>NW_006399905.1:6502706-6511048 GCF_000299155.1 Elephantulus edwardii | reverse complement strand
CAATCCATAGAATAGAATAGAATAGAATAGAATAGAATAGAATAGAATAGAATAGAATAGAATAGAATAGAATAGCATAGCATAGCATAGCATAGCATAGCATAGCATAGCATAGCATAGCATAGCATAGCATAGCATAGCATAGCATAGAGTAGGCGTAGGTAGACATAGTTGTAGACGTAGACATAGACATAGACATAGACATAGATATATAGATATATGTTGTTGTTAAGTATCGTCGAGTCATAGACAACTCATAGGATCCCTATGAACTAAAGACCTGGACACCTGTATAGCTTTCATCGTTTCTCCAAGTTCATAGAGTTTCCAGAGGCAAGCTATTTTGGAAGTGGATACCGTTCCTGCTTCTAAGACTGTTTTAACTGAGGAGCTCCAGCATGGGTAAGAATTATTGCATTTGACACATTAGTGTCTCACAGTGGTTAGCATCACAGCAACTCTCCCCCTCCCTCTCTCAATGTATTTCTGTTTTTATTTTTCATTTTCCTTTACTTACCTTCTACTTTCCTGTAAGTTTTTTCTGTGTATTGTTTTTTTTAAAGTACCTTTGTCATGTAAATGTTTGCTCTTGTAGGTCTCTTTTTTCCTTTTCTTACAAGTTTGTCCACTTAGAGAAACTCACATTCCTCTAGTTGTTTAGTTGTTAGACTCTACCCAGTTAACTCAGACTCACGGCAGCTTTATGCACCATAGATGTAATCGCACCATCCTCACACTCTATGCTGAACTTGAATCCATTGTGGGTAGTCACTGTGTCAATCCATCTCGTAGAAGATTTTCTTCTGCTTCTCGGATCCGCCACATTTCCAAGCATGATATTCTTTGCAGACTCTGGCACCTCCTGAAAACCTGCCCAAAGTAGGTGAGATAAAGTCCTATCATCCTTACCTTTGAGGAGAACCCTCACTACACTTCTTCTAACAGAGTTGTTTGGTTGTTTTAGGGTTTTGTTTTGTTTGGTTTTTCTTTTGGCAGTCCACAGTATAGTCATTACTCCTCACTGACCACAGGACACTTTTAGTCCTCTTTATTCCTTGTCCAACTTCCACATGTGCTTAAAGAGACTGAAAATAGCATAAATTGAGTCAGGTGCTTCATCTTTAAACTGGCATCCTTGTTCTTTGGCACTTTAAATAAATCTTTGACAAAAGATTCGCTGAATGAAATATGCTTTTTAGTTTCTTGATTTCATGGGTGTTGATTGTGCATCTGCACAACATAAAGTTGTTTCAATCTTTTCTCCATCTGTCATAATGTAGACTATTGGTGTAAACCATATTGAAGGCTGCAGGGTTTTTGTGGGATTTTTTGGTATATATTCTACACTAAGGGCTTCAAGTCTTCTTCACTTTCTGCAAGCAAAGTTGTGCTGTTTGCATAGTACAGGTTGCTGAAGAGTTTTTCTCTAGTCCTATGCCACATTCTTCTTCATATAGTCTAGCTTCTCAAACTATTTTCCCAGCACACAGATTAAACAAAAATGAAGAAAGGATACAACCCTGTCATGCACCTTTCCTAATTTGAAACCACATAATAGTCCTTTTCTATGTTTGACAACTGCTTCTTGGTCTACGTACAAGTTTCACATGAGCACAATAAAGTGTTCTTTGATTCTCATTCTTCTTAATATTATCCATAATTTATGATGGCCCACACAGTCAAATGCTTTTGCAAAGTTACTGAAACACAAACATCTTTCTGATATTCTCTGCTTTCAGTCAAGATTCATCTGACATCAGCAATGATGTTCCTTGTGCTATGAACTCTTGTGAATCTAGCTTGAACTTCTGGAAGTTATCAAAGCCAATGTACTACACCAGGCCTTATTGTTGTTTTCTTAGTGACTTTCTGCAAGATTTTATTTGTAAATTATATTATTTGATAATTTCTACGTACTGCTGGATTAACTTTATTTCATCCCCCCCCCCATGGCCATAAATATGAAACTTTCTCAGTTTTTTTTTGCCAGGTTTCAAACTTCTTGGCGTAGATGAGTGTGCACATTCAGGGCTTCTTATGTTTGCTGAGACTCCTCATTTGATAACCTGTCAATTCCTTATGTTTTGTCAATACCTTCAGTGCAGACTTCTTTCTTCAGTAGCATTGGTTCTTGACTATATTCCCTAAAACTATGAAGCATGGACAAATTCTTTTTGGTACAGAGACTCTCTGTATCCCTTCCATCTTGTTTTGATACTTCCTAGGCCATTCAGCATCCCCCCCCCCTTAAGTATTTTGATAGTAGATTCCTTCAACATTGCAACTAGAGTCTTGAATTTATTCTTAAGTTCTTTCAGCTTGATAAATGCCTAGCATGCTCTTCCTTTGTACCTATTACTACATTTTATTGTCTTCTTGACTTTTCCTATGAAAATCTCCTGTTCAGCTCTCTTATTTAATAATTTTCTCTCTTTAGTTTCTTTAATTTCAAGAGCAAGTTTCAGAGTCTGTTAGAATCCCTTTCAGTCTTTTTTTCTTTCCTGTCTTTTAATCGCATTTTATTTTTGTGGTATGTTATAGCCTTGATGTTATCCCACAATTTGTCTGCTCTTCCACCACAAGTGTTCAGTGAACCAGATTATTCTTGAGATGACTTTTAAATTCTAGTAGGATAAGCTCAAGGTTGTAGTTGTTCTTTTGTGGACTTGTTTTCCTTTTCTTCAACTTCAATTTGAACTTTGAAGTGGATAATCTGCTCCATAGTCTACTGCCTGCTTTAAAAAAAATTGTTGGTTTGCCCACAATAATTCATATACATTGTTTTCCATCCTTGTGCATTGTGTTTTATACAATCTTTCATTTAAATTGTGTTTAATGCAATCATTTATACACAATGTATTTTATAGACTTAATTACTATTGATCTATGTGTATTATCACCTCATCTTTTAAAGTCCCCAGTGTATCATTCCTACTTATTCACCCTCCCATCTACTCACTTAACTCTTACTGATTTTCACTTCTCCCCCTTTTTCTGTTCCTATCCCCTTATACATGTCTTACTCAGTTAACCTTCTACTTATCTTAATCAGCTATCCTTCTATTTTTCCAGTAATGATCTTATGCAATATTTGTCCTAATGAAACTGATTATTTCACTCAGCATAATGCTTTCTAGACTCTCCCATAATATATAGTATTTTATGAAATTGTTGTTCCTTAATGTTGCATAGTATTCTGCTGTGTGAAAGTACCACAATTTCTCAATCCATCCGTTTGTTGATGGACATTTAGGCTGTTTCCATTTTCTATCCACTGTGACTAGGTCTACATATCTCCATTTTAATCTCAGTTCTAGTGTCCTTGGGGTATATTCTTAGCAGTAAAATAGTTAGATCACATGGAATTTCTATGTCAGCTTTCAGAGAAAGCACTGATCTGCCTTCCAGAGTGGTTATACTATTTTATAATCCCACCAATAGTGTGTGGGAGTTCTAATCTCTCCACCATTTATTGCTTCATTACTCCTACTTGGTTAAGATGGTATCTGATTATTGTTTTATGTACATCTTTCTGATTACCGGTGATTTTGAACATTTTTTTTCTTCTTCAAGTGTCTATTGAACATCAGAATGTTTTCCTTTGTGAAAAGTCTTTTCCTCCTTTTGTGATTGGCTTATCAATCTTTTTCTTATGGAGGTTCTGTATTATTCTGTAAACTTTTATTTTGAAACCCTGTCTGAGATGTCACTGTTGTTGTTGTTGTTGTTATGTGCCGTTGAGTTGCCTGCAACTCAGAGCTTTATTAGATTTTGCAAATATTGTGGAATTTTTTTACAAAAAGTTTAAGGAAACTGTTCATTCAGCAAATTGGTGATATCTTTCCAATAGCATGTGCTTGCTTTGTGTCGACATGCCACAGTTTGGTAATTGTCACAGTACTGAAAACATTTTCACAATGCTACTTCATATTTAATAGACTGCAGTATATCATGTGAACCTTGGTGGCCTAGTGATAAGGAGCTGCACTGCCATTCCAAAGGCATGCAGTTTGAATTCACCAGTTGTTCTGTGGAAGGAAGATGGACAATCTCCTCCTGTGTGATTTACTGCCTCTGAAAACCCAGTAAAGCGCCAGCTGTGGGTCAGTTCTGACTAAACAGTCACAACAGCAGTATAGTAAAAATAGTAACAATTGTAATATATCCATAGAACTCAACACATCATCTGACTTACTTTCTTGTGATATATTATTTTGGTGGTCTGAAACGGAATCCACAGTATCTCTGAGGTGATTAAAATTGTACCAAACATGATTTTTTTAAGTTGATGAATATGTTCACTCTCTAATTCTCTTTATTCCTTCCAGCATTAACATATTATAATTTAGGATCATATTCTTCCTGCTTAAAAAAAATCTCTTCATCTAATTTACTTTGGCTTCTTTTCCTTCTTTCCTTCCTTCGTTCCTTCCTTCCTTCCTCCTCTTCTTCTTTGAAAAATTATTTTGTTTCTATTGATTACAATATCTAAGTTGTTTGTGGAAGGTACCTCTGTATAGCTTTTATTTGTAAAATATATTGCAGAGGAAAGAGATGCTGAATAAGCAAAGCACTTCTGAAAAATATGAATGAAGTGGAAGGCATAGCACTCCCTAATCTCAAACTCTACGACACAGATGTAATAACCAAAACAATATGGTACTGATACGATGACTGGCAAATTGACAAATGAAACAGAATCAAGAATTCAGAAATTAACCGTCTATCTATGGTCAACTGATATTCAACAAGGAAACAAAACCTATCAAATGGGGAAACTCTTCAACAAATGGTGTCGGCAAAGCTGTTATGCCACCTGCAGAAAGCTGAAACAGGATCTACACCTCTGACCAATCACAAAAATCAACTCAACGTGGACCTAGGTATAAAACCCTAACACATAAAATTCACAAGAGACAAACGGGGATCAACCTTAGACAGTCTAGCCTATGGTATAAAGAGGCTGTCAAATTCAGCCAGAAATACACAACCAAGAGAGACTCAAAATGATGAATGGGACCTTTTAAAGACTAAATCCCTGACTGAATAAAAAACTCTTTTGAAGACAGTGAAAAGAAAACCTACTGACTGGAAAAAATTTTTTTTGAAAATACCATTTCAGACAAAATTTCTCATAACAGAACTTTACAGAATCCTGCAGGGCCTCCACAAGAAAAAGAATGATATTCCAGTTACAAAATGGGCAAGAAATATGAAAGACTTTTCACAGAGGAAGACATTTGAATAGCCAACATTCATATGAAGAAATGCCCAAAATCACTGGCAATGAAAGAGATGCAATTCAGATACCATCATACATGAGAGACCATCTCATCCCAGTAGCTGTGGCAAAATTTAATAGGACAGTAAGGAAGCAGGAGTGGCATCAGCTTCCTAAACAACATGCCTCTGGAAACTCTATGAACCTCTATAAATGATGATAGTTATAGAAGGTCTTCAGGCGTTTTGTTCATAGGGTCACTATGAGTTGTGCTTGACTAAATGGCAATCAACAAGAAATAGCAGTAAATGATGGAAAGTATGTGAAGAAATTGGAACTCTCATACACTGTTGATAGAACTGTAAAATGGTACAATCACTCTGGAAGGCAGTTTGGCATTTAAAAAAAAATCTGAACATAGAAATTCCATATGATCCAGCTATTCCACTCCTAGGAATATACCCTAAGGAAATTATAACTAAGATACAGATGTTTGTACACCAATGTTCATGGCAATGTTACTGATATTCACAAGAACACAGAAATAGTCCAAATGTCTAACCACAATCAAATAGATTGAGTAATTGTGGTACATTCACATGATGGAATACTGTGCAGAACTCAGGAGCAATGATTTTAAAAATAACTTGGGAGAGACTGGGGGGCATTAAGTTTAGTAAACGAACTCAATCTCTTAAGGATAAAGAGGATATAATAATAATGATCCTGCATAGAATAATTATTATAAAAACAGAAGGATAACTAGTAGAACGTGTATGGGGAAAGAAGGTGGGGAAAGAAGGGGGCAAGGGGTGGGAATAGAGGGGTTAGGTAGGCAGCGGGAAAATCATAGGGTCATACAATTTGGCAAGTGGAGGTTTGAGGGTAAAGAAAATAGGAAAGATCTGGTGGGGATCTGGAAGGACAGGGTAATGAAGGGCATGGTTCAATGTGATTGACTTTATAAAACATAATGAATGAGAACAATTGTATTAAACACAATGTGAGTGAAGGATAATGTGAAACACAATACTTGTGAACTTTGTACACAAACCCATGTAAAATGAAAAGAAAAAGTCACATTTTCCTTTCTAATGATACTTAAAGGAAGTGATTCTCAAATAAAGGTTTGCCCTAGACCAACATGATCAGGGTCATTTGTAAACTTTTTGGAATTGCACATTCATGAGTGAAAGCCCTGGTTTGTTGAATCAAAAACCTAGCCATGATGCCCAAGTAAGTTCAAAGGTCACTGTGAGGCCAGCTAAAATTTGAGAACCACCTGTTTTAGGTGATTGACTCCACCAAAGTAATTTTTCTGATGATGCATACAATAAAAACTCAGTCTTCTTTTTAAATTCAATCTTTTTGATAGCATTGTCTTTATAAATAAACATCTGAATATCCAAAAAATAAAAATAAATACGTGTTTCTAGTGTAGAGTTGTGTTGCAGGAAAAGAGTCTTGAACATACCATGGACTACCAAGAAACAAATAGGTCTTTCTTGGAGAGGATGAAACCAAGTTTCTCCTTGGAGGCTAGGATTTTGAAGCTCTGTCTCATATACTTTGGGCATGTGGCCAGAAGAATCCAGTTCTTGAAGAAGGACATCATGCTCAGAAGGCTGGAGGGACAGCACCAGAGAGGAAGACCCTAGATGAAGTGGATTGATACAGTAACTGGGACATGAGGGTAGGTGTATCGGAGTCAGTGAGACTAGCTCAGGACAGGGCAGGTTTCAGAGCTGTTGTGTATAGAGTCTCTATGTGTCACAGGTGACTAGATGGCACATAACAACAACAACAACAGCAACAAAAACAACAAGAACAGTGTATGTATTGGCAGTGTAGGGGTAAAGCATTATACTTCCAAATAAAGTTTAGGGCTTTGAACCTACCAGGTGCACCATGGCAGAAAGATATGACTATCTTCTGTAAAAATGTATAGCTTTAGAAAGCTTTTGGGACAGTTCTCTGTCTTAAAAAGGCTTCCAAGAATCCGAATCAACTCTCTGGCAATAGATTTATGAGTTATACAACCCTGTTGTTGTTATGTGCCATTGAATCAAAACCAATTCAAATCCTAAGGCTGTAATTGCATGGAAGGAGATTGCCCATCTTTTTACTGCAGAGCATCTGCTGGACAGAACTGCCTGTCTTTGGGCTAGTAGCAGAACTCCTAGGCTGCTAATAATTTTCTTTAAGCACTTAAAAGATAGAATTTCACTGTCTTTTGTTTTGTTTTGTTTTCCAGTTTTTTTTTTCAAAAGTCAAGCTTAGTTCTTTGTTATTCCCCTGAAAAATTACATGTATGCTTTTTCTGTTACATTTTTTTCCCCTCTGTGATTTTTAGTAGTTCAGGATATAGTTTTTTTGACATGAATTCTACTTAAGAGTTGTAGAGTTCCTTTAAATTGCTTATATCTTTCATTGGTTTTAGAAAATGTATAGTATTTTTTATTATTATTCTCCTTCCAAAATCCTATACACTTATGATAATCTTTTTTAAAAAGCGTATAGCTCATCTGTCTTTTTAGCTCTTTTTTGTTTATTTTCTACTCTTTCTTCCACTGAGAAGGTATCAGGATAATTTATTTTCTACTGATATATCTTCTGTCATTAATTCTCTCTTTTACTGTGTCTAATCTACTATTAAATCTATCTATTGAATTTTTTCTTTATTTCAGTCTGGTTCCGACTCAATAGTACATGACAACAACATTGTATCACTTATATCTTTTCCCCCTTTTTAATAAGTTCTTAATTACTGTAATGGGATTTTCCATTTTTTCTCTCTTTTAACATGTGATTTCTAGTTTTTTACATTTCCATGGAAGACATGGTACTGCAATGGTTAAATCTTAAGCTGCTATTCAAAGAATTAATAGTTAAAACTCACTTGTAACTCCATGAGAGTAGATGTGGCAATCTGCACCCATACCAGTGTACAGCCTTGGAAATTCAGTTGGTGAGATTTTATTCTACCCTACCCTACACACGCACACACACACACACACACACACACACACACACACATACACACACACAGCTCTGGTGGCCTAGTGGCAAGAAGCTGCCCTGTGATCCCAAAAGCATGTGGTTCAAGACCACCAGGTGCTCT
>NW_006399905.1:6493641-6502476 GCF_000299155.1 Elephantulus edwardii | reverse complement strand
ATGTATGTATAAATGCTCTAGGGAGCTCTAGTGGCAAGGAATTGTGCTACTGATGCAAAAGTATTTGGTTCAAATCTATGGTTCTCCATGCAAGAAAGGGGAGCAATCAACTCCTGGTGATTTGATGCTTCTGAAAACCCACTGGAAGGTTAGCTATGGGTTGGTTCTGACTCTGTGGTCCACAACAACAACTACAACATATAATATCTGGTAGTTTAGTAGTAACAGGTTGTGTTGCAAACCCACTGGCATATGGTTCAAATCCACCAGCTGCTCTGTGGGAGCAAGTTGTGCAGTCTACTGCTGTGTGATTTACTTCTCTGAAAACCCACCAGAGGGTCAGATATGAGTTGGTTCCAACTTGACAGTACACAATAACAATAACAACAAAATTAACATATAGTCTCTATCTAGTCACTATGAGTTGGGATTAACTTGACAGCAAAAGGTCTGTAAACTATATCTTTAAAAGTTCATAAAGTCACCTTTAATTTCTAAAATTAATCTTTTACTCTTTATTTTGGCCATTTGGCCCTGTATTTTAGTATAAATATTACATTGGACCTAATGTCAGGCATTATGTATGAAAAACTATAGAGGTTCTGAATATCATCTCCCTCTAGAGAGGATTTAATGTTTTTGGAACACAGATAAACTATAGACAGTTCACACTGATCCATTTGACTTGTGTTCTGAGGTGATTTTCAGAGCTTGGAATATCTGGACTTTTTCTGAATTATCTTCATTTGGAAAGCCATCAGCACCTGTTGTAGCAGCCATCAAAAATAGAAAGACTTTTCACATTGGGAAAATCTGTTATTAAGGATCACTGAGCACTTTAAAGTGCTAAAGAGCAAGAATGCCTGCTTAAAGAGTCAGATGCAGTATTGCTCTATCCTGCGCCAACTTTAGGACTATTTTACATAGGGTCGCTATGAGTCACAAGTGACAAGATTGTATATAACAACAACAATAATAGAGGTTTAACTGACCAAGGCAAGACCTGCCTAGATTTAAAAAATGTAATATAAAAATTACATCAGGGCAAAAGGACACTCTGTTTTATGAATGTGTATGTGTGTGAATTCAAAAATTTTTATTTTCTTGCTAAAGCTACCTTCTGATATGGATGTGGTGAACAAGAAGAGTCAGCCAGTAAGATGAGAAATACTAAGTAACATCTTATTACTCTAGTCAATTAGTCAATATGCTTTTACACTTGTAAAACTTCTCAAATAAAAAAATATGAAGATTACAGGTAGAGAAGACACTAAGCCGTGAGTTTCTCCCCCTTTACCTCTTGCCTAAGTGAAACCTTGAGTAGTTCACTCTATTGTCCAGCACTTTCTGCTGGTCAGAGAAATACAATAGCGTTGGGAAAATATGCTACCAAGGACTTTTTCTTTGTAATTTTTATTTTAACTTGGTTTGCTTGCAAAGGTCATATACATTGTGTCTCACACTATTCAGTTGTGTTTTGGGCTTTTAAAAATAGTATTTTTATAGTGGTAAGCTTACAAATTTTGTATATATTGTGTTTTACACTGTTCTTCATTCACATTATGTTTCATACAATTATTCCCATGCATTATATTTTATAAAAGAAATCACTCATTGGACTATGCCCATCATTTTTTAAAAAAAAGAGAAAAGAGTCAGAAGCACCTGATCCAAATAAGGGTATTTCCAAATGTTTGCTATCAGTCTGAAAGTTGGGCAATAAATAATAATGGCAGAAGAAGAATCAATGTCTTAGAATTGTAGTGTTGGAGAAAAGTATTGAATATGCCATGGACTGTCAACAGAAAAAAGAAATCTATCTTGGAGGAAATCAACTAAAGAGCTCCTTAGAAGCAACAATGGTGAGATTTTGTCTTGCATACTTTAAGCATGTTATCAGAAAGGGCCAGCCCTTTGGAAAAAGACACTGGAAACGATCTTCAACATGATGGATTGACAGTAACTGAAAAAGTGGGCTTGAACATGATGGAGATCATGATGACTATGCAAGATAGGGCAAGCTTCAGATTTGTTGTTCACAGAGGTTCTGTGAGTCATAGTTGACTTGAAGACACCTAACAACAATAGCAGCAGCTTTATAAAAATCTTAAGCCTAAACTTTGTATGCTTTTTAGGACTTTAATCCTAATCTGGACTTGAACGTCAATTTTTGTCCAATACTGTGAGATTGCTAAATTTTCTGCTTAGATTTTTTTTTTTTTTTACTTCTTAGCAGTTACTTTCTGCTTGAATTATTTGCAATTTGCCTCACACACATACAGCTTAGATTGTGGAAAAATACTTCAAGGAAAATTTGACATATAATATCCATCTTACAACTCTGCATTTCACTTTTCATTACACCCTGTGTTCCAATTGCCTTTGTAGCCCTGTAGACTAGCTTTTCAGTCCCTTACCTAATGAGACTTTTGGAAGCTCTTTCTTGGCTGTTGCTTAGCAACTAAGGTAGTAGGCACCTATATGTGTTTTCTTCTCTACGTATTTTATCTTTCAAATCTGAAGGACACTTAGAAAGTGCAATTGGCCTCCTCTAAGAAGAGTAGGTATAATAGTTGTCGAGAAAAACAGAGGTTGTAGGAGTAAGGGTGCCATGAACACCAGAAAAAGAAATATTTCTGGAACTACAAAAGTCGGAGCTAGATGAGATCCAATAATTAAGCTGCAACTGAACCCACAAAAAAAAAAAAAGAAAAGCAAAGAAAAAATGTTCATGAAAGAGATTAGATAACATTTAGCATCCAATGGTCTGAAAAAAACAAGATCTTACATTAGAACAGTTCAAGTAACACAAGGTCTCTCTTATCCCTTTTCAGTTTCCTTTCTCAAACTTCACCCTATTCTGGATTATTACCAGGAAGTAGATAATGTGATGAAGGTGGGGAAACGATGCAACCAACAACTCTGTCCTCTTTCCTTTCTAGGAGACCAGCAGAAGGACACTTAAGAGCAGAACTGAACCCAACTTGCTCACATCCCCCCCACCCCGAATTCTGGACTTTTTCATTCTGAGCTGATTAATTCTACCCTATTTCTAAGAATTAAATAAATAATACACTGAAAAAAAGGTGTTTGTGTTCCAATGACACTGTAATTCATGTAGTTGCTAAAAGGGAAATTCCACAATACTCCTGTGGCTTTGCTTCATATTAAACAGGAAGGAGATTTCCCCTGAAGACAGAGTTGAATAGAGCCTCATGTCCCTGGAGGGCTTCACTGGACATTGGTCTTTGGAAGTTCTAACATAAACAAACTCCCACCCACCTGGCTTATGTACAGACCATAAACTTCTTGACTCTTCTTCCCAGAAGAGCTGTTTTCTCTATGAGTCACTTACTTCTGTCTCTTTATTTTGGACTATAAACCTTAGGGGATCTTGAGGATTCATTGAATCCTTTACTCAGACAGATTTCAACACTCAGCAAACAATAAACAATAGAAAGCCTACTAAAAAGACACATCTATCTCTTTGGTGTGCAAGAGAAATTAGGCCTGGTATTCAGTTCAATGGAAAATTGAAACCATGGGCTAAAGTAACACAGTGATGAGTTCCACTTAAAAGGATTTGCCAAAAGATGATTATTTTTTGCCTCTCTGAACAAAAGACTGATCCATTCAGATCTGGAAAAGGGTATCCTCATGCTGAGAAGTCTTGGAAAATCTTCCAGAGGACCATTTATAATTCTAGACTCCATCTTTGTTTCTAAAACTGCTATTGGAGATACTGCCTATTATATAGAGTGGTACACTTCAGAGACCTATCCCCTGGGAAAAGCAGCTTCATGAACAAGATAATAAAAGATAGCTTAGGGTGTTAGAATGGAACAGAGGCAGTAACCTTTCCTACAAACATCCTTTGTTTGATTCATGTGTCCTGAATGGAGGTTGTCAAGGTTGGCTCTTTATGAGTATAACACAAATGCTTTCTTATCTAGTGCTCTAGTGGGTAGTAGTGTCTACTAACTCAAATATAGGAGGTTCAAATCCACCAGCTGCTCTGCACGAGAAAGATAGACAGTCTCCTTCCATGTGAATTACAGTCTGTGAAAACCTGCTGGAGGGTCAGCTATGAGCCACTGCTGACTCAACTCACCTAACAATAACAACAACAACTGTTTAATTTCAGATCACCCTTCTAGAGGAACCACATTGAACCAGGAATGTTGTCTGTGCACCAGCCAAGTGATGATGGAGTTTTTATGCTGGTAGAATATTTCTAACCTTACAAGATGACAAAAGTTCTCTCCATTTCTCTCTCAAATTTCTGACTATGTGAGCCATTATTAGGGTCTTGGGGCCCCTGAAAATATCCAGGGTCCCTACTTGAACAGGAATTCACTAACATTTATCTGTCCAAAGTGAAAGGTATCCCTAATGATCCCAGCTGACATTTATTCAGTGCCTCTCACTCAGGGATCCCAAAGAGCTCTGCAAGCTGATTTATGGGCTCTCCGTGGAGTGGGAGTGAATGGTAATGACCACAGTGATGAAGACGGTGACGGATCGTCCCGGCTCCGGCATTTGATATGTCATGTTGTTTCTGGGGCGTTTCCAATTTCCTGCACTTCCTGGTGATTAGAAGCATAAGGGTAAGAGAGTGCTCCGTTCATTTAATCCTGCATTTCTCAGTGGGGATGGCTCTGATTGGGGCCTTGGGAGGCCTTAATTCTCTGCCCCCTCACACAAATTTTAGTAATCAGCAGAGAGCAGACATTTTGAAATGCTACAGTAGGGCAAATGTGAGTCTCTACTCTCAGTAGACATGGAAACTGATGCTTCACCTCTCTTCTGTGGTATCCTTGACCACCTGAAAAGCTCTCATGGGCTCTTCTGCTCTGTGGAGCCAAGGGAGGTAGTAGAAGCAAGGACAAATACCATCTGTTTCAGAGGTTTATGACAACATAGTCTAACCCAGTGTTTTCTAATTATTTTAAGTCATGAGACCCCAGCATCTTTAAAAAAAAATCCTACAGGGAATTAATATGTGAAACAGGGAACACTTGGCTGTTCTGTTCCATTCTCTCCCCTTTCAGGTGACCCCAAATTAAAAACCACAGTGTCCTAAATTGTTGGATTATAATCTGCACAAAAAAAAAGATCTGGATTTTTTTTTCTATGTTTAAGCACTAACTTTTGAGTAAATTATGGAATACCTATGTACTCCTTTTCTTTCATCTCTAAAATGACTAAATACTTTTTCTTAAATATTATAATTAATGCTTTTTAAAGTTTATGGGTCAAGCGTGCTAGAGGTAGAATAAGGGTAAAGATAGTAAGATTGCAAGCAGTGCTAATTATTCTCTTCCAGCACATCACTGAACTCTCGTAACTTCTCAATGAGCAGATATGACTGCCACCCCCATTCTGAGTCACAGAGAAGCTATGATAATTTCTTAGGACATTCAGCTTGTAAAGGGAAAAAAGAATTGCAACACCACAGCCTGACTCCAAAGCTCCTTCATTTTATCTCGAATCAGTAGATTTTCAAATTTGAATTCACATTGTTGTCATTGTTAGGTGCTGTCAAGTTGCTTCTGATTCATATCAACCCTGTGAGTAACAGGAAACTCCAGAATCTCAGAATCACTGTTATGCTTGAGTTCATTGTTGTCGTCAATGTGTCAATACACTGCTGTGAGGGTTCTCGTCTTTTGTACTGACCCTCTATTCTACCAGGAGAGCTCTGTTGGTGTAGTCCATAGGGAGTTGCCCTCCTAACACAAAAGCCTCGCTCTCTGGCAGTTCAAATCCACCAGTGGCTTTGGGGGTGGGGGTGGGGGTGCGGGGAGAAGAGTACACTCCTTTCATGTGATTCACAGCTTTTGAAACCAGTCTCAATGGCAATGACTGACATTTTTACCTAAAACATTAGAATCATTCGTTAGTTACCAATGATTCTGTTTAAGCCCTCAAATTAGTTAGCCAGTTATGGTTGAAATGCTTCTTTTTTTCTGGCAATCCTATATGTGTTAATATAGAAATGCTGTTGTTGTTATGTGCTGTCAAGTTGCCTGTGACCCATAGTGACCCTATGTCTACCATTCTGAACATGATATCCTTCTCCAAGGTTCCATCTGGCCACATGCTCGAAATATGTGAGATGGGCTTCAAAATCCTAGCCTCCAAAGAAAAACTTGGCTTCAGCCTCTCCAAGACAGTCCTACTTGTTTTCTTGGTGGTCCTCCAAAGAAAAACTTGGCTTCAGCCTCTTCAAGGCAGTCCTACTTGTTTTCTTGGTGGTCCATGGTATGTTTAAGACTCTCCTTCAGCACCACCTCTTGAAGACATTGATTCTTCTTCTGTCACCCTTAGCTATTGTCCACCTCTCTTATGCATAGCAAGTAGTGAAGACCATGGCTTGAATTAGGTACACTTCAGTTTCTAGATTTACATCGTTGCTTTTCATTACTCTGGAGAGGTCCCGAGAATTATGCTCCATAAAATTTTCAGTAGCTGATTTTTTTTTCCCAATAGATTGTCACACTTTTCTTCTGACCTGATCAAGGAGAAACTTGAACCTCCAAAACTTTGGCTAGTAGAGAATCATTGTTAACCATTTGTACCACCTAGGCAATAATAGAAACATTTAGAAATCTTTAGAATGTCTAAATCCCAGGCTATACTCTAGACCAAGCAAAATTCAGAAGTTCAAGTGCCATAGCATTTAGTGAGTTGTGCTGCATGTCTCCAGTGGTTTGAATTTATAAGCTTCTCTGAGGGATAAAGATGAGAAATCTCCCCTTGTATTTTACAGCTGGAAACCAATGGGAGGTTGCTATGAATTTTTTAATGAAAATATGGCTTCACATTCAACACTCTTGACACCAGTAGCCAGGAAATTAAAAGATGTATTGCCATGGGAAAATCTGCTGTTAGGGACCTCTCCCAAAGTACTGAAGAGCAATGGTGTCTCTCTGGAGACTAAGGTGCATCTGATACAGGCCATGGTCTTTGCTATCACTTGTTATGCATCAGAGAGTTGGACAGTGATGAAGGAGGATAGAAGGAGAATTGATGCCTTTGAGCTGTGGTGTTGAAGAAGAGTATTGAGGGTATCAAGGACTGCTAGAAAAACAAACAGATTCATCCTGCAAAGAGTTAAACCAGGTGGTTCCCTGGAAGCAAGGATTCTGAGGCTCCGTCTAACATACTTTGGACATGTTGTAAGGAGGGACCGGTCCTTGGAGAAGGACATCATGCTTGGGAGGGTGGAGGGACAGCACAGGAGAGGAAGGCCCTCTATGAGGTAGATTGATTCAGTAACTGGGTAATTGGGATGGGTGTGTCGGAGACAGTGTGATTGGCACAGGATAGAGCAGGGTTTAGGGTTATTGTACATAGAGTCACTATTAATCACAGGCAACTCGATGGCACATAACAACAACTTCTATTTTTCAAGATTTCAAGCAGACCTTTAGACTGCCCCCATTACCCCAGTCACTAAATCAATCCATCTCATCAAGGGTCTTCCTCTCCTGCACTGTCCCTCCACCCTCCCAAGCATGATGGCCCTCTCCAAGGACTGGTCCCTCCTTGCAACATATACAATAGAAATATAGAAGAGGTATAAATAAAATCCCGTGAACAGGCGTGGATTAGTTAATATGTGAGATGAATGTAAACTGATTTGTGCTTACTAATCTAAAGTGAACAAGTGAATTTGCTCTCCATCTTTGCAATGGATTATGAATTTGAAAAGGCTTCACTTCTGTAGGAAGATGCAGTGGGATGTGGATAGAGATAGATGCCACTCATACCAAAGAAGCAGAATCTTTGATGTTATCAGAAAATGTGAAATTGTTCACTAAAGATTGGGAAGAAAGCACAAACAAGTCTGTGCTTTGCTTGCTTATTGGATAATCTTCCCTTGCCTGTGAAAGATTTCTGAGAGGTCTTTGAGAATGTAGTACTTGAATGACTTACAAAGAGATGATACTTAAATCTAGGGACAGAATTTCCTGGTTGGGTATGGAGAGAAGGTGTTCCAGGCATAAGAGTAGTGTAGATGGGAAGAAACCTCTCATAAGAAGAAAGAAGCCCAGAAAGGTAGATTAAGGCAATTTTCTGGTGAGAAGCCTCCATATTTATTTTGTGAACAACTTGGAGTCAACAGAAGCTTATGATCAGGGGAAGAATTCCCTCACTAGCTTCTGTGACATTAGTAATTTCTAATAGTGTTCTTACTCTATGGCCAAACATGATGTGTCACTAATTTTCTCAATGGTCTAATAAAGCAGGTATTACTATTATTAACCTTTGGAAGCAGGAGTGGCATCCACTTCCTAAACAACATGCCTCTGGAAACTATGAACTTTGAGAAATGACAATAGTTGTAGAAAGGCTTCAGGTCTTTTATTCATAGGGTCTCTATGAGTCATGCTTGACTCGATGGCAACCAACAAAAACAACAACAACAACTACTGCTAACCTCATAGTGACTGAGAAACTCAAGCTCAGGAAATTCAATATTGCCCACTGTCACATTGCTGTTACATGTCAAAACCTGGATTTGGACTCTGGCTTTCTTATCCCAGAATCTGCAGGTTTAACTCATTTACACTTAATTGAGGATTTTCATGAATGAACTGAAGGAAATTAGCCACATTGGCAGTGTAAGGCAACATGGACAATAGCTTACAGGAAGGGGAATAAAGGGGGCAGAAAAACCAGCTAGGAAACTTTAGGATGTTCCTAAAATGTTACTTCCTAAAATTTCAAGAAGTACCCAGTTATTTAGCTATTGACAAATGAGATGATAACCTCAACGTACAACCAGTCACCAAATCCTGTCTGACATTGTTTTTTGGTTTGTTTTTT
>NW_006399905.1:6465752-6493361 GCF_000299155.1 Elephantulus edwardii | reverse complement strand
GCATACTCCTACGATAAAAATAATGCCCTAAAATATAATACTTTTAGACTATTCTCTCCCCCATAGACTTCAATGCCGTAAAGATATTTGCGCATTGTTTTTAAAAGTTTCATCACATTCTGAAATCACTTCCCAGCTGGCCATTCTGCTTCTTAGAGGCAAGGACAGCACAGTTTTATGTCCTATACTTTGATCTTGTTGCTAGGAGAAGCTATTCCTTGGAAAACAATATCGTGCTTAGAAAGGTGGAGAGTTAGTGAAAGAATGGAAACCCCCAATGAAATGGACTGACTGACATGGTGGTGATTGCAGACATGGGCTCAAGTGTATCAGAGATGGCGATGATGACACAGGATAGGAGCGGGCTCAGATCTGTTGTTTGTAGGGTCACTATGAGTCATACTCTACTTGACAGCTCTTAAAAATGACAACAAAAAAAACTGGGAGACAAAATATACCTTTACTAAGCCAGGGAATAGAGAGTAATGGGTGGGTAGAGTGGTAGAAGAGAAATTTTTTTTAATATACATATTTTATAATGATGTTCCTACTCACTAGCCATATAGAACATGTTCATAAATTATATGAAAATATGACTTATAGATAGTTACATTGTGAGGAAACGGGATCACTGGGCCTAATGTTGAAAATTTAGGAACTGAACATGGTGGAGAGAGAGTGTAAGCTTAACTTCTCAGTTGAAATCCCTGATCAGATGTTTATTGGCTGAGTGCCCCTGAGTAGGACTGGGTATTTATTTGTAAAATTGGGATAGTAATAGAATTTATTTCATAGTGTTTACTGAGAGAGCTCTGGTCGTTCCATGATAAGGAATTGTGGTTTGAATCTACCAGCTGCCTTGTGGGAGAAAGATGGGGAATCCCCTCCAGTGTGATTTACTGCCTCTGAAAACCTCCTGGAGGGTCAGCTCGGAGTCAGTTTTGTTTGAATCAGTGGTACACAATAACAATAGAATTAATAAGATTTGGTAATTCGTATTAAACACTCCACACAGGCAACTGAAACATGTATTACATTCATCTTGCCACTTCTACCCTGCTTTTTAGGTCTGTCTTGAGGAAGTTGAAGCCAAGTTTCTACTTGGAGGCTAGTATTTTGAAGCTCCATCTCATATATTTTGGGCATGTGGCCAGGAGGGACTGGTCTTTGGAGAAGGATATCATGCTCGGAAGGATGGAGGGACAGCACAGGAGAGGAAGACCGTGGATGAGATGGATTGATATAGTGACTAGGGCAGTGGGGGGTAGATGTGTTGGAGTCAGTGACACTGGCTCAGGACAGGGCAGGCTTCAGATTATTATACATAGGCTTGTTCTGGGTCACAGATGACTCGATGACACATAACAACAACAACCACAACCTAGAAAGCCTCTCCTGGCCAACATTCTTTGTCTCTTTCCAAAGCTAGAGTTTTCTACGTCTACATTAGAATTTAGTTTCCCTTATTTAGCCTTTCAACTAATGTGGGTGGCTCCAGGAAGTGCACTCCCCTCAGTCTCTAGTTCTCCAATATTCCAACTTGCTTGTTAGTCAGCCCTTGAATTTCTTGGTTGCTTGTTGTTTTTGTATATCTGTGTCCCGTGTCTAGTTCAGTGTGGTGCCTGGTATATGCCTGTAGCTCGATGCATAAATAGAAGGAACAGTTGCTCTTCCAAGGTAGAGTTGAAGTGAATCAGATAAAAGCCCAAAATTGGTTCCAAAATTTTCTTTTCATTCTTAAAAGAGGTGATCTGTAAATAGTATTTCACTTTACTTGTGATCAGAAAAGAGAAATATTTTCCCCCTCTGGAGAAAACAAACAAACAAAAACCATAACCCCTTTTGTGTGGGTTATGGTCACTTGTCACTGACAACTTGGGAAACTGTATTTAGTAACTAGTTTATTAAAATTGGTTGGGTGGTTCATTTCAACAGCCTCATAAGTGGACTCTTTCTTGGGATTATTCTTCCTGCAACATTGACTCCAATTTATCTTTATTTTTAAAAATACTTTTATAGATTCATACTCCAACTAAATATGTCTTTCATAACTTCCTCTTGTTATATAATTAAGTTTCAAGTTGTCAGGGAAACCTCAAAGATTCTGTCAGTCTGTCCCAACTCTCCAACCTGCCCTTTCCCACCTCTCCAACCTGTCCTTTCCTTACAATACTTTCATCACAGCCAAAGACACTTATTGCCCCTCATTCTGTCTCTGTGTTGAGTCTTTATCTTTGAGAGACACGCTAATATCTCCCCAGAGGCAGGGTCATTTGGTGAGACAGTCAAACCCCCAGTTCCCTTTTGTACTTTGTCCCTTGCATGGGCTTACTCACATGCCCTTCCTTTCCTTCCCCTGACTTTTCTCCGTTCACAATCTGCCTGCCTCCTTCTCTATCTGCACACCCAAGTTAAAACTTCGATTATTTCTAAAAGCTCAGAAAACTAATGGAATAGATGTAATTGAAAAGAGAGTGTGGTCTGCAATATTAACTAAAAACTTCAGAGTGGGCACTATGGCCTTTCAACATGATCTTAATATAGCGTCTGGCTCAGGAAAAGCTCGGACAGACTCTGTGAGCGCTGCCTCCTTCTCAGAGGCAAAACTAAAGCTCTAGACAAGCAAAGTGCTTTTCAAAGTATACTGTGTTATTAATATCCTGAGAGGTAGGGAGAAAGAGTGGTCCTATCAAGTCATAACTGACTCTCCAGTGCATTTTCAGAGGCAGGATATCACACAAGAAGAGACTGCCCATCATTCTCCCTCACAATGGCTGGTGAATTTGAACCAAGTGCCTTTGGGTTGGCAGTTCAACTCTTTACTACTAAACCACCAGAGCTCCTGAGAGAGAGGGGAGGGGGAAGAGAGAGAGAGTTGACTATCTGAGTTGTTCTATCCACAGCAAACCCAGAAATCCATCAGAGTTCTCACACCCTGATGTAAGTGACTCATATAAATTACACCTTTTTCTTAGAGTCCAAGCTCCATGGAATTGATCAAACCTCGGATTTATTTACTATCATCAGAAGGACTTCTAATGGCACAACAATTAAGTGCTCTATTGCTAACCGAAAGGTTATAGTTGAACTCAAACTGGTTTTGTCATGGAAAAAAAAATAAATTGGTAATCTACTTGGATTAAGATTAAGCCATGCTTAATGCCATTCTGGATTCGACTTTGGTGAGCTGTGACTAGCGTCAACTTTTGTTGTCTCCTCCCATCCAAAGCAAAGATGAAAACTTCTTTATGGAAGTCAAAGGCATATTGGCAACGGTCAATCCAAATGGACCATGTGACCTCAGCCTTGGCTCAATTTTCAGTCAAATAATAGATTTTAAGGCAGTACTAGGGAGGTGTACTCTTCTTCTTAGAACAACCAACCGTTTAAGCTCAGAAGCACAGCATTTGCCTAAAGACAAAGCTCACGAGGGAGGATTAGAGAAGGAGGAATGAAACGAGACAGACAGGGAGGAAGCGGAATAAGCGATATTACATTATAGGGTTTACAGACAAAGACACGAAACGGAATATGTGTGGGTTGTTGAATGGAAAACTGATCTGCTCTGTAAACCTTTTCTCAACTTATAAAAAACAAATGTTTTAAAAATTGCGTTTAAAAAAACCCCTAAGCTATGAGCTTTGAATTCCCCTAGGAGCTGGAGTTGACACGACAGCTTCTAACAACAAACACAACACTATAGTGAGCTTGGCGGCTGTTTTCATCTCATAGATAGCTCCTTGCCTCCAATAAATTGGAAAGTTTCCACTTTTGTGAGTGCATGCACATTCAATCAATCCAATCAAGTACAAACTGTCTCCTATATGAGGTTATCAAGCCAAGGCCCTGATAACCAATGGTTACTAATAACTTAATGATTCCTCATAGCCTGGTCTAGGTCCTTGAAGTTAACTTAAAAAGTACTCTTTTCTAAAATGCATCCTGTTGCCTTCTATTGCCTTTTTCCTCATTTACAATTTTACAGCCAATCAGCTAAGTGTTTTAGAAAATACGGAGTAGGAATGAGAAGTGGTCAAAACTGAGAGGCACCTGCTCTATGATATCTTTTGTCACTAAGAGGGCTTCATTTCCTTAGCATCTTGGTCATTAGTGCTGTTTACCAAATACTCCAGTCTCTTCCCTAGTCCAAGTACATATTGTTGTTGTTGAGTACCATTGAGTCTGAACTGATTCATAGCTACCTTTCAGGGAGTTTTCAGAAGCAGTAATTCATATAGGAGGAGATTGTCCAGTTTTCTCCTATGGAGGAGCTGGTAGATTTGAACCATATACCTTTGGGTTGGCATGTTGTTCTATTTTGGTTGGTGGGGGTCATATGGTTTGAAAGCAAAAGTAAGGGGTACCAGTTCTTGGCCAAGAAATTAATGTCAGATTGAGATCCTTCAAGATTCATTTTTTTTCTGCTAATATGTTCAACAAATCTCTAGAGTTGGCAAATCTGGCAGCCTGACTCCTAGTGACAATTACAAAGACAGGGACAAAGTTCAACCAACTTGCTATTGAGCTGTTAGTATAAATAAAAAGAAACAAAATCAACTTTATTGTTTTTAAACCCAAAACTAAACTCACTGCTACTGAATCTATTCCATTTCATGGCATCTCTTTATCAGGTTTCTGAGACCACTTTTTTTTTTCCTGACAATAAATATTTTAATTTTTTGTTTCTTTTAGGATGACAAATAATTTTCAGGTATTTTTTTCCCCTTTAAATATAAAGCTAAACCCCAAACAAGGTATAATCCAGACAACTCATGTCCCATTTTCTTGTTGCTGACCACAGGTGGGGGCTGGGAGTAGCCGTGCAAGGGAAGACTTCCTAGGTTAGCACTGAGACCATAAATCTTAAGAGGAACAGACTGCCTCATGTTTCTCCAGAGGAGCTCTTATACCTCATTGCCATCAGAACTAACTCAGATCTGACCCTCCCGCAGATTTTTTGGAGGCTGTGAATCACAAGGGAGGAGACTGCCAACCTTTCTTACATGGAGCTGCTGCCAGAGAGGCACTGCCTTTGGGTTTGCAGCTCAGCTCCCTGTGAATTATGCCACCAAAGATCCCAGCAAAGAGTTAGTGGATTTGAATGATTGGCCTTTTGGTTCACAGTTCAACATACAATACCACCGCAGCAGGATGGAACTTAGCTTGTGCAAGTGAGATCAGTAGCATGTAAGATAATGAAAAACATAGGAAAATGAGTAAGAAGGGTTTTTATAACATTTTTCAAATACTGCTGGAACAGATGAGGGAAGGAACTAATAAAAAGGCATATATAATTAGGCATTATTTATACGACAACAGTCCAGAATAAGAGGTACATAGCAAAGTCAACTGGCAGAGGAGGGAGAAGGAGGAAGTTATGCAACAATGAATATTAAAAAAAAAAAGTGAACAAGGAAATAGGAATATGTGCAATAATGAAAGAATAAAAATCCAACTTTTCTGTAAACTTTTGTTAAAATCACAATAAAAAACCCACTGTAAGTATCATCTCTAACTTAAAGGCCCATAAATTAGACACCTTGCCCATACTTCTTCTCTGAACTCAGATTTCAATGCCTAATTATCCTACTGGACACATCCACTTGACTGGCTCCAAAGGGGACTCAAAATCTTGGCTGAAACAAAACTTATAAAGTCTCCCCAAATCTACATTCTCCTCAGTTTTTTTCTGGTAGCCTAGGGGTAAGAATTTGTGCTGCAATCCCAAAGGCATGAGAATCAAATCCACCAGCTGTTCCGTGGGAGAAGATGGTCAATCTCCTTCTGTGCAATTTACTGCCACTGAAAATCCACTAGACATCCAACTATGACTAGGCTCCTATTCAATGGCACACAACATTAAAAACAGTTCCTTGTGACAGTACTTAGGACCATTTACTAACCTTGGTGTTATAAAAAGCATCTTCACTTACTTTTTAGGAAATTAGATAATAAACTCACTAAGGCCTGATTACCCTGCTTCCAGAATATAGCTTTTATCCATAGCCTTTCACCTCATCTTTACTGTTGTTGTTGTTGTTATGTGCCATCAAGTTGCTTGTAACTCATAGCGATCCTATGTACAAGAGCCCTAAATGCTGCTCTATCCTGTGCCAACCTCATCGTCTCAAACACACTCATTGCCACCACTCCACTCACAGAATCGATCCATCTCATCGAAGGTCTTCCTCTCCTGTGCCGTCCCTCCACTCTCCCAAACATGATGTCCCTTTTCAAGGACCAGTTCCTCCTTGGAGCATGCTTAAAATATGTCAGACAAAGCTTCAGAATCCTTGACTCCAAGGAGCATTCCAGCTTCACCTTCTCCAGGACAAACCTGTTTGTTCTCCTAACAGTCATGGTATATTCAACACTCTTCTCCAGCACCACAGCTCAAAGGCATCAATTTTCTTTCTATCATCCTATTCATTGTCCAATTCTCAGTGCATAGCAAGTAATTGCAAAGACTATAGCCCGGATCAAGCGCACATTAGTTTCCAGCCTGACGTGGTTGCTCTTCAGTACTCTTGAGAGGTCCCTCACAGCTGACTTTCCCAATGCAATTCGTCTCCTGATTTCCTGGCTGCTGTTACCAAGGGTGTTGACTGTGGAAGCAAGTAACCTAAAACTGTTAACTATCTCAATCTCTTCACTATCCATACCGCCCAGTGGTGACAATCTTTGCTTTCTTGATGTTGAGCTTCAATCCATATTGAAGACTGCAGTCCTTGACCTTCTGCAGCAAGCGCTTCAGGTCCTCTTTAGTTTCAGCAAGCAGGGTTGTGTCATCTGCATAACGCAGGTTGTTGATGATTCTTCCGCTAATCCTGATGCCACATTCCTCCTCATACAGCCCAGCATCTCGGATGATCTGTTCTGCATAAAGATTGAAAAGGTATGGAGACAAAATACATCCCTAACAGACCCCTTTCTTGATTTTGAACCATCCAGTGTCTCCCTGCTCTGTTCTGATGACTGTCTCTTGGTCCGAGTATAGGTTTTGCATTAGCACAATCAAGTGTTCTGAAATTCCCATTCTTCTCAGAGTCAGCCATAGCTTGTTGTGATCCACAGAGTCAAAAGCCTTTGCATAGTCAATGAAGCACAGATAGACACTCTTCTTGTATTCTCTGCTTTCTGCCAAGATCAGTCTAACATTAGCTATAATATTCCTAGTACCATGACCTCTTCTAAATCCAGCCTGCACATCTGGCAGTTTTCTGTTGACATATTGTTCCAAATGTTTTTGGATAATTTTCAGCAGAATCTTGCTTGCATGTGTTATCAATGATATTGTTCGATAATTTCCACACTGTTGGGTCACTTTTCTTTGGAATGGGAATATTGATCTTTTCCAGTCAGTTGGCCAGCTGGCTGTCCTCCAGATTTCCTGGCATAACTTAGTGAGCACGTCCAGGGCAGCGTTTGTTTGTTGAAATAAATCAACTGGTATCTTTATTATCAACATTCTAGTCAAAACCATCTATATCCATCATTTAGATTACTCTCTGGTGCTCCGAACAGTCTCTCCACCTCTAGGCATCTTTTCAATTGATTCTACACACAGTTTCTAGAAAACTTTGCTGTTGCTGTCATTTGCTGTCAAATTGGAATTGACCCATAGCTGACCCTCCAGTTCATTTTCAGAGGCAATAAATCACACAGAAGGAGACTGCCCTCTCTTTTTCACAAAGCAATTGATGGGTTTGAACCATGTGCTTTTGGGATTGCAGTACAGCTTCTTATGAAGAGGCCACTGGAGCTCCCGAGAAGACTTTAAGATGTGTAAATAGATCATGCTAACCCCCGTTAATATTCCCATTATATTAGAGCTAAAGCCCAAATTTCTTCCAAAGGACTATAAAGTCCTGGCTTGTCTGAATCGTCCCATCTTCAGCCTCATATTGTATGTCCATTATCTCCCACCCACCAAGGCTACCTACCGCGGTCTAGAACTAATTCTTTCAAGCATCAGAGCCTTTGCTCTGCATGTCCACTTCTGCCTGTCTTTGGATATTAGAACTGCTTATTCCTCCTTATATCCTAGCCATTCCTAGGATTTTTGCTAGTACCCTTCAGAGAGATCTCCCTGGACTGTTCTTTTGAGAGATCTCACATTTCAGTTACCCAGCTGTCTTTAATTCCTTATGTGGAATGAACACAACCTGCGAGTGTTCCCTTCCCCCTTGCTTGTTGTTGCTCTCCCCACTGGAAGGAAAGCTTCAGGAGGACCATAATCTCCTTAATCTTGTTCATTGCTACAGTCCAAGCACCCTGTGTAATGACAGTTCACAGAATATCCTTACAATAGATTTCAATGTATGAGTGGATTGTCTTTATTTCACGAATGAAGCTATGACTCGGAGAATATGTGATGCACCCCAAGCACTCAGACAGCAAGGGATTGGCTGAGTCCCCAGTAATGCTTTCTGACCCTATGGCTTGTGCTTTGATTGCCCATAACACAGACATTCATGTTGCCACTTGAAAAGCAGTGAAAGGAAATATATTTGCTTGGAAATCCATTTTCTACAAGAACCCTGTGGACTCTTCCCTTTTCCCCTAACCATGAAAACACAGTGGCTTTGCAACCCCAGCAGCCCAGCTAGTTTACTCATTTCTCATACTATAAAATGTTATTAAACTGCACCACACAGATAAGTACCAGAAAAATTGCCAGGTTATTTTCCTGACATAAAATTAGCCAATTTGCCTGTGTATGGGATTGTAAAGGATGCAAAGCATCCCATTCAAGTGATTAACCTCTTAGTTAATAAAAGCAACAATTGTGTGTGTATAAATAATATAATAAAAGGAACATTCATATCAAAGTTGCGTAGCCTCCCCTTCCTCTGCTTGTCTCCTTAATTGGTAAATAATTCATCAAACTCTGAAATGAATTGTACTCCCACCCACATTTCTTCATCCAATTATCATGAAATAAGAAAGCAGGCACTCTCTCCCTTTGGAAGGCAGGAGATAATGAAATCATTCAGGGCTTTCCTGAGCCTGTGCTGGGCTAGATATAGAAGCAGCTGGCACGGGGCTTGTCAGGCTGGCTGAGCAACGCTTCTTCAGGTGCTGAGGAATTGAGCATTTCCTTATTGTTTGACCTCTCACCCTCAAAGTTTACGTATTTGTCTTTCTCCTGGAGCATCTAGAAATATTACCTGTTGTGTCATTTTCAATACAAAGGGAGGGGAAGGTAGGCGACTGGCTGGAGATTTTCATATGACTTTTGCATCAGATCGAGTTGTACAGGCTCATTTTTTACAATGCTGATGAGCCACACTTTCCTGGACATGGAAATGTCCTTTTAATGTAGTAAATTATATAAGATTATTGTCTGAAGTTTCTTGTGGGAGCTGTAATTTTTCCCCCCCTCGGACTTCTTCATGTGTGGAAAAAACCCCTACATTAGATATAAATTAATATACTCTGGGGCTGATGACCTTTGGTTTTTTGCCTTTTACCTTTAAATGGAGGTTGAATAAGGCCCAACATAGTGTAATTTGCCTTTGCAAAACTCTTATATGTATGTCAGTAGAATTCCCTAAGATGGGCTTGCTAATAAATCCCATTAAAAACCGCCTTTCTCTGATCATTTTGGTTCCTCTCATGAGTTCTGTTTAGAATTTTATTGTTATCCCTCTTCAAAAACGTTAACTTTGTGGTAGATAGATTACACAGACTGTGTATTGAACACACAACAGCGAGGTTTATACCTGAAGTTTCTTTATTTTGCTTCCAATACATTAGACTTTTATGGAAAAAGATAAAACCATTACTGCCTCCTTTACCACAGCTTTTCGAACAGCCTTTTCAGCTGGAAGTTTATGGCTGCTGAAAAAAAAATCATCTTAACTTGCAAATTGTACAAGTTCTCTTTCTGGGCCTTGGTGCCAAAGTCAAGCAAAGAGAGAGGTGGGAATCCCAGCAACAGAATTAGCGACAGACCTGGTAGAGAAATTGTCCTTCCTGGATCAAGATGGAGTAGAAGACCCGAGTGACCTGTGGAGAAGTTTGGAATGAGGCTCTGCCCTGGGTTCTTATTCTCTTCCATTTCAAACCTTCAGCCTTCTTTCTTTCTTTTTTTTTTTTGTGCTATTTGAAGTTGTGGAAGCTATAGTCTATTTAAGAAAAAATAGCTTGAAGATTTGTTGTAGCTGCTGTCATTTCAACTCCTGGCTTGTCAATTCTATGCCCCCAACAGAAGAAAGCAGTAGTGTCTGACTCAGCGCCACCTCCGTAATTAGTTGGGATGCTAAAGGGTTTTCCTGTGCTGACTTGTGGAAGTCAATTATTAGGCTCTTCTTAGTCTATTTCAATCTGGAAGTTCTGCTGAAACTTGTTTAGCCTCATAGTCACACATCAGCCTCCACTTACAGACATAAGTGTTTATAGAGCTGTTCGTAGGACTGTTATTGTTAGGGGCCGTGGAGTTAACTCTGACTCATATCAACCCTACGTATAATCAGACTGATCCCGTCCCATCCTCACAGTCATCCTCACTAGGCTTGAACTCATTGTTGTAATCAATGTTTCATGTTGTTATTGTTAAGTGCCGTTGAATCCAGCACGACTCACAGAAACCCTATGAACAAAAGACCTGAACCCTGTTCTATAATTATCATTGTTTTGCTGCATTCAAAGAGTTTCCAGAGGCATGCTGTTTAGGAAGTGGATGCCACTCCTGTTTCTCAATCTGGGATCTCCACCAAACACTGTCCATCATGAGTAACCATTATGGTGTTTGACACACCAGTGGTACAGGGTTCAGTGTCACAGCAACCCCAAGTTACCTCAATACAGCAAACTGACATACCAGTGAGGCAGCACTTAGAAGAATGTCTGTCCCAAACACAAGTCACACCAGGCCGGAGGGCCATAGGCCCTTTTATTTAAATACAAGGTCCACCCACCAGATCCTAGTTGATGCTAAAGAAGAGGCTTCCAGCCTCCATTGTTAGCTAAATCAGCAAATCCAATTCACACACAATTGCGAATGAAATAAAAAAAAAAAACAAACTCAACAGTCTAAATGTATGTTGGAATTTGAGCCTCGATCCCCTTCCTGGAAGGTAAGAATTCCACCAGTGCCTCATTTGGATTCCTCCCTAAAAATGTCCTCTTTTCAAATAAATAAAACACTCTTCACCACTACTGTGAACGTCTGGCTGGTCTGCTACTTAGAGTTTCTCTACAAAGACATTTCTGTGAATGAAATGAACAATGGGAGGAAAAAAAGAACTGTACTTGGAATTGGATTGACTGGACTTGCAGAAGCAAATATGTCTTAATCTTAATTAAGCAGCTTTTGACATCTGGGTGCTGGGATTGCTGGTTCTGTCGCAGGAGTACTTTATAATCAGCGTCCTCTGGGTGGCTACCCTGAGAAGTTTTCTCTGCAGATTAAACCCTTTCTATCAGACACTGTAACACAATATCCCAATCCACCACAGGGAAGCTTTGATCAAGGTCATTACAAATGGACTAGGAGGAGTTTCTAGCAGAGAGGGGAGGCTATTTCTCTGTGACTGATGGAAGAACTGACTTTCCATCTTTGGGAAGGGCACACTGTAGAGCAATGCATAGCTTTGGGTAGCCATTTCTCCATAAACACTGAACAGGACTGGGAACTTATCTAGTTAGTGAGACCAACATAAAAGCTTTCATCTCTTGTGGTCAGTCCTGATTTAGAATCCCACCTTTATTTTCTAATGCTGTCATAGTAGAAATACCACTACAAGTTCACTTAAAGAACAGACTTTCTTTTCCTCTTTTTCCTGGAAGTTGAAAGTTCAAAACAGAATATTAGCCATGTTGATTCCTTCTGTTCATTTATCCCATAATTTTTGGTCTCTGCTGGGTCCTTAAATGCCACATGCTGGGACCTTCTGCACATGTGTCTCTGTGCATGTCCTGGTCTTTTAATGACAAGAAATGATTTGATTTAAAATCTACCTATACAAGTATGACCTCCTTGACATGACAAAAGGCAATTCCTACTTTCAAACAGGGTCATATTTTATTTACAGATACAAGAGCTGGAATTGCAACACATATTTTTGGTGGACACAAGCAATTCTCCAGCAAATCCCAACCTGATGGCTTAGAAATGTTCACTGAGGGACTTAAGAACACTTTCTTAAAAACAGGGCTTTCTCTAGGCAAAACACGAAACAGAAAAAAAAATCACATTTACTTTGATGCCCCCTCTTTCTAGCCTGTCTCTGTCCTCCAGCTAGTTTTCCAATCCTTTTTGCCTCATCTTCACAATTTACCTATCCATTGTCCTAGCTCTTAAAAGTTCTTATCGTTACCATCTTGATAACCTAACCCAAGCTTACATCAATTCTGATTCATGGGGATCTGTTCTGAGGTTTCTGAGGCCGTAAATCTTAATGGAAGCAGACCACCTCATCTTTCTCCTGCAGAATTATGGTAGAATTGAACAGTTGATCTTTCAATTAACAGTTCAATATTTAACCTAAGAAAAATGAGATGGCTTAGTTTATGGAAAGTGTACTGCTAATCCAAAGGTCATACCTCTCTGGTGTTTGAATCTACCAGTAACTCTGAAGGAGAAAACTGAGCCTTCTCCTTCTATAAGATCTGCAGCCTACAAAAACCTACTGAAGAGTCCGTTATGAGTCAGTTTTGACTGGACACTAATAAGAGTTTAAATATTTACTATCTGTGATATCTAAGATTGTATTCCATCATAGTTACCCATTTTACAAATAAGAATAGTTTCCTAAAGAAAAAGTGATTTGCCTAAAGGCACACAGCAACTAAGGAAAGAGCAGATTTGGAATAGAGATGTGTCTGACTTTAAGGATTTGTCCACTAACCCTTTGTCATGTATTACCTGCAAAGTTATGTGATTCGTTAAACCCAGTAAAAATTCTTGCTCACATATAACCCTTTGTGGAGTCAGGCTTTCAGTCTTAATCAGTTTTATAGGGAAGCTATTTTTTTCCTCTCCATATTAGACTAGCCTCAGACTCAAAACGGACCACTACTATCATCCCACTTAGTGGAGTATATCTTCTGTATTAATCTCGGGACTAATATTGAGTGGCTTCCTATTACTGGAATGATTCTGGCTAGCATTTGTGTGTCTGCTATTTGACCTTTAAGAACTCTGACCACATATGTGCATTTCACAGTTGACTTTTTTACCCGTCCCTTTTCACCACCCCAGGCTCAATGAGAAGTCTGGATCTGAAACAACCAGACTCCTTCCAGTGGTCTTGCCTTGTTCTTTGATTCCATTATGAGCATGTGGCTTGTTTACAATTATGTTTCTATTGTCTCACCACCATCGAAAACATACTCAACTGTTCCTGCTTATTGCCCCCTTTTGGCCCAATTGTTATTTTATTGACCACATCTTCCTATATTTCTCTAATACTGCATATTTTGCTTTCAGTGTTTAGGGCCAATTAATGTACTAGGATAATGAGTAGAACTTTGGTTGTGGGCTCAGAACTAGAACCCAAATCCAAGGAGAAATGTTGTTGATGTTGTGTACCATCAAATCAGAACCAACACATGGCTGGCCCTCCAGTGGATTTTGAGAGGCGGTAAATAGCACAGGAGCAGATTGCTCAATTTTCTCCTTTGGGGAAGCTAATGGATTTGAAACACCAGCTTTGGGTTGGTAGTGCAACTCCTTACCCATAGGCCACCAGAGTTCTGGAGGAGAAGCAGGCACTGATTACCTTCACCTTCTAAAGAGATTCAGTGACAATTGTGGCCAGGTTTCTCTTAAGAGCTTTGCACAAGGTTGTCATGCCTCCCCAGTCACCTGCCCCATGCACTTGAATAACAAAATCAGAAGGTCAATGCATGGAAGAATGTGGTGGTAGGTAGCCAGTTTTGGAGTGTATTATTCATGGTAGAGATTTTTCTCTTTCTTTCTAAGCATGCAAGGAAAGTGCCAACAGAATGATGTCTCAAGGACTGGATGTGCCATAAAAAGGGATCAGTGTCATCTCAGACCTTAGCCGGGTATTGCAGAGTCTAACCTGATGCTGCCCCTTGGGGAGGCGTTAAGCACAAGGAGAGCTTCCTTGGGGCAGTCTTGTTTCTCTCCTAAAGTTTAGAGGCCACATACCTTGGGCAACCAGCAAATATTCTGGACTCTTGAACCTCTAAAGTTAAGTTACTTGCAGGAAGAGAATGTAGGAGAAAGTGGGAGCTTCCCTCTGTCACCAAATCCTGAAATACTTGGACAGCATTGATCTTAAGTTATCATGTGAAGCATGAAGTTAAAATCAGGAGACATGATTTGCATGATATTCGGACATCCTGTAAGAGTTAGTTACTTCTCTACAACACAGAGAGAGGCTATGGGGCATTGAATCATAACAGATTCTCCACCCTCTAAAATACAGGAGAGATCCTGAGGAGCTTGAGATGTTTTGTAGTGTACTTTGCCCCCTACTCTCACCAACGTGATTGAGAAGCCTTACAGCTTGCAGCTTCACCGCTTGAGCGGAACTATACACCCTTGAGTGAATGGTGGTTGTTGTTACATATTGTTCAGTTGGAACTGACCCATAGCTGACCCTTCAGAAAATTTTCAGAGGCAGTAATTTACACAGGAGGAGACTGCCCACCTTTCTCCCATGGAGCAGCTGAGGGATTTGAACTCTGCACCTTTGCTTTGGCAGCATAGCTCCTTCCCACTAGACATTAGGATGTTGGTGTAGATTGAGCTGCTGAATAATTAATAATACCTGGAAAGCTGTGGGTCCTGCTTTGACGGCAGAGGCCAGAAATAGAGATTCAACATCAAGGTAAACACAGCAGTCGATAGATCATAAATCTGTTGTGTTCATATATGTTTTAGACTCTTTAATCATGAATTTATTTGCAAGCTGTTGAAAAGTCAGTCGAAGCTATTGTTTGGCAAGGGTATCAATTTAGTCATCCTGAGTCAGTGACTAGATTTTAGCTGCAGTGGGATTATAACAGACAATAAGGACATCATAAATATCTCTCTCTCTCCCCCTCCCTTTCCCCCTCCCTCCCTCTCTCTCTATGTGTGTGTGTGTGTGTGTTTCATACTAAATTTATCTGATTTTTAAAAAATCACAACTTAATTTGTATTGAAATAAATTAGACTGGACACTTAATTGCCTTATTTCAGTTTGCCTTCTCTCAATGTAGAGAGACTGTTAAAGGTTTAGTTACCCCCTTGCATTTTCATTTGTTTTTTTTTTCCTTGGTTCATTGCTCTTTTATTTCCTTCCCTTTCTGTCTTCTTTGTATTAGTTACTCTATAGTATTCTATCTTTACATTTACCCTACTAACTAGAACTCTGTTTTCTTCTTTTGAGTGGATGTTCTAGACTACATTATGCAATCCTAATTTATCAGAATAGATCCTGAATTTGTATTATATTCTTTTTTAACATATGATGTAAGAATCTTAAAACCATCAGCTTCCATTTCTCCCACTGTTGTCGTTTTAGTTTCCCTATATAATTATTTTCTCAAAGATTTAAAAATTTTTTTCATGTATAACTGAATTTTTTTATCAGTTCTCTTCAGCGTAAAGAGCTTCTCTTAATAATTTGTGTAATACAGGACTGTTGCTGATAAATTATTTCAATTTATGTTTCTCTGCAAATATCTTCATTTCTTCTTCCCTTTCAAAGGATCCTTTTAACTGAACGTAAAGTGATAAGTCAGTAGTTTGGCTTTTGCAGGTGTTTGGTTTTGCTTTGGTTTGTTTTTTTTAGCATTTTGAAAGATGGCATTTCATTGTCTTCTGGTTTGTATTATTTCTGACAAGATATCACCTTTAATTCTGTCTGTTGTGGTAGTGTAATGTGTCTGTTTTTTCCTTCTGGCTGCTTTTAAAATCACATAATTTGATACAGGCATGTTGCCAGGAAGGATCTGTCCTTGGAGAAGGACATTATGCTTGGAAGGGTGGAGGGACAGTGCAGGAGAGGGAGACCCCCGGATGAGATGTGTTGACACAGTAATGGGGGTAATGAGGGTAGGTGTGTCAGGGGCATTAAGAGGGGCTTAGAATAGGGTAGATTTCACAGCTATTGTACATAGGGTCACTATGAGTTGCATTCTACTTGACAGCACATAAGTACAACAACAATATGACTATAATAGATGGTGAAGAGATTGAGATTGCTAATGGCTTTCATTTGCTTGGCTCCACAATCAACACTCTTGGTACCAGCAGTCAGAAAATTAAAAGACAAATTCCACTGGGAAAGACTGCTGTCAGAGAATTCTCCAAAGTACTGAAGAGCACTGATGACAGTCTGGAGACTAAGGTGTACCTAATACAGGCCATAGTCTTTGCAATTACTTGCTATGCATCAGAAAGCTGGACAAAGATTAGAGATGATAGAAAGAGAACTGATTCCTTTGAGTTGTGATTCTGGAGAAGAGTGTTGAATATATCATGGACTGCTAGGAGAACAAACAGGTTCGTCCTAGAAAGGGTGAAACCAGGGAGCTCCTTGGAGTCAAGGATTCTGAAGCTTTGTCTGACATAATCTGGACATGTTGCAAGGTGGGACCAGTCCTTGGAGAGAGATGTCATGTTTGGGAGGGTGGAGGGGGAGGGTGGAGGAACAGCACAGGAAAGGAAGACCTTCGATGAGATGGATTGATTCAGTGACTGAGGTAATGGATGTAGGTGTGTCAGAGATACTAAGATAGGCACAGGATAGAGCAGGGTTTAGGACCGTTGTACACAGGGTTGCTATGAGTTACAGATGACTTGAAAGCACCCAACAACAACATGACCAAGGAGGGTTTTCTTTATATTTATTCTATTTAAGTTTAGTTGAAGTTTTTAAAATCTGTGGGTTGATATTAAACTTGAAGTATTTTTGGCCACAATGTCTTAAAAATATGTATTTTTTTTTTACCCATTAGAGGAAAAAAATCTGTTATGAGATTTAAAGCAGTCTACACTAATCTCTCTCTCTTTACTCTCTCCTTTTATTTTAGTGCCCCAATTAAACATGGTGGCCTAGTGGTAAGAAGCTGTGCTGCAATCTTGAAGGCACAAGGTTCGAGGCCACCCGATGCTGCATGGGAGACGGATGGGCACTCCACCCATGCAATTAATTGCCTCTGAAAACCCACCAGAGGGTCAGCTATGGGTCGATTCTGACTCTACAGTACACAACATAATTAACCATATGTTTTTCAATTTGATATGCCACTGAGATGCTATTACTATAATATTAGTTTTTTAAAATTTCCATTATGATAATGTCTGTTGACTTGTATTAAGTTTATGGATAACACTGTGAAGAATGAGAATTCCGGAAGACTTAACTGTGCTCATGTGGAACCTGTATATGGCATAGGAAGTAGTTGGTTGAACAGAACAAAGGGTTAATGCATGGTTTAAAGAAAGAAAAGGTGTGCATCAAGATTACATTCTGTAAAAGAAACATGTCATAATTCACTTTGTAAGATGAACAAATAATCTAAGAAGATAGACTATTAATATGATAAAGAATGTGCAATCAAAATTAGAGGATGGCTTATTAGCAATCTACATTATGCAAATGACACAAACTTTATGGTTGAATGTGAAGATGACTTGAACTATATTAAAAAATAAAGAAGATCAAAGATATTTAAATTGATGGTTTTACTCTTGAAGATGGGTCACATTTTTCTGACTCTTTTGAGTCTAGTAATTTTTAATATAGAACAAAAACCTGTCTTGGATTTGGTAACATTTTCCTGGGCTACAGTTTATGAAGTGTCCACAGGTGGAATGCTGAGGGGCCTGTTGAGTTAATCTTTTCGGTTTTCCATTCTTAGTATGTTATAAAATGCCTAAAAGCAGTTCCTTTGTTTTGACCAATTCACTGCTGATTACAGAGAATAGGAACAACTGATATTTGTTACTTCATTATTGCTAGGGTCCCGAGGAGCTTTAAAATATATATATTTATGCCAGCTCTATACCCAAACTAACTGGTCCAGATTCCCTCATGTGCTCTTAGAAAACTGTCATCTTTATTTTGATGTGCAATCAGGCATTGGGCTTACTAGTTACCTTTCAGGTAACATCAAGCCCAGATTGCCACCATATACAGTGCTCTGAAGAGCTATATTTACAGAAACTCACCTACTGTCTTTTTCACCACTTCCCCTGGGACATTACACATGAATCATCTGACATCCAAAGCGTGGAAGAAATCTCTATTTCCAGCCTGTTTATAATAGTTAGGTTTTATTACTTTTAATAATATGTTCTTTTTGGGTTTTTTCTGCTTCAAAGTAAACAAATCCTTAGAGTCTCAGTGTTCAAATCTCTAAAGTCAAGTAGACACTTATTTTTGCCTCCTGCCAGTTGTCACTTAAGCACGCTATACATAATTATCCCAATGTGCTTCCCCTTCCTATTAGCTTCTTGAACTCCCTCGTCATTCTAGCTGCAGGATTTTGACGGAAGAAGAATCAGTACTTTGGTTTGCAGTGCTGGAGAAGAGTGCTGAGTATTCCGTGGACTGACAAGAGAACCATCAGGTCTGCCTTGGAGAAAATGAAACTGAATGCTCTTTGGAAGCAAGGAGAGTGAAGCTTCATCTCACGTGCTTTGGGCAGGTTGTTACAAGAGGCCATTCCTTGGAGAAGGGCATCAGGCTGGGAAACGAGGAGGGTCAGTGTAAAGAGACAAAGACCCTCAACCAGATGCATTGACATAGTGACTGTAGGAATGGGCTCAAATGTGTCAGAGATAGTGAAGATGGCACAAGATAGAGCAAGATCTGTTGTTCATGGAGTCACTATGAGGCCTACTCAACTTGAGAGCATATACAACAACAATAACTAGGTTGTTGAAGGAATAGAAGGAGGTCACAATGGAAATCCTTCTAGCATCAGCTTTTCTGAGGAATGAGAATAATGTTCCATCTTCTCAACTCATAGTCGTCTGGTGTGTGATAATGTATCTATAAACTTGCAGCATTTTTATTTTTATTACTTATCAGCTTAATTCTAATTATATGAGAAATGATTGTCAAGGTTTCCAGCTTTTTTTTCCCATAGAACTTGAGTGTCTTTTTTAAATTTAAAAATTAAAGAACTTCAAAATGTATTGAATTAGTTTATGCTTTTTTTGTGTCTGTTCTTAACAACAAGATGAAAAACAATTTTAAAAATTTAAAGAAATGCTTGCTATTCCTCAAGTGAACTGAATAAATGTAAAATCCTGGGTGTATAATTAAACAATCCCAGTGTCCCTAGGTATCTCCGTCATTTCTACCACCAAGCGTTCTTCCCTCAGAGGTTTTTAAGTGTGGACTGCAATACTTTTAGAATAATGAGAATTCAGATTCCACAAATCACCCAAAGCCAAACATCAGTACATTTGGCCAATAAAGCATACCCAGATAGCTGATGGCTTACACAGGGGCTGACAAAAAGCCTCAGATAATGCACTAAGTATGGTGCTGTTTAAGGCCATCACAATATACTGTAATTATTGTGGCAGGCTCCTTCCTGTCTAGAATATCTCCCTGAACAGTGGGTAGTGTGTCTTGGGGTTGACAGGTGGCTAGATTCCCCATTCCCTCTGCTTTAGTCAGGACATTAGATGTTGCCAGGAGAATTTAAAGCAACATACTCAGAGTCTTAGTACTAGAATTGTTCTGATTTCCACCTTACCTCTGCACAATACACATTTTTTCAGACACATGCAAAGGAAAAGCCTCTTTTCCCTCATTTGCCTGAACTCGCCTCCACACCAAAGCACATTCTCCAATTTGCTGGCTGCCCCAGGAGCCATCCTTACTGTGTCCCCCGACAGCCCTGTGCCCATGTTTTATGCAAAGATGTGAGCAGCTGGCCACTAAGCCCTGGAGAGTCTGGGGCTTTTGTGTTGCAAAGTCTCTCCTCTGCCTTCTTTTCCCTCCCCACCTCTGGTTTCCAGGCCCTGTGATCTTTTCCCCACCACTCCCTGGTGTCAGCAGTTGCTGGATTGGCTCTGAACTTTTTACATGCCAGGCATCTGTGCTGAGGAATTCCTAACTCTCAGAAGAGGTGGTGGCTTGACACAGGAGGTAGTGCCAGGGGATTTCTGGAACTTAGTAGGTCTTCTGTCCTGTGTCTTTGTTTAAATCTTTTAAACAAGTACCACATTACCAGGCAGACTATTAGAAGGGGCATGATAGCACAGTGGAAGAAATATAGGACTTGGAGACCAGAGTGTGCCATCAGGATTAAACTAAGTAATATAGTATTCTCTGGTGATGCAAATGGTTTAAACACTGTACTACTGATTGAAAGGGTTGGTGGTTCAAACTATAAAGCGATACCTCAGAAATAAAGCCTGATAATCCACTTCCCAAAGGTGGTTGTTGTGTATCATAGAGTTGGAACTGATCCATAGCTGACACTCGAGCGTGTTTTCAGAGGTAGTTAATTGCATGGGAGAAGATTGTGCATCCTTCTCCTGCAGAGAGGGCTGATGACCTCGAACTGCATACCTTTGGGATTGCAACACAGCTTCTTGTCACTATGTCACCAGAGCTCCCAAAGGTAACAACCGTGAAAACCTTGATAAAGTTCTACTTTGCATTCATGGAGATCCCCTGGGTTAGAATCAATTCCATGTCAATCACCATCATCACCACCAACAATGTGGTTTGTATGATAGAATATAAAGTCTACCATGTTGTTGTTGCTGTGTACTGTAGAGTTAGAACTGACTCATAGACAAGTTTTCCGAGGCAATTAATCTCAAGGGAGGAGATTGTCCTCCCGCCCGCAAAGCAGCTGGTGGCCTCGAATCCCTTGCCTTTGGGATTGCTGCACAGCTTCTTGACACTAGGCCACCAGAGCTTCCTCATTAAATGAACTTTGGTACTCAGACTAGACTGTTGAGGTCCAAGCCTCGTTGAACCATCGTTAGGGATGCACCATCATAAGGGACTTTTACCATCATTGTCCCTATAAGCAAGGTCGTCTATTTTCTCTACGCCTTTGTTGTTTCATTGCAAAATAGTTCAGAATCATGGTGAAATCTATGAATTAATTGAGACAAAGCCCTTAAAAGCGTACCTAGCACAAAACTGAACTCTGGTGGTTGGTTCATAGGGAATTACACTGCTAACTCAATGTCTGTGCCTCTCTGGTAGTTTGAATCCAAGAAAGAAAGATGGGCAATTTTCTTTCATGAGCTTTATAGCCTTAGAAACCCAATGGAGAGCCAGACATGAGTTTGTTCCTATTTGATGACAATAAGGGAGAACATATACAAGAATATAACATATATTCAATTAAAAAGTAGTCATGACAATGACATTGTGAGTTTATATCATTGACCGTATTGTTTTTAGAGGTTTTATAACAATACACTACTAAATTATTATTATTGTATCTTTAACCAAGTTAACAGCTCCTTCATATATCTTATTAGATCTCTTCATTATTTTAGTGGCTTTAGGATGAGTCAGGAAGTTATAGTCATAGAAAGAAAAGCAGTGTTCTAGCCCTTGTTCTCAGTCTTATTTTGGTAAAGTTGCTGGTGGGAGGATTCTAGCCAGACCACTTAACAAAGATGCTAGAGTATATGGCTTAATAAGGACAATGGCAAAGAATTCAATGTAGAAGGAATGAATGGCTCCTCTGAGGAGAGGAGGACTTCATTCCACCCAGTGTTGTTGTTCTTAGATACTATCAAGTCAACTGTGACTCTACGGGACCCTGTGAACATCACATCAAAACCTTACCCTATCCTGAGCCTTCATTACAATCTCCAGCGTAACAGTTGTTATTTACCCACCCATAGCTCACCCTTCAGTGGGTTGTCAGAGGCTATAAACCCCACGGAAACAGAGTGCTCCTTTTTCTCCTGCAGAGGAGCTGGGGGATTCAAACCATTAGCCTTTGAGCTTGGCAGTGCAACTCCTTACCACTTAATCACCAGAGCTTCCTACCATAATAGTTGCTTTTTGTTGTTGTTGTTGTTGTTGTATGCCATCTAGTTAGAATCAATTCATAACTGACTCTTCAATGGATTTTCAGAGGCAGAAATGATGTTAATTAGAGAATAGAGTTCAGGCCTGAGTCGTATTCAACTTGATGATATTTAACTACTGCTAAGTGAGACTAGTGTTGTTATATTTGGAGGAACATTCTTCTACTTTGTACATCACTCTTCATCAATCTGCTGTATTGAGGTAATCTGGGTTTGCTGTGATGCTAAACCTTGTGCTATTGGGATATCAAATACCATAATGGTCTCCCAATGTGGACTGTGTTTGGTGGAGCTCCTAGATGTAAAATAGGTTTAGAAGCAGGAGTGTCATCCACTTCCTAAACCACATGTCTATGGAAACTCTATGAACTTGGAGAAATGACGACAATTATCAAAAGGCATTAGGTCTTTTGTTCAGAGTTGCTATGATTTGTATTTGACTCAATAATAATCAACAATAACAGCAACAAATCATATTAGAGTAAACTGTTCATCTTTCTCTCAGAGAGCAGCTAGTTGATTTGAACCACATGCCTTCAGGATTGAAGCACAGTTTCTTACCACTAGGCCATCAGAGCTCTCTACCATGATAAATGTTGTTTATTGTTGGGTACCATCAAGATAGAATCGACCCAAATTTCTTACCACTAGGCCACCAGAGCTACCTACCATAATAACTGCTGTGTACCATCGAGTTGGAGCTGACCCATAGCTGACCCTCCAGTAGGTTTTCAGAGGCACTTAATTGCACAGGAAGGAGACTGTCATCATTCTCCTGTGGAGCAGCCAGTGGATTTGAACTGCATGCCTTCGGGATTGCAGGGCAGTTTTTCACCATTAGGCAGCCAGAACTCCCTACCATAAGTAGGAAGATTAAATGCAACGGATGGGTTTGTTGGTGAGTTTAAATATTGTTGATGCCAAGAGGAAAAGTTGCCTAGATATCTCCGTCTGAACTTCCCTGTTCTGATCAAGTTCCACTAGCTGGTCCGCAGGAGAAAGATGAACGGTCTCCTCATGTGCAATTCACTGCCTCTGAAAATCCACTGGAGGTCAGTTATGGATTGGTTCCGAGTTGATGGTTCACAAAAACAATAACAAAGCTAATAACCAGAAATCTAGTCTTTGCAAACAAAGCAGGGGAAATGACCTTGCTCACTTAGCAGACAATTGGCATTCTAGAGGTGCTGGCCAATTGCAGAAAAACTTTCAAAACTAAAAGAGTTTCGTTAGGAGAGCTGATGTAGAGAAATGTGGCTGGTTTCTAGAAACCTCCCCAGAACAACAGTCATTCCACTCATATCTTTGCACAGAACATTCTTCTGAAGCCCCCCTTTGCCTTGTGCTCATTCCGAGGGCTGCACCCTTCATTGTGACTGCCACTCAGCACAAGAATATCCCTAACCAATTAGGAGCCAAAACCCACTAAAGGCTTGAGGCCAGTGCTGGCCACGGCGGATCATAGTCAAAGTTAGAGTTCTGCTTTGTAAGGAGTTGCCACACTAATCAGGCTGGAATCTGCCTCAAATGGAAGCGTGTGCAGTTCAGTCCAAGGACTGGCTGAGGCTCAGGCTGTCATTTCATCTGACCCTTGGAGAGAAGGTAGAGATGCACTTCTGTCTCCGATTTATCATTTTCAATGGGAACTGTGTGGGTAGCTTCCATTATGCCAGGCCAAATTTAGACGAATGAAAAGGTCGACTAAGTAATTATTGATTTTATATGTGTGCATAAATTAGAGTCCTTTAGTCACTGCTAAAAATATGCCTGCTATGGATTGGGGTGGGGAGGCAGAAAGCCTAGGTACCGAGGATAAAGCAATAGCTCTCTGGTAGTGAATCTCTACACAGATAACTATTTCCTTATGGATGTCTTGATAGTTCTAGACTTCAAAGAAAATCAGCAAATGGAGCATTTTGGATATCTGTGTGAGAATTAGATAAGGCAAATCAGAACCATTCCTTCTCTTTAATCATAGAAATTATATTGGCCATGCTCCTTTGAGTAACAAATTTTTTTCAGAAACATGGGTGACTTATGAATGCTATTCTGAGGAGAATGAGTCGATATATTACTTTTCTTTTTCATTATGCAGTTGCAGCAGCAAGTCCTGCATAGGTTTTATGAGCTTGGCATTTTTTTCCTGATTCTGAAGAGCAATGAATTTATTCATATACTGTAGAGCCATTTGGTTTGGTTGGAAAAGGGAAACCATATACTTAAATCTGAAACAGGAAGAGTTTGTATTTGTGTGGGAAAAATCTGATAATCAGGTCATCAAATTAGCCAAGACTGTTAATTAAAATTGATGAGTATTAAGCTTTCATGCCATACTCTAGAATGCTAGAATGTCACCCTGGTGTAAAACCACCAATTGCTTGAAGTTTGCAAGTGTTAACATATTTTCAAGGGGGAATTGCTATAACAAACACGTTATATTTTGGGTGCATATTGCTTTAAAACTTTTAGAAGTAAACCCAGCTGAATACAGGTATATTAATTTGGTTTAGATGTGACTAGTTTGAAGATACTGTCTGTATTATGTGCACATCTTAAATTGTAGATTACAGGAATTCTTTCTTGTTTATCAGTTCCTTTAATGCTGAGAAGCCAAATACTTTGTTCTAGTATAAATTGGTATTTTTCAGAAGCAGACTTAAAGGAGTCTGATCGAAGACTTTCTGCACTCTGTTTGACCTAACTGGGGCAAGACTGTTCCCAGAGTGAAGAGATGAGGAGTGGCGTGCCAGGGAAGAGTGATCGCTGAGCAGGAAGAGAAAAACCTCCTGACTCGAATCCACCAGGCGCTCCACAGGAGAGAAGTAGGTAAGCTCCTTCCACGCAATTTACAGCCTCTGGAAACCTGCATGGAGGGTCTGCAGAGTCAACCACTTCTCCAGGCTCTGGGACCTGTCAGTCCTAGTAGTGCACTGAGAGGGCTTGGCCTCTGACCTTGCAGCATAGTCCCAGGTCCATCTGACTGCCAATTCACCTTCTACTTCAGTTCTCATAATTTAGTTTCTTCCATTTGAAAGAGCCAATCTCCTCTTTATATCCTGATTTTATCCTGGGAACTATCTCCTCAATCTGTTTAAAGCCCTAGTTCTTTAGAATTGATTTACTGACTGGTGTTGTGAGGTCAACTATGACTCTTAGTGACCCTGTGAACATCAGCGCTGAGCCCTGCCCTGTTGCACACCACCTCGTGATCTCTGTCGTGCTCAAGCCCATTGTAGTGGTCCCTGTGTCAATATATCTCCTTGAGGGTCTTCATCTCTTTTGTTGACCCTCTTCCTTTTTCCAGCATGATGACTCTCTCTGATGACTGGTTACTCCTGAAAATGTACCCAAAGTAAATGAGAGGAGGTTTCACCACATTTGCCTGTAAGGAGGACCCTGGCTGCACCTCCTTCAGTACGGATTTGTTTATTTTTTGACAGTCCTATTCAACAATCTTCACCACTCCAAGTCAAAGGCATCAATTCCCCGTCATTCTTCTTCATTATCCTACTTCCAGGTGCATAGGAAACAATCACCAATCTATGGCTTGGATTAGATGCACTTTAGACTTTAAACTGACATTTTAGAATTGACATTTTACCCTATGTGGAGAAAACTATAACCAGCCTTATTGTTTACATCGTGCTGTGGGTATTGTCTGCCTTTGAATTCTTCACACTGTCCTGATTCTCTCTTGAGACACCTTATACTTATACATTGAGACACTCCTATACTCTTCTGAATTGAGTATTTCCTCCATCCTCTTGTCTTATGCCAAATAATTCTCTAGACTAATAGACCAATGGGAGGCAAGCATTCTGAAGCTTCATCTGACATACTTTGCCCATGTTGCAAGGAAGGACCAGTCCTTGGAGAGGGACGTCATGCTTGGGAAGGTGGAGGGACAGAGCAGTAGAAGAAGACTCTGGATGAGATAGATTGATTCAGTGACTGGGGTAATGGGGGTAGGTGGGTTGGAGACAGTAAGATTGGCACAAGATAGAGCAGGGTTTTAAGGCTGTTGTACATAGGGTTGCTATGAGGCACCGGTGACTCGAAGGCACGTAACAACAGTAGACCAATTAATTGTTACGTTTTTCCAAACCATATAGCCAATGGCTTCTAGAAAACCCTGGCATTCCAGAGGGAGTCGCACTGCTCATCCAAAGGCTGAGCCTCTCTGGGAGTTCAAGCCCACCACCAACTCCACAGGAAAAGATGAGCAACATCTTCCCTTGCCAGTTACAGCCTCCAAAACCCAGTGGAGGGCCAGCTATGAGAAATAATAAAAAAAGATGGGCAAGCATCTTCCCTTGTCACTTTCAGCCTCAATAAAGGTGACAATGAGATCAGAGAATCTGATTTAGAGCAGGCATTCAGTAAACATTTGGTGAGTGAATGAGATCATCCTATAAGGTAGCTGGAGTTTTCTTGCAGTATTTACTGGCAAAACCTATCCTCCCAGAAACTACCTACCTGATAGTTTTGTAGGCTTCTGCTCCTATCAGTCCCCAGGCTTCTTGGCTCCATCGTGGGATGGGATACAATATTGAAAAATACCACACATTTAAGGTAAACCAATGCTGTTGTTAAGATGTATCTTTATGGCTTTATTCTTCTTCCCATTCTTGTTTACCTACTTCTGCTAAATTTTCTCTATTGCCTCCTGCTTCTCCCTTCAAAATGTCAATGGTTTTAATAAATTTCATGTATACCAATATGCCAATGACCAACCCTTGTGGCAGATGGCCAGTGAGCTTCAAGGTCTAGCTGACATTGTGGTTGGAGGAGCCAAGAGGAAATTCAACTTGGTGAATTTCAGGAATAAGTTTAGAAATTGAGACTATGTGGCCTGTATAAAACTAACCTCAGGAAGATCATAAAGCTCTTTTAAATGATGCCTATGTTGCATCTGATATAGAAAATACAGAACATATCTGTATTATCTATATTGTGCAAACAAGGATTGGTACCATGGGCCCTGAAGGGAAGGCAGTATACTGTGTTTGGGATTTAGAACTTAGGTCTCCTCTGCACTCACTGTGAAGCCACGACAGGGTGGCAGGCAATCTGGTGTGATTATAGAGGGCAAGGGATGCCTCCTTCTTGACTCTTCTGACTTTAAACAGCAGTGTAAAGCCAGGCTTTCCAACTGGTTCATTTCAGTTCAACCTCCTGCTGCGAATTTCCATGTCCACCTCAGATCTAGTAACTCAGAATTTTAGTCCTCAGATTGTTCTTATAGATTCTTGTGAGACTTCTTTGCACATAAGAATCTCCCTAGGATCTTGTGAAAGTGTAAATCCTGCTTGCCTTATATCTGGAGTGGAAATGCAAATTCTCAGCAGGGAATCCAGCCGGAATGACCTATTCATAGCCTTTCTCGGCCTGAGAACATTTTCTCCAGTTCTGCCTCATCTCAGATTCCCAGCACTATTTAGCATTTCCCTCTGTGGGTGGTGCTTCTCAGCGCTTGCTTCTGTTGTTGTTAATGTCCAGTTAACTATGATTCATAGGGATTCTAGGAACTTTGCTCTATGCTGTGCCAACCTCACAGCCTTTGACATGCTCAAGCTCTTTATCAGTCGCTGTGTCAATCCATCTTGTTGAGGATC
>NW_006399905.1:6445847-6464607 GCF_000299155.1 Elephantulus edwardii | reverse complement strand
AGAGATAGACATTCCTCTGGTATTACCTGTGTTCAGGCAAGATCCATCTAACATCAGCTACAATATCCCTAGTACCACAACCTCCAGCATGATATCTTTTTCCAAAGACTGGCCCTCCTGGCAACATTCATGTGAAATGGAGTTTCACTCTTCTTGCTCTCGGGAGCATCTAGTCTCAGTACCTCCAATACAGAACTGTTTGTTCTCCTGGCAGCCCCAAGATTCTACACGTTCTTCACCAACAAAACAATTCCAGGTATCGATACTTACTCCTAGGCCGGTGGAATATCATGAGCATGGCAGTTGCTTCCTTTGTCCTGTTATGGTGATCCCATTCTTTTTGACAAGAGTGGACAAAAGAAATACATGGAAGTAACACAACTTTTCAAAAGAAGTTTCTTAGAGGAGGGACCGGAGTTCTTGGAAGGGTTTTTATAGTTTAAGAAAGGAACACACAGAGTCTTGTGTTGCTTTCCTGGAAGTTCTGGATTAAGACATAACGGCTAGAACTTGAGCAACAATCTTTCTCCGGCCTCAGGTTCCTACAAGTTCTTTTATGACAAGGTTCACCCACTGAACCAATCAATTCTGGATGTGGCCTGACTCTGAAGTTCCTGGTTTTCAAATGCATTTCTTTATTATTTTTTAAAGGCGTTTTGAGCTAGACCTGATTATATTACAAGCAATATAATCAATGTCTTTTTAACTTATATGAAAATGATGGGGGAAATATACAATAAATCTGTGGTAAAAATAGCAAGCGTAAGTTTTGAATTTGATGACTTCTAACCATACTGTTTGGAAGGAGGAGTGGCATCCACTTCCATAATAGCTTGCCTCTGGAAACCCTATGAACCTGGAGAGAGGATGAAACGCACTCAAGTGTCGAGGACTCTCCTTCATAGGGTCGCTATGAGTCACCTGCGACTCAATGGCACTTAACAACAACAACAACCACCACCACCATACTGTGGTACGTCCGCTTTATATTTTCTAGGAAAACTGTGCCCTTTTTTGCTTTTGTTGTTCCTCCTTGTGGGAAAACCAGGAAAGTGTTTGCATTTTCCTCATAAAGTTAGTGTTCAACAGCCTCTTTCTAATAGGTATTTAGGTTAAAACAAAAATGACTCAAGTGAGGCACCAAACTTAAAACCTTCCATTACAAAGATGTGGATATAGTCTAAGCATGTGTCATCCCTGCCATGGCTGGGGTCAGCTAGTCTTTTTGCCACAGAGACAGGTCTAGTCCCCACTTCAGAGACCCCGAAGAGACAGAGACACTACCAAATATTTTGAGAGAAAGATACTGTTGAATATTTTTAAATGCATGACCGAATGTGAAGAAGTATCTGCTATAACATGGTTTCTAAGAACATGTAACGCCAATGAGATAATATGTATAAGGTACTCATCAAGCTAATTATCTAGACACATAAGAAAAGTGCTAGTGAGGGACACAAAATTTCAGGTGGGTCGTAGGATAGCAAAAAGCAATTCTGATCTAAGTGAGGACTAGACAATCACTTCTTTCCTCTCAAATGGTTCAAGTAAAGAATTAAGGGGCTTTCCCTTTGACAAGATAATCAAATGCTTTCTTTAAATTGGTGACGATGACCAAGAAAGTTCATGGATCTGCTCCCGGATCAGGAACAAGGAAGTTATTGGCTGCTGGTACATCTTTACACGCCATTCACAATCCCACCACACCACGTCACATCTGATACAGTTTAATGCAATGTGACTAATGTAATCAGATGTGAAATGCACTACAGCAACATGTCAAGTTGGAAAATTTAAAGAGAGAGAGAGATTTCTCTCAATCATGGCTGGGTTGTTTCCTTCTGTCAGAGGGCTCTATTTTTGAAGTAGAGAGTTTTCCATGTTGACCTTCCAGCCAAGGGCGTATGGCAGGAGTACTAGCCTTCCCCAAAGGGCATGACACTGGGCACGAAAACTGGAACCTCATGCACTGGCCCGCACTTGCCTTTCTGATCAACATTACTCACCTCTTTCCCACTGCAAAGTTTTCACTCCAGAGGTGAGTCCTGCCAAGCTCTGATTGCTCAGAAAAGAAAAGGGCTTCTGTCAATTTTACAAAGATTTAGGAAAGGTATGCTTCAAGACGAAGGAGGACTTTAGGGACTTGTAGTGGTTGAACAAACGCATTGCTGTTCAACTATATATACAACTTTCCGCAATGATAGCTAATGGGGATTTGGGTTTTTGTTGTATTTGTTAAGCAATCTGTCAAATCTCTTTACAGGCTCCCCCATCCATATCACGGTAGGTGATCTTCATGACCCCATCTCATTAACAAGCATGAGTTACAGGAAAGGACTCTCTGTGGCTTGGTTTAGTGGAGACATCCAGTCTCTTCTGCCCCAGGTGGGCCGTAGAATTATCTCTCTTTCCCTCTCTCTCCCTCAGCCTCAGGCCCTCCCTCCTTTCCCTCTCTCACTGCCACACATTTACATTTCTAGGTTGTAGGTAAAGGTCTAAGAGTCAAAGGAAAGCTCTGAGGCCATTCTGACCACTACAATATTGTACTCAGTCTGTAGAAGTTGATATTTAAACAAATATGGTGCTGCTGCATTCATAGCAGGGGCCAGGATGGCACCACAATGGTTATATCCCTCCACCCAAGCCAGAGTGAAGCATGAGGCAGGCATCACTTCAAAGGAGGAAGATCATTTCAGTTGCTTGTGGTACGGTTGTAGAAATGTGCTCAGAGAAGACTAAGAACATTCAAAGGTTATCAGATTGAAGTGGATATAGAATTTAGCCCTCCAGGCCCAATGCAGTACTGACTTCACTATACGGATGTCAAGGACTCCTTAGGTTGGCTGCTATATGAAATATTGTGGTTCAAGCTCACCCAGCAGTGGCTTGGGATAAAACCAAACCAACTTGTCTATCTATGTCCCCAAAAGCCGACTTTAGAAACCATGGAGTGCAAAACTATTCTAACAGACAGGTATCAGAATTGACTTGCAGGTAATTGGATAGGTACTGAGGCTCTCTTACCTTACAGAGTGGACACAGGAAGCCACAAGAGCAATCCCATTCCTTCCCACAGACCCATCCTTTTCCTTCCACAAACCTGTATCCTCCACCCAGGGGCACAGTGGCAGTCAGTAATACTGTTGTTGCTGTGTACCATTGAATCAGAACCGACCCATAGCTGACCTCTGAATTTTCAGAAGCAGTCACTTGCATGGGAGGAGCTTGCCCATCCTTCTCCCATGGAGCAGCTGGTGGACTTGAACCATGTGCCTTCAGGATTGCAGTGCAGCTTCTTGCCACTAGGCCACCGCACAGTGATGGAAGCCACAAGTCAGTGATAGAAGTAGAAAAAACCTTCAAATCAATAGATTTACTTATGCCTTCCTAAAGAGCTGTGAAGCAATGGAGGTTTGCCACTCACTTCCGTTGACTTCCCATTTTGCATAGGTTTTCCTTTATCACATAGACTCCTTTACTATGTGTCCTCCCTCTGACCCTGCCAGCCTTCTTTAAACCCATCTTTCCTCAAGGCTGTGGCCTTCACTGCCCTCCAGTTCTCAGTTCCTTCATATCGTGGCCCTTTCTGACCTTACTTTTCCCCCTTCCCTTTTGCACCATTAAATTCTACTTCTCCCGTGTACCATTTTATTGGCCCTGTCTTTGGCTCAGTGATAGCCAGCTAATATGAGAAACTAATCTGTTTTAATGTGTTACCACTTGCTAGCCACTGCTAGCAACTTAATGAGATTTTAGATTTTACTTGTCTCATCGCAGTTCCTCAATTCAATTATGAACTCTGTGAGGGGGAACTCACCATTTTCTACTTCTTTTTCAACTCCCATAGCAGCGAAATAGTGCCAAACTATGAATACTCTAGAATGATGTTGTTGAATGAAGTTAAGGATGGGTGAGGTAGCTGGTTATCCTATAATGGAGGTAGAATAAACAAATAGTAGATGGATTGATACAGTAACTGGGGCTGGTGAGTCAGAATCAGCGAGACTGGCTCAGAACAGGACAGGCTTCAGAGCTGCTATATATAGGGTCTCTATGGGTCGCAGGCGACTCAACGACACATAACAACAAAGGGCAAAGTTGTTTTTCAGGTAATGCCACTAAAATGTCTTGGCAAGAGAACTTGACAAGTCCTTCCGAATAGGTATTTTTTAAAACACCCAGTGAGGATAAATTAACACAGTTCAAACTTTCAGTGAAGGTTGCTTTTGACAATGAAAGAACTAAAACAGTAGTATTACCAAAAGTTAAAAAAAAAAAAATTAAAATGCTACAGATCAAGTATTTAGGGCTGGACCTGGTCCTAAAATCAAAAGATGATTCTGGGGTGCCTCCCACCTGTATCGTCAAAGCCCTGTGATGCTGCAGAACTCCATTAGTGTCAGGGTTAGTAAATGAGACTGTGCATCACATAGATTCTGACTGGCGGTGACTCTGTGGGCAACAGAACAAAACACTGCTCTGTAAATCTCTACATTGAAAGTCTAGGGAATGAAGAGGCTAGAGTGCCATCCCATAATACTTTTGGTGATGCGAACATTCTGCTCTGCGCTCTACATGGCAGTAGCTACTGGTCACACATGGCGATCATGTACTTGAAATGTGGCTGGTATGGTGGGAGAGAAAAATGTTCACTTCAATTTCGTTTTATTTGATTTTGTATTTCAATAAACCAAGAGGGCGGGGCAAAAACCCCAAACCAATTGCTCTCAAGTCAATTTCAACTTGTGATGACTCCGCAGTCTTTAGAGAATCTACCTCCATAGGATTTTTAATGCCATAACCTTTTGGAATATTGCCAGACCTTTCTTCTGAGGAACCTGAAGGTAGATCCGAACTGCCACTCTCAGCACCACCCAATAATGCCTTATATTTAGAGGTTGTTGTTTCTAGGCCTATTGAGTCAGCTACAATACAAATCTACCTTGTGTATAGACTGAACACAGTATCAATGAGCCTAAAAGGACTAGTACTGGTCATTTAGAACTAGATAATCATCCGGTCTCCTATACCAGGAATGACAAACTGATGGGCAATGGTGTTACAATCATTATTAAAAAGCACATATCAAGATCTGAAACACAAGGTTGTCAGTCACAGAATAATATTCACATGCACACAAGAAAAATCGGTGAATACAACTATTATTCAAAGTTACACATCAACCCTTCAGCCAAAGGTGAAGAAATTCTGATGCCTGGGCCTTTCCATGGACCCATTAAAGTCAGTTATGAGTCCAGTTCCAACTTGACAGCAAGGATTTGTTTTAGGAAGCTCTGGTGTAGTTGTTACATGCCGTTGAATCGACTTGCACTGTTAATCTAAAGGCAGCTCTTCTCTGATGGTTCAAATCCACCAGCTCTCAGCAGTCATGGACTCAAGTGTTCCTTGGGGATCTCTATGTGGCATCAATTTCCCCTGCAGTTATGAGGTCTCCGCACAAGGACCTTCAGCCCACAGGATTCACTCTGCTCCAGCTCCCATTTCCTATTCCTTGGTTTATGTAAGTCCCACGGATCTTTCCTCCCAGATTTTATATTTCAAACAAGATTGACTCAAGATATAACCTAATCCCATTGAGAAAATCTGTTGTCAGGGACCTCTCCAGAGTACTGAAGAGCAACGGTGTCAGTGTAGAGACCAAGGTGTGCTGGATCCAGGCCATGGTCTTCTCAATTCCTTACTATACATCAGAAAGCTGGACAATGACTAAGGATGACTGAAAAATAATTGATTCCTTTGAGCTGTGGTGCTGGAGAAAAATAGTGAATATACCATGGACTGCAGGTTCATCCAGGACAGGGAGAAACCAGGCTGCTCTTTGGAGGCAAAGATGTTGAAGCTCAATCTGGCGTAACTTTGGGTATGTTGCCATGAGGGACCAGTCCTTGGGTAGGGACATCATGCTTGAGAGGATGGAGGGACAGCACAAGAGAGGAAAACCCTCAATGGCGTGGATTTACTCAGTGACTGGGGTAAAGGGTACATGTGTGTCAGAGACAATGAAGTTGACTCAAATAGAGCTGGTTTCAGAGCTGTTGTACATAGGGTTGCGATGAGTTGCAAGTGACTCAATGGCACATGACAACAACAATAGCAACTATAGCTTCTTACCTGCCTCATCAATATGCATTAGTCTTTCCTCATAGACATTATAGAGGCTAAGATTTACAACACCAGATAATTACATCTAAATGTTGTTTTTGTTGCTATCTGCCATCAAGTGACTTATAGCTTACCCTCCAGTGTGTTTCAGAGATAGTAAACTGCTGGGAAGGAAATTGCTTTCTTTCTCCCATGGAGCAGCTGGTAGATTCAAACCATGCACCTTTAGTTTGGCAATGCAGCTCCTTAGCCACCAGAGTGCCCTTACATCTAAATATAAGATGGAGAAAATGAGATAATGTTGAGAACCATGGTCTGGCAAATTTGACACATATTTTGTTGTTGTTATTATGTGCCATCGAGTCTCTTGCGACACATAGCAACCCTATAGACAACATCCCTAAACTCTGCTCTGTCCTGTGCCGATACACCCATCCCAATTACTCCAGTCACTGAATCAATCCACCTCATAGGGGGCCTTCCCCTCCTGCACTGTCCCTCCACCCTACCAAGCATGATGTCCCTCTCCAAGGACCTGTCCCGTGGAGTCCCCAAGGCCACAGCACACACACATATTTTAGAGTGACATAATTCAATCCTTACCACATGCACTAAAGGAAATGTTTGCAATGAAACTTAAAAAAAAAAAATAGAAAACTTAACATCAGAAAATCCACAAGTATCCACCTTGTTCTCAAAAAGAACACTTAGGACTTAATCTCAAAGAAGAAATGAATGCAGCTATTATATTTAGAATATTCTCTTTACCAGTTGCAATCAGAAAAAGTCTTAGGATATGCCAAATGGGTAATCTCTTAGACTTGGAGACTAGGCCTTGGCTTGGGTCCGTGTTTATGTGATGTGAGTGACCAGAAAGCCAAGGAACGCTACTAGTCAGAGGAACACAGGGCAGTTCAAGCAGGATGAAGTTGAACACATTGAGATTAGTACCTGAGGATTTAAAAAGACTATAGAGTGATGAATTTCTACACAAACTGTGAGCTATAACATGTGATTCAAAGTGAATTATGAATTCCTCAGAAGTCTAAGATACTCGTTACATGGGCAGGAACAGGTAGGGAGACAGAGGGGAGCAAGAGAGGTCACCTTTTTTACTTTAGTCATAGAGATTCCCAGTTTCCCCAATACTACTGTGGAAGAAAAGAACTGGCAATTTGTTTCCACTGAAATTACAGCTAAGAAAACCCTGCAGAGCAGTTCTACTCTCGTGAGGTCAAGATGAGTCAAAATGGACTGGATGAGCTAGCAAGAGCATCAAAGAGACCAGAGGGACAGGAGGTCTAGAGGGTATATGTGTTTTACACAACAGGACTCAAATGTGGAAATTTTTCTAATTCTTTCAGTCTATTCCAAGCCAAACTTCAGAAGTATATTCAAGGAATCTGTCCTAGTGGACTCTATTTGAGAAAGAGACAGGATGGTTGAAAGAGTCTCGAGGTGATACAAACGGTTAACACATTCATCGTTACATGAGAGGTTGGGATTTGAGTCCATGCAGAGAGATCACGGAAGAAAAGTTTGATTTTCTGTTTAGGAAAAAAGTCACTGAAATCCTCATGGAGCACACGTGGTCATTGTCAGACAAAATCAACTCTACAACAACTGATTTGATGTGGCTCTATGGAGGTTACAAATTCTTTTCTTTCTGATACCTCCTTAAATTGTTAGTAAAGGTGTTGCCTAATGTGCTATGTTTAACTTTTGTACTATGATCCTATTTCTAAAATGTGAGCAGTGATATTGTTTATTAAATGCTATCATGTTTACCACAGGTCACAGTAACCTTATAAACAACAAATCAAACCCTTGCCCCATCCTGCACTATCCCCACGGTCATTGCCATGCTCAAGACCATTGTTGCAGTCACTGTGGCAATTTAGCTCATTGGAGATCTTCCTCATTTGCTGACCTCTACGTTTCGAAATATGATGTCTTTTTTCCAAGGATTGGAGCCTCCTGCCAACATGCTCTGTTAAGTGAGGAGATGTTAGTTTCATAATGGACCAAAGATATGTCTTCAGACAATAGAATGTGTCAGGTTGAGAAGGAAATAATGAAATAAACAACCTATTTTGATTGTTGTTGTTGTGTTGGTGTTATTGTGTACCATAGAGTTGGGACCTCCCTATAGCTGACCCTCTAGTGAATTTTCGGAGGCAGTTAATTCAATGAGAGGAGATTGCCCATCTTTCTCCCATGGAGCAGCTGGTGGCCTCTAACAGCGTGCTTCTGGGATTGCAGCACAGCTTCTTGTCACTAGGCCCCCAGAGCTATTTTTATTAGGAAAATCAAAAGGGGCATTCATCCTGATATAGGCCAAGTTCATCAGCAAATATTTCTTTCCTAGGTGCTGGGAATACAGTAGTCAAGAAGACATGCATTTTATTTGACCTCATGATACTTATGCACAGGTTACACAGATGGGAAGAAATGTCAAGCAATTAGTATGTAAGTAAATACAGACATATTTTAGTGATGAATTGTGATGATGCTTAAATTCTAGAGAGTAGAATTAGAGTAAAGAATGTGGGGAGAGAGACAGGTCAACTCAGATTTTGGCTCAGAGCATTAGAAAAAGCCTGCAGAGTCTTATTTAACGAACAGAAACCTCCATGCAAGATTAAAATCAGAAAGGGCGGAGAGTTTAACTAAGAGCAATAGTAAAATGGAGGCAACTGCACCCTTGGTAAGCCGATCTAATGCAGGAAAAGGCATGATGTCTTCTCTTTTTCCTGCAGGAAACAATGGCTCATTTCTCTGGTCTTCGCTGTACAAGGGTAGGAAACTCAAAGGCTACTGGTATGTAGCGGTTCCCTAATAGAAAACCACCTTCCCAAGTTCTGAAAGGTTCTCACAGAATCAAATAGTGAGAGGCCTATACTACTGGCCATCATATATTTGTTGCATTGGTCTTGTATTCCACTTCCTCCTCAAAATTGATGATGGAGCCCTCCATTGGGTTCCAGAGAGTTCCATAATGGTTGGGTCCCTCCTGGAAGGTTCATTATCACGGATCCTTAAAAGAACAAGCCTCACCCTTGACCCATTTGTCTTTGACTTCTTGAGCAAAGACTACTCCCACTCACAGGCTTCAGGATAGTATCCGAGCCTATTCTCATTACTGACTCAGGCTGTCTACATCCCTACCTAGGCTCCCTTCATCCACAAAATCCTCTGCTTTAAGCAAACACATCTATTTGCAATTCAGTCAGTCTCCAATGGATATTTTTCACTCTTCCTTCTGTTAAAATGTCTTTTGTGTTTCTCCAGGTCTTGTCAATTAGAATTTCTCTCCTACAAAAATTCATCCTGACTACCCCAGTCTTCCCTCTCTGATCTACATGTAAAATACCATTCTAAGTGAGGATACCATCCTAGGTAGCTTTGTGCTGTCAACCCAAAGGCAGGGGATTTGACTCCATCAGCTGCTCCACTAGAGAAAGGTGGGCAAGCTTCTCCTGTGTGATTTAGAGCCTCTGAAAACCTACTGAAGTGTCAACTATAAGTAGGTTCCAATTCGACCACAGCAAGTTATCTGGAGGCACCACGGAGTGTAAAAAAAACTTGTGTAACTGGCACATTGAGTAATGAATACCTGTGGAATACAAAATCACTTGCTTTTATTTCTCTCAATGCTTGTGAATTTTTTTATTAATCTTTCTATCCATTAATTCATTAGCTAATTAACTACTTAATTGGTGAATGTCTACTTTGTGCCAAAAAGTTATTTCAGGAATTGAGGACCGAGTACAGGAGAGATAAAAATATTATGTAAGGGGGAAAAATCCAGTAAATCAAGAAATATAACATTTAGAATGTTGGATAAAAATAAGGGCTAAGAAAAAAAATAAAGCAAGCTAGAAGAACATAAATTATCAGCACTTTTAGACAGGGTGACCAGAGAAGGTTGTACTGAGAGGATGACTTTTGATGGAAGACTCAAGAGATGAGGACAGGAGCTAATAGACTCCCTGGTGGATAGCATGCAGCAGAGGGAAAGGCTGAGTGCAAAAGCTGTGAGGTGGGACTGTGCTGTGGTGAGTTGGTAGTGTCTAAAGAAGCCTCTCTTTGGGGTAATTTTTAGGCATTCTTGGGCATTTTCCTCTAGTTTCCTTGTTGTAAGGAACATACCTCTTTTAAGTGGCTCATGACCCAGACCTGTGGTTCACCCCCTGGTTGATGTCACTTCTAGGAATTCCTCTTGGAAGCTCTAATGGTGCCCTGTTAGAGATCTCTGGTAAAGCCCACTTTTGTTCTGTGGGAATCATGAACCTCCTGACTGGTCAGTATCAGGAGTGCATGCAGGCTCTTCAAGAGCCATTTCTCCTCACTCTCCTCTGACACCACACAGGCCAGTCAGCCTCTGGCCTTCAGATTTTCCAAAGATCCATTGGACATCACTCCAATAGGTCTGTAGTGTGTCTGGCGGGACAAATTAAGTTCACAGCCATGTGAGAAGCACCTCATGACCATCCCTCTGTACAAGAGTGAGGAAAGTATTCTCCATAACTTCCTTTTGGAGGGAAGGCATGAAAGGTCGGGATTCTTTTCATCAGCACTTTATACCCCTCAGTCTCTTCAATTTTTTTCATTCAACTGAAGGTGGACAATCAACAAAGCATCATGAAAAAGTTGTATCATTTTCTTTAGCAAGTTTTACTTGGTAAACTCAAATTTCCTTTTGCTTTATTATATAAACTTGGAGAAGTCTGAAACACAAGACTTAAAGAATAGAATTTAATGCTACCAATGCATGCTTTGGTGCCCACAGTCTATAGCAAGTTAGCAAACTACGATACATGATTTTTCCAATCTCCAGCAATTACTACCTCAACCACTCATCTGGTACTTAACATATATTGCTTTGAAAGTTATCTATTTTTTTTAATTTTTTTTTTCATTTTTATTGTGTTATTTTTACATGTACCATCAAATCAGATCTTACTGGTACAGGAGGAGATTGTCCCCTCCTTCTCTAGCAGAGCATCTGGTGGATTTGAACCGCGTACTTCTGGGATTGCAGTGCAGCGTCTTGCCACTAGGCCACCAGAGCTCCCAAAAGTTATCTATTTTTAATTACTATATAATTATAGAAGAGGCTATGGTGCTGTGGAGGAGGTATTTGACTACAAAGCAAAGGTTATCCTTTCAAACCCACCTTCTCTGAGAGAAGGATGAGGCAGCTTGCTTCTGTAAAGATTTACAGTGTTAGGAACACTGTAATTTCTGCTCTCTCCTGCAGTATTGCTATGAGTTGTAATTTACTTAAAGGCAGTGAATATTTAATTATAAACTGAAACACTAATAAATTATCTGTATAAGTACTTAAAAGATTATATACTGTGCTAAATCAATGTACACCCTCCAGCAATACAGGCATTTAATGTGCTTGCTAGGTAGCTCTGGTATCAGAGCATTGTGCTGCTAACCTTTGTTCTGAAAACTCCAGTGGTTCACATCTACTGGCTGCTCCTTGGGAGAAAGATGATCAAACAATTTATAGCCTTGCAAATAAGGTGGAGGGTAAATGGAAACTAACTTCATGGCAGTGAGCAAGTGAAGTAAACAATCTATGAAGGAGTTCTGATGGGTCAGTGGCTAAGCAGTGAATTACTGGCGAAAGGTGACTGACTGTTAAAACCCATTAGAGGCTCCATGAGTGAACATGATCTTGGAGTCTGATCTCATAAAGAGGGCAGCCTGGAAATCCTTAGGGAGAAGATTTGTTTTGTCATTTGGGGTTGCAATGAGTAAAAATTGAGTTTACAGCACACACAACATCACCTCACATACTTTGGGTATGTTGCTAGAAGGAACTATTCCTTGGAGTGGAACATCATACTTGAAAAGGTGGAGGGTCAGGAAGACGAGGAGGACTCTCAACTAGGTGAACTGACACAGTGACTATAGCTATGGGCCGTAGTGTGTCAGAAAGTGTGAGGATAGCACAGGATAGGAGACGATTCAGATCTATTGTTCATAGGGTCACGATGGGTCATACTTGACTCCACAGCATCTAGTAACAACAAGCAATGTGTATTTATTTTTTAATACAAGCTCTTCATGCTTAAAGAGCATTGATATCATAGTGTACTATATGCTGATATGCTAACCAAAAGGTTGACAGTTCAAATCTACCAACTGCTCCACATGAGAAAGATGGGCAATCACCTCAATTAATAATCTACCATTTTAGAAACTGGACATACAGTTTGCCGTGTGTCAGAATCAACTTGACAGTGGTGAATTTGTTTTCACATTCTTAATCTTTTGATACATATTTTGTTTTTTTCTTTTGGGAGCATTGGTGGTACAATTCTTGGAAAGTTGTGTTGCTTATCTAAAAGCCACACTTCTTTGATAATTCAGTTCCACCAAAAATTCCTCAGAAGAATAATGATAAATTTCCTCACAAGCTCACTGAATAGTCAACACTGAATTGCCCAACAGAATAGCAATAATTTTACACCTTTTTCATCTGAAACTAATGTTCTAGTCTCTCAGTCTCATCTATCACGCGTTTTAAAATATTCAATAATTCTAGTACATGGTAGGTCCTTAATAAAGACTTGTTTATTTGTATGGTGTGCTTCCTGGATACATAAAATCTTATAACTCCTTAAGTCTAGGAGTCAAAGTTATATTTTAATTCAGTTTAATGGAATCTTCTTTTGTATGGACATCTGTATATATAATATGGGAAGGGTAGTTTTTTCCTAGGCTCATCAGAGAACTGAGGTTGCAGAGCAAATCATCTGAACAGCCAACATCTACCTACCAAGAGCAGAAATTGCTGGAGCCACAAACTGGTACTATTATTACTGCTATTACTGTAGGTTGGAAGAAACTAATAGCTGACCCTTCATTGGACTTCAAAAACTATAAATTGCACAACGTCGTTCAGCTTTTTCCCCACAATGGATTCCAACTGCCAGAGAGACATGACATTTAGGTTAGAAATGTAATTCCCGACAGATTTTGACACCAGAGTGCCCTCATAAATGGATTTGTTGTTGTTAAGTGCCCTCAAGTTGAGTATGACTTATGTTGTTGTTGTTATGTGCTGTCAAGTCGCTTGCGACTCATAGCGATCCTATGTATAAGGGCCCTAAACCCTGTTCTATCCTGTGCCAACCTCATTGTCTATGACACTCCTACTCCCACTACCCCAATCACTGAATCGATCTATCTCATGGAGGGTCTTCCTTTCCTGTGCTGTCCCTCCACTCTTCCAAACACGATGTCCCTTTCCAAGGACCAGTTCCCCCTTGCAACATGTCCAAAGTATGTCACAAAAAGCTTCAGAATTCTTGACTCCAAGGAGCATTCTGGCTTCACCTTCTCCAGGTCAAACCTGTTTGTTCTCCTAGCAGTCCATGGTATATTCAACACGCTTCTCCAGCACCACAGCTCAAAGGCATCAATTCTCTTTCTGTCATCCCTAGTCAGTGTCCAGCTCTTCGATGCATAGCCATGAGACTATGATTATGAGTACAACTCATAGCCACCCTAGAAACAATAGATCAGAACCTTGTCCTATACTATGCCATCCTTATCATCCCCAAACACTTGAACCTATTGTCACAGACACTGTATCAACCATTCTTTCTTTTTGTATTTTATTTTGGTTTGCTTACAAAGTTCATCTACATTGTATTCCTCATGCACTTGGTGCTTCATACAATCATTTCTATGCACTTTGTTTTAGAAAATGAATCACCATTGGACCTTACTCATCCTTCCCTTGTCTTTTCTTGCTGAGAGCCTTTCTCTCTTTCACCTACCCTCCACCTGTCTAACTATGATGTCTCTCTCTAAAGAATAGCCTCTCCTAACAACATGTGAGATGAATATGTGATATGAACCTTACCCATCCTTGCCTCCGAGAAGCACTCTGGTTGCACTTTCTCTAAGGCATATCTGTTTGTTCTTTTGGCAGTCCATGGGATACTCAGTACTCTTCTCCAACATCACAACTCAAAGGCATTGATTCTTCACCTGTCATCCTTATTCATTGTCCAGCTCTCAGATGTACAAAAAGTGATTGGGGAAAAAAACTAACAAAAAACAAAACAAACCATTGCTTGAATCAGGTTCATCTTACTTTTTTTTTATTATTATTTTGTGTGCGTGTACCGTCAAATCAGATCTGACTGGTACAGGAGGATATTGCGCCTCCTTCTCCGGCAGAGCGTCTGGTGGATTCGAACCATGTTCCTCTGGGATTGCAGTGCAGTTTCTTGCCACTAGGCCACCAGAGCTCCCCTTAGGTTCATCTTACTTTTAAACTGACATTATTTCTCCTTTGTAGAGGTCCCTGACAGCAGATTTTCCCAATGCTATAATTCTCCTGATTTCTTGATTGCTGGTATCAAGGACTCTTAAAGTGGATCCAAGTAAGATAAAATCATTGACAATTTCAATATGTTCTCCATTTACATGATGCTGCCCATTGGTTCAGCTGTTCTGATGTACCGCTAAGTCAGAACTGACCCATAGCTGACCCTCGACGGGTTTTCAGAGGCAGTTCATCTCACAGGAGGAGATCACCCATTTTTCTCCCATCCAGCAGGTGATGGCCTTGAACTATGTGCATTATGTTTTATAAAAATTAATCACCATTGTACCTTGCCCATCATTACATCATTTATCACTGTCCATCATTATGTTCAAGCCATTTTTCTAAAAAAAACATTATCCTCAGCAATATTTTTCTAGCATGTGATACTAATGATATTGTTTGGTAATATCCACATTTTTTTGGATTCTTTTTCTTGGGAATGGGAATAGTATGAATCTCTTCCAATCAGTTGGCCAGATAGCTGTCTTCCCAATTTTCTGGTGCAGGGGAGCCTGTCTAGGGCTATATCTGTTACTTGAAACATGTCCGTTGATATCACGTTGATTCTTGGGGCCCTATTTCTACCAATAGCTTTAATGCAGCTTAAACTTCTTCCCTCATCACCACTGGCTCTTACTCACATGGTACTTTCTGAAATTTTTCAATTGACTGCTGCATTGGGAAAGTCTGCTGTCAGAGACCTCTCCAAAGTACTGAAGAGAAAAGATGTCAGTCTGGAGACTAACTGATCCAGGCCATAGTCTTTGCAATTACTTTCTATGCATCAGACAACTGGACTAGCGATGGTAGAAGGAGAATTTTCCCCTTTGAGCTGTAGTGCTAGAGAAGTATATTAAATATACTGTGGACTACAAGGAGAATAAACATGTTTTTTCTAGAGAGGGTGAGACCAGGCTGCTCCTTGGAGGCAAGGATTCTGAAGCTTCAACTGACATGCTTTGGACATGTTGCAATGTGGGACCAGTTCTTGGAGATGGATGTCATGCTTTGGAAGAGTGGAAGAACAGTGCAAGAGAGGAAGACCCTTGATGAGATTGATCAATTCAGTGACTGGGATATTGGGGGTAGGTGTGTCAGAGACAGTAAGGTTGTCACATGATAGAGCAGGGTTTCAGGCTGTTGTACATAGTGTTGTTATGAGTCGCAGGCAACTTAACAGCACATAACACCAACCATTTTATTTGACTAATTCTTTTTTGTACTCTCCATCTGCTTTTCATGCTTCTTAGATCATTTAAGATTTTTCACATAAATGGTTAATAATATTAAATTAATAGTTTTGACAAATTACTGGAGGTTGAGTGTGGACAAATGTGAAAATGAAAATCTCTGGGGACCACAGTCTTGGGGTACCTTTTTTGTGGGTTCTGTCTCTACAGACCCCATCAAGCTTTCATAGTTAAATCTGAGAAACTTCTCCTTGTGGGTATAGCATGAAGAAGAGAAGAATAATCATTGCAGAATATATTCAGAGCCTACTCTACCTAATTAATAAGTCCTGTTCTTCAGGCAAAGATTTTTACTACAGTCTCATTCTAGGTATTGTTTTGTGTTGTTTTCTTAAAAATTTTATTTTATTAATTTTATTGAACATTTACAGAGATTTTGTATTTTCATTCATTCATTGTTGCACTTATTTTCTTTACCCCTCTCCCCCCAGTTCACTCCTCTCTTTGAAAAGCAAGAGAGAAACTTCTTTGTTGGTATATAATCCCCCTCATCCCCCCGCCCCCAATGCACTCTGCTACGCAACCTTAATTCTGGATTCCTGTGATAATCATTATATGCTATCATATATCACTTTTAAACTGTTCTCTCCCTCATCTGTTTCAATTCAGTATACATAATCTATCCAGTTTTTCTCAGTCTAGGTATTGTTTTTGCTTTTAGTTGCCGTCAAGCTGATTTTAAATCACAGCAATGTCATGTGTGGAGAATAGAACTCTTCCATACTATTTTCAAGGCTTTGACCTTCCAAAATCAGATTTTTCAGGCCTGTCTTCTGAGGTGGTTTTGATTCAGCTTGAACTGCCAGCCTGTTAGCTGGTTGTTGAGTACGAAACTCTGTGTACCACCTGTAGGGGAGAATAGTTCTCCCTCTCAAGTACCTACTAGCTTCTTTGTCTGGAGTAAAGGGAGGAAAACACATTTATGTGTTTCATGACCTTAAGAAAATAGGTAAGGGACCCAAATAAAGAGAAGGGGGTAAGGAACAGGGAGTGAAATAGCTATATCACTGGAGACAACCTTTTGAAGGTCACGGCCTCCAGAAGTAAACCCACTAGAACCACTGGCACTTAATTGGAATATTATAGAATGCTTCCTTCTCCCACCATTTGCCACCTACAGAGTTTAATGTGATAACAATGGATGAAAGATGAAACAGGTGACAGACTGATCCTCTCTGAGAAGTATTTATTATTGGTGTTGTGTGCCATCAAGTCACCTGCGACCCATAGTGTCCCTATGTACAGCAGCTCTGAAACCTGCCCTGTCATCAGCCATTGGCCCAGTTACTGTATCAGTCCATCTCATCCCGGGTCTTCCTCTCCTGCACTGTCCCTCCACCCTTCTGAATATGATGTCCTCCTGGTCACATGCCCCAAATATGTGAGACAGAGCTTCAAAATCCTAGCCTCCAAGGAAAAACTTGATTTCATGTTCTCCAACACAGACCTATTTTCTTTCTTGGCCGTTCATGGTATGATCAAGACTTCTCTCCAGCAGCACAATTCGAAGACATTGATTGTTCTCCTGTCATCTTTAGTCATTGTCCAGCTCTTTGATGCACAGCCAGTAATTGTGAAGATCATGGCCTGGATTAGGTGCACATTTTCTCTGGACTGACATCCTTGCTTTTCAGAGATTCCTGACAGCAGATTGTCCCAATGCAATTCATCTTTTGATTTCTGGACTGGTGGTGTTATGAGCAAGATGTAATTGTTAACAACCTCACTCTCCTCTCCATCCATCATGGTGCTGCCAATTGGCCCAGTGGTGAGAATTTTTGTCTTCTAGATGTTGAGCTTCAATCCATACTGAAGACTACAGTCCTTGGGCTTCTTCAGCAAGCCCTTTAGGAAGAAAAATATCAAGCAGGGAGATAAAATCAAGGACAATACAGGAATTTGTATCTCTGGCACCCATAACTACTGCAAATATTAAACACTGCCTAATTCCTAGCCAAATCACTATAAATTCTCAGACAAAATCCCCATATATCATGCATTGGGACTCAGTTGCTTCCAAATGGATGTCTTGGATTTCATTCCCAGCTAGTATACCTCATGTGCAGCCATCACCTGTCAGTGGAGACCTGTGAGCTTCTGTACAGATTTTAGTGGCATTTCCAGATGAAGACAGACTAGGAAGGTCTGGTGGTCTACATACTACCATCAGCCAATGAAAACCCAATGGATCATGCTGATCCAATTGCGATGGGGTGGCACAGCATCATTTCATTTTGTGCCTGGTATTTGCAAGAGTTGTGGGCTGACTTAAGGTAACTAACAATGACAGTGCAATATGGATCTTTTAACACAAAGTGTCAAGGCACATAAAAGTCAGAAAAATAACAATCTGAAGATAAAAGGTAAGCAACAGAACCAGACTCAGATACATGGCACAGATAAGCAGCTATGATTATCATGTTAAGGTTATATAACTTCAAAAGCAAACAACAGGCAAGAATAAAAGAATCACATAAGCAGAGAGATAGAAACATTAAGAAAGAATCTAAAGGAAATTCTAGGAAATGCAAAAACATTTTCATATAAATGCAGAATTCCTTTGATCCTTTGATGGACGTATTTATGGTCTTTACGTAACCAAAGAAAGGACTGGTGATCTTGAAGATAATGATGTGTAAAGAGAAAAAGGAATTGAACAAACAGAATGGCTTGTCTAAAAGCTATGGGTCAATGTCAAAAGGGAGCATTCTAATAAGAAAGAATGGAGCAGAAAAATAGTACAAAGTAATAATGGTTGGAAATGAATGGATTGAGAAATTATGGTACCTTCGCAAAATGGAATACTATGAAGCACGCAAGAGCAATAATTTTGTAAATTATTATCGAACTTGGGAGGGACTGGAGAGCATTATGCTGAGTGAATTTACCTAGTCCCACAAGGATAAATATAGTATAAAATCATTATTATAGAATGAGCATAAGAATCCAAGAGGAGTGGGAGAGGTTGGAAACAGAGGGATGAGGAGGTGCTGGGGGAGGGAGAGATTAATCATGGGGTTGTACA
>NW_006399905.1:6434707-6444792 GCF_000299155.1 Elephantulus edwardii | reverse complement strand
TGTTTTATTAATTTTGTGTGCGTGTACCGTCAAATCAGATCTGACTGGTACAGGAGGAGATTGCCCCTCCTTCCCCGGCAGAGCATCTGGTGGATTCAAACCATGCGCCTCTGGGATTGTAGTTGCAGCTCCTTGCCACTAGGCCACCAGAGCTCCCCTTGATTATTTTTAAAAAAAAAAAATGATAGATACACATCTCAAACTCAACAACTCAACTTATTGGTATTGGGTCAGAACCAGCTCATAACTGATCCTCCAGTGAGTTTTCAGAGGCTGTAAATCATACAAAAGATTACCTGTTTTTCTCCTACAGAATTGCTGGTGGATTCAAACCAGCCACCTTTAGGTTAGCAGTGCAAATCCCTACAGACTAGCTACCAGAGTTTCCTCCATATGCACAATAAAGCAAAAAAGAAAAAAGATAAAAAATACAGTATCTCTTGTTGTTGTTATACAATGCAATTGAGTCGGAACTGACACATAGCTCACCCTCCAGTGAGTTTTCAGAGATGTAAATTTCCATCCTTCTCCTCCCAGAGCAATTGGTAGATTCTAATCACTCCTCTTTGAGTCGGAAGCATAACTCCTTACCATTAGGCCACCAGAGGTCCCTATATAAAACCTACACATACTATATTCAAGCCTCAGAAAAATCAAGACAAAAATGTCTTAAAACAACCAAGAGGTTAGAGCAACAGCAGAAAGGAAAAATTCTTACCAATAAAGAAAGAATGATAAGAAATACAGTGGACTTTTCATTGAGAAACATTCCAACAAAAAAAAAAAGAGAATGGAATGAAAACATTTAAAGAAACAAACCACCAAACCTGGAATTCTGGATCCAGAAAAACTGCCCTTCAAAAGTGAAGCAGAGAGAAAGAATTTCTCAAATAGAAAAGCAAAATCTGAGGGAGTTCATTACCAATCAGCTTATCCTGTAAGAAATTTTAAAAGAAGGACCTTGAGCTGAAGGTAAGTGATATAGGCCAGGAACATGGGTCTACAGAAAGAAAAGAAGAAAGTCAGAGGACTAAATCAAACACTTGTCTCCAATTAGAAGCACATCTACCACATTGTGGGATGATCAGGCACAACACAATCAATGAATGATGCTTCTGTTTAGGGAAAGCTTAGAGTTTTGTGCTCCTGTAGTCTGAATATATGATGGATTTTATTTATTGTAGGCTTTAAAGTTGTGAATATAAAGTCAGTAATGGGTAGAAGAATATTGAATTTGAAACTGGGGAGAGCTATGAATTTTACCTGTATCTCTGCATGTACATTGTATGTGTAAATGTATGGATTATTCTAGGAACAAATGACAAGGTACAAATAAAAGATTTATTTTACAGAAAGCATTATTTGAAAATTTATGCTTAGAATTACTAAATTCTTTAGTATAAATGCCAATATAAAAAGACAAAGCAAAACTTACTTTGTTTGAAAATATTAGCAAGCATTATAGTTGTTTTTTAAATTTTATTTTATATTGGTCTGATTACAAAGCTTGTATATGTTGTGCTTCACACTATTCTTCATTCATATTGTGAGTATTACAAAATCATTCTCGTGCACTTGATTTTCTAAGATTAATCACCATGGTAAGGATGGGTAGGGGTAAAATCACAGAGTTGCACAGGTTGGTGGGTGAAGGAAATGGGAAGGATCCAGGTGAAAAGACAGGATAATGATGCTCATTATGGTTTTTATAAATTTCTGCACCCCCCCCCAGCATCTTTTAAGAAGAAGGAAAAAGCTCTTTATATGAAAATTTACTTCACATATATTTTGAGATGCAGCTGTTTCTGTTCATTTTAAATTGTATCATATTTACAAATAAAGGTTCTGGGAGTTTGACTCCAGCTATATCTTTAGAACTGGTGGCCTGCCCACGGGGAGTTGTGTGCCTTGCCGGAAGTTTAAATCCACCAGCTGATCTGCAGAAGAAAATCGATCATTCTCCTCCCATTCAATTTATAGCTTTGGCAATGGAAGGTTAAGTGTGATTTGGTTCTGACCTCGTGGCAATGAGTTTGAGGGTTTTAGTTAACTGTAAGGAGATAGCTCTCCTCCATTGTGTGTCGGGTGCCTTCTGTCTTAAAGGACTTATCCTTCCACACAATATCAGACAATGTTGTGACTCTATGGCACCTAACAATAGCACCAGCAACCTGGTGACAGAGATAACAGAATGATTAAGCCAAGCTTATGATGAGAAACTAGAAGTGCCACTAAATATCTTATTAACAGTAACTGTAAATGTTTTCAGTTATAGCTTAATCTACACCTGCTATATTGCTAGGGGATATATAAAAGTATTTCTTGATGACAGGGAAAGGTTATTTATCTATATAGTTATGTTGTTTTTTGTCGTTATTGATTGCCGTCAAGTTGAGCCCGACTGATAGCGCCCTTATGAACAAAATGCCTGAAGTCTTTCTACAACTATGGTCATTTCTCCAAGTAGATAGAGTTTCCAGAGGCATGTGGTTTAGGAAGAGGATGCCACTCCTGCTTAAACTGGGAGTTCCACCAAACACTGCCCACCATGGGCAACCGTATGGCATTTGACCCCCCAATGGCATAAGGTTCAGCATCACAGCAAACCTAGATTACTAATCTAAGTACAACAAATTGACAGAGGATTGCTGTACAACTTAGAAGAATGTTCCTTCAAATTAAAATAACTCTAGACCTTTGGGCCCAACCGACTTTTAAAATACAAGGGCCCAATAACTATTGTGTTTCTCCAAGTTCATAGAATTTCCAGAGGCATGTGGTTTAGGAATCAATCTGGGAGATCCTAGTTGTGGCATATAGTTCCAGGTATTCTAATTATTTATCTGGGAGCTCTAGTGGCCTAGTGGTAAGAAGGTTGTGTGCTTCAATCCCAAAGGCATGAGGTTCAAATCCATCAGCTGCTCTGTGGAAGAAGGATAGGCAATCTCCTTCTGTGTCTCTGAAAAGTTGCTGGAGGGTCAGCTATGAGTTGGTCCTGACTTGATGGCACATAACAACAAAAACAACAATATAGTTCTGCTATTGGCATACTGCTGAGCACATAATAAAACCAAAACCTAACTCACTACCATGTAGATGATTTTGATTCATGGTGACGCACAATCAGATTGCTGAAGTTATAAATCTCTTAATAGGAGGACACTGCCATCTTTCTTCCCTGTAGCAGCTGGTGGATTTGAATTGCTGACCTTTCAGTTAACAGAGTAGCACATTATGACATCAAGACTCCCTTAATAAGCACAACAATAGGAGCAAAATCAATTTTGATTAAATGGAACTAAACAAGTGTCAGGAAATGACCAGCTCCAGGCAACAGGGCCTGTGGGCCAAGTCCAGTTTTAAGCTTGTTTTTGATTGTTGTGTTTCTCTTTAAATGTTGTTTTATTTTTATTGTGTTTTAAACAATCAGTCCCATACATTGTGCTTTGTAAATTGAATCACCATTGAACTATGCCCACAATTGCCCCATATTTTCAGGTCTCTACTTGATCTTTCCCATATCCTCCAACCCTTCCCTCTGACCACCAATTTCATGACATCGTGACTTACCCCCTGTCTACCAGCAGCCTCCATGCTCCCCCCTTTCTCCTCTTTGGAACTTCACACACATTATACTAGTTATCCTCCTCTTTTTGCAATAGTAATCTTATGCAGTATTTGTCCTTGTGAGACTGAGCTAATTCTCTCAACATAATGCTCTCCAGTCCTTTTCATACTATGTAGTATTTTTTAAAATCTTTGCTTCTGGGTGCTGCATAGTATTCCATGATGTGAATGTACCACAATTTCTCAATCATTTGTTGTTGTATATTTGGGCTGTTGCCATGTCCTTGTAGTTACAGATAATGTTGTTATGAACATCAGTGTACAAGCCTCCATTTGTGTCTCAGTTCTAATTTCCTTATGTTATATTCACAGCAGTGGAATAGGTAGGACGCATGGAATCTCTATGTTCAGTTTTTTGAGACTGAACTGCCTTCCATAGTGATTGTGCCATTTTACAATACCATCAACAGCATATGAATTCAAATCTCTTCATACCCTCTCCAACATTTATTGCTTGCTGTTCTGTTAAACCTTGCCACTGCTACTAGGGTGAGGTGGTATCTCATTGAAGTTTTTATTTACATCTCTCTGATTGCAAGCGATTTTAAGCATTTCTTCGTGTGTCTACTGGACATCCGGATGTCTTCCTCTGTGTAAAGTCTTTCCATAGCTTTCCCTAGGCTTGTTCTTACAAGTTTCTGGAGTTGAAAATGGTTTATACATTATTAAGAGGTTTTCACACACACACACACACACACACAGAGAGAGAGAGAGAGGGCCTCCCCCCCCCCATTGTGTGTCTGGAAATGCTTAAAGTATTTACTGTCTTACCCTTTACAGAAAGCATTTGCTGACCCTTGTTTTATTAGAGGTTCCTTTTGAACTCTTCCTGACTTTGATCTTGGAGTTCATATCATTATATGACCCTTTGGCACTAAAAGTTTGTTTCCGTGATTTTTCTTAAACTGCCAGTTTTTCTCCATCCCAGTAATAAATAAATGGTTGGTACAATCAAATTGGTTGTAGAATTCCCTAAAATAATTTTCTATTGTTGTCTGCTTAACTCATGCTGAAATCAGCAAAAAAAAAAAGAAAAAAAAATAATAAAATAGCTGGGCCATTTTCTTTGGCTTCCTGACAACCCCTCACCAAACAATTAGACAAGAAAAGGTCACAGCCAGTCACATCTGGCGCCCATGTGCCTCACGAGGGTCTTCCTCCTGGTGAAGGTTTGCCTGCCTGCTTTCTCATTGCATCTTACTTTGCTTGAATTTTGTTATCTTTTTGTGTGGCACAGTGCATACTTCAGTTCCCTCTTACCAGGTATTGCACCTGAATGTTCCTTTTAGCTTGCTGGCCATGCTGACACAAAGTGTATCAGAAAATGCCCTCAGTTCCTGCAGCACGGTAGAATTCAAAATAGAATAGACATTTTTAAGATTCATGACATACAAAAGTACACAGCACCTAAGAGTATAGTATATAATTGAACTAAACTATATGGCTTTTCAGGGAAGGGAAGATTTCCTCTCTATCCCCATCCTGATTTTACTACATGCTCCATAAACACCAATCAAATGAGAAGGGAGAAGTATTTGCATGATCTTTGCACTCTTCAAAAATGTGACACCATTGAGTACCAAATCTGATGAACTCTATGTGGGCATGTCAAGCCCTCAATATTGGAAACCTCCTTGTTAGGCCAAAGTATAAACTAACTCATTAATAAATACAGGCCTTCTGAATCCTTGAATCAGAATTCTGTAACCGAGCCACTGAATAAACAACTGATGAATATTTAGACTTGAACTTTTCAGTGTAGTCAATGGAGGAAAAGTAAAACCCACTTTGCACAGTGGGGTGTATTGCTGCATTTTTATGAATCTCCAGGGCCCTGTCGATTCAGGGAATATGCAAGTAACCTCAAGCTCTTTTCAGAACTTGCCATTTTAGTTCACTTTTTTTATTTGTTTTCCTGGGACCCAAAGGTCAAACTTGTAATATTTGTACCATACCACCTATATGGGGATTGATGGAGATGAGATGAGATGAGATGATTTGAGATGAGATGAGATGAGGGGAGCCCAGAGTCTTGGTCTTTCTGAGGCTTCTCCAAGCAGGAGGGTAAGACCCTTCCATCCTCACTGCTAGCCTGGGACTCTGGCTGTCTGTTCAGTAGCATGAGAGCATTCCCAGCCCTGCTTCTCATCCACAGCTCTCAGTTTTATCATTTGCTTGTAAGTCATAAGTCTTTATTTGGACTCTCTCCAAACCTTCTCCAAGAGAGCTCTGGTAGCCTAGTGTTAAAGAGTTGTCTTGCAAACCCAGAGGCACATGGTTCAAATCACCAGTCTCTTCCCGTATGATTTACAGCCTCTAAAAACCTGCTGGTGGGTCAGCTATGACTCAGTTCCTACTTAGTGGCACATAACAACAAATATTCTCCTATGCTTCCGAACAAACTCAAACCTCATTGCTATTCAGTAGAATCTGACCTAGCTGACCTTTTAGCAGGTGTCTGAGGCTGTAAATCACTGGCAGAGTGATTGCCCAGAGCTACTGGGCAATCAAACTATCTGAGAGGTGAAACTTTTGGATCAGCAGCGCTACTCCTGGAGGACCATGCCACTAGGGCTCTGTTACTTCGCCGAAGAAAATCTTTCTAAAGAGAAAAAGAAGTAGATTTGTGAACAAAGGCGCGACCTTGCTCCTCCTTCTTACTTGTTTAATGGCTTTATTTGTGGGTTTCAGAAGGTGTCAGGCGTGTTTACATGAACCTTAACCCAACCTGCCTGCTGGGGTCTGCAAATCAGGCTGCAAATTTCATGAGAACAGAACCTCTTTCTTTCCAGGACAGTGAGGAGAAAGCGTGTGACGCAGATTTCCTATGCTTGTTTGAGAGCTGCTGGGAACGAGACAAAATGTTCCAGGGTTCCATCCAGTACATAGTCCCAGCTAGAGTCTGGAAGCACATTGGTGCGTGAGGAAGAACAGGAGCGCAAATGCACGCACACGCACGCAAACATTGAGGTGTCTCGAGACCTCGGGGAAAATGCTGTTTCAAAACCCACGCACAGAGCTTTCCATCTCAACTAAAACAGAAACCAAACTCAAGATATTTCAATAAAGGCCTTGCAGAGTTTCTAAACCCAGCAGGGATCTGATGTTGGAGAAAAGGCTTGTTACTATTTCATCCAGATTTGCCTGTCTATGATTGAGGACACGGTGGCAACGACAGACACAGCAAAGAAATCCAAACCTAATGCACCCTATTAAAGTACTAAAGCCAGTGGCTCTGGTGGGGTTACACCCACTTCCTCTTCCTCATTGGATGGAATTAATCCTTGTCACTTAGATCGGGGACATGGCTGCTGAACTGGATCAGGCACACGTCAGAGGCAAAGCCAGTGACATTCAGGTCCTCAGAGGACGCGGCTCTACGAAATTCCCTCCAGGTTTATCTTTAGGAGAGGGTCTCATAAAGAAGGGATGGAGAGAGATGCTAAAGTGAAAACTGCTCAAGCATCAGATCTGCCTGTGACTCCCCGCTCAGCTTTCACAGACCGGTTTGTCGCACTGTGTCTCTGCCACATGCGGGGTCACTGTGCGTGTGGAGCTACACCCCAGCTCATGGGTCCTGGGAAGCTTGGCCTTTGTGCAGACTTGGCGCCGGCGGGTCATTACTGAGGCGCGCAACGGCCGGGCCTGGGAGGCAGGGAAGGCGTGCTTGAAATCGAGAGTCGAAGTTTCCAGTAACCACTTTCAGTTGGCAGAGCCCTGATTGGAACCATGTGACAATTTTAGGCGATGCACCATCGGCGGCCAATTTATTACATATGGCAATATGATTAATGGTATCAAATGCCTTTTTTTTTTTTTGGTAACATCCAAGAACACTCCGCCAGCCAACTGCTCAGAGAGTCCAAGTCAGTGAAAATCTGTTCCATGAATTTAAAGTTAGGCAGATGAGGTTAAATGAGAGAGGGCCAGACGCCAAGACAATGATTACAAAGTTAAGTTGTGTGTGTGTGTGTGTGTGTGTGTGTGTGCGTGTGTGTGTGTTTTAAAAAGAAAGAAAAGAAAAAGCAGAAGGTTTTAAAGCTGGTCTTGCACAAATCCTATCCTCTCTGCACCTACTCCAATCTGGTTCTTTCTTTCTTTGTCCCATCCTCCCAGGTTTCTTGCTGTGAAAACCCTAATTACTCCAATCTGGAGGACATTTCTGAAACCAGCCTGTGTCTTGTCTTCTATTGCTGGAATCCCTTCCAGGCCCAGGCCAATCCACACGTGATCGCCTACTAGGTTTGTTCTCGGACTCCTGAAGCCGGGTCAGCAGATGGGTTGGTGGGGTCCCAACACTTCTGTGTGTGGAAATGGCCATTTGGTACCATAAGAACCGTCTCAGCCTTTTCACACTCCCCTGACCTAGTCAGAGGTTCTCTCTGCTTCATTCTTCCTCAGAGTCTATTCCCTGGACTTTTGAGGCCATTGAATGGCCCACTAAAGAAACATGCACACACAGAGAGAGATTTGTGGAGAGAGGTTAACTCCGGGAGAAATTTTGTATCCATTTGGAAACAATGAGGAAAACACCTACCAGAGGCAGAGTGGTTTTCAACATGTCTTCTAGTCTCCACAGGGCCCCCACTAAACAGGTTTTCTGTTGGTGGTGTTAGTCGTCTTCAAGCCCTTGGCTGACCTTATGTACAACAGAGGGAAATGACTCCTGGCCCTGTGTGTCTTAATGACTGTTGGTGCTTTGGCATCCACTGTTGAGGCCATTATGTCAATGCATCTCATTGAGAGCTCCCCTCCTTTTTATTGATTCTCCACCAAATATGATGTCTTTTTTCCAACTGTTGGTCTTTCTTGGTGACCTGTGCAAATCTTGCCATGCTTTTAAAAAAATATATATAAAAATTGCCATCCTTGATTTGAAGGAACATTGTAGTTGTATTTAATGTTGTTTAATTCATTCTCCCATGATACACCCAAATTCTTCTCTAACACCATAGTTGGAATACATAAATATTCTTCTGTCATAGTTTAATAATATACTTACTTTCTTTTCTTGCTGAGAATATATACAGTAAAAAAAGATATCCATTAGAGTTTCTGTGTGTACAATCCAATAACCTTAATTTTATGGTCTCAAGTTGTATAACCATCTTCATCCTCATTCTTTGAATTGTTCTTCCTCATTTTACATGAACTTCCTGCTCCTTAAGATGTCTAGCTAGTCTTTTGAGTTGCTTTTTTCAATGCTATCCAGTAAAGTTAAATCTTAAAAGAACATAATGCTCATGACAGAGATTCTTTGCTGTTGTTGTTATTGCTGCTAGGTCCCATTGAATTATTTTTAACAACAGAATGAAATATTGCCTGATTCTGCTCCATCATTTTCACACTTTATCAGTAACTGCTTCAAGTCTTGTTCATTTTCTATAAGCAAAGCTGTGCCATTTACAAATTATAGGTTGTTGATGCTTCTTCCTGCAATTTGGATGTCATCTTCATTATGTGGTTCAGCTTTTCAGGCAATTTGCTCAGCATACAGATTGAGTAAATAAGATGAAATGTTACAATTCAGATGTGCACTTTTCCTTTTTTACATCATGCAGTTCTGTTTGAATGACTGCTTCTTGGTTCATGCATGGCTTCCGCATGAGCACAAATAAATGTCCGAGAATTCCCATTCTTCAAAATATTAATTTGTTATGATCCACATGTTTCCTATCTTAGCACAATGAAGAACAGAAATATGTTAAAACACAGGTAAACAGTTTTCTACTATCTTCTGTTTTAAGCCAAGAGTCATATGACATTAGCAATTGTTATCAGGTGCCATTGAATCAAGTATGACCCATAGCAACCCTATGAGCAACAGATCTGAGCCCCATCCTATCCTGTGCCATCTTCACACTTCCTGACACATTCGAGCCCATTGTTGCAGTCACTGTGTCAATTCACTTGGTTGAGAGTCTTACTCTTTTTCACCAACCCTCCACCTTCCCAAACATGAAGTGCCTCTCCAAAGAACAGCCTCTCGTAGCAACATACCCAAAGTGTGTGAAGTGAAGCTTCAATATCTTTGCCTCCAAGAAACACTCTGGTTGCACTATGTTAAGACATACTTGTTCTTTTGGCAGTCCATGGGGTATTCAGTACTCCTCTCCAACACCACAGCTCAAAGTCATCGATTCTTCTGTCATCCTTTTAATTGTCCAGCTCTCTGATGCATAACAAGTGATTGAAAAGATCATGGCCAGAATCAGACACACCTTGATACTCAAACTGACATCATTGTTTCTCAATAATTTGGAGATAGATTAAGACAAACTAGGATGAAAGATTGCTCATCCACTTAAATAACAAGCCTCTGAAAACCCTTTGAATAGTAGAGGAACACAGATAGTTATATAGTATTAGAGGTAAAACCCAGATTGGAAGTCAATGAAAAGGAAGAAAAAATAATGGCAAACATCCTTTAATAATTGGAACATGAAACATATGGAGCA
>NW_006399905.1:6351145-6434607 GCF_000299155.1 Elephantulus edwardii | reverse complement strand
TATTTTATTATTTTTGTGTGAGTGTACCGTCAAATCAGATCTGACTGGTACAGGAGGAGATTGTCCCTCCTTCCCCGGCAGAGCATCTGGTGGATTTGAACCGTGCACCTCTGGGATTGTAGTTGCAGCTCCTTACCACTAGGCCACCAGAGCTCCCCTACACTGGCCATTTTTAAATTTCTTCAGCAAGATTTTACTAGTATATAATAGTAATGGTATTGTTGTAGAATTTTTTAAACTGTGTTGGATAATCTTTCTTTGGAATAGACACAAACATCACTCCCTTCTACTTTGTTGGTCAAGTAGCACTTTTCCAAATGTCTTGACTTAAACAAACACGTCAAGTGCTGCATCCATTTGTTGAAAATCTCAACTGGTATTCTCTCAATTCTTTAAGAGATAGGTGAAGTTACTGCTTGGTTTTAAGAAGACTTTGGGGAATATTTTTGGCTTAAAGTTTAAAGATTATCTCCGTGCAATAGTTTTACAGGTTCATTTACTCTCCATGACTCCAGAAACATCTAAATTCCACGATGTTTTAGATTCCATTGTATAATTTATCCCTTTCGATTAAGATTTTTCTGTAGAATCTTTGATCAAAACATCCAGTAATAGTAACTACTGCTGATGCTGCTGAGGAGTTCATGGGATGTCTCAGTTAATTGGTCTAAATATTGTGTTTATAGCCTCTGTTTTACTTCTTATTTTGAGGTAATACCTGTGGTCTTAAAAGCTTACAAGCCATTGTTCAAGACACATAAATCTCTCTCCACCAGGAACAAGAGAGAAAGAAAGAGATAGGATAAGAGGAAGACGTGGAATATATAGCTAATTGCCTTCATGAATAATTGGCTTCTTGGCTCTGAGGCCAGATGAACTAGATGGTACCCAGATGCTATTGCTGTCTTTTTACTGTCTAGCTTTTGCACACACAGAAGGTGTTAGAAAAAAGCATAGCTTGGGTCAGGTGCATCTTAGTCGCCAACATGAAATCTTTAGAGTGATCTTTTGCAGTAGTTTTCCCAGTTCAATACGTTGTTTGATTTCTTGACACATTGTGCTGCTCACATGGACATTGAGTATTGATTCAAATAGCACAAAATCAACAACTTCAATATTTTTTTCTCAATCTGTATGTAGTAAATGCTATTTGTTAAATACAAGAATAACATCGTCACACTTTTGGATGGTTTCCATGTTGTCAAAGTTTAAAGTCACTGTCTTTTGGAAAGGGATTTTTAAAGAGACCAGTATGGTTTTATTTAGGGTGCATCAGAAAGTAAGCAGTGGGATCAACAGTGTGGTTTTGGATTTTGGTGTTACCAAAGAGTATTGAATATACCAGAGAGTTCCCTCCCCGCCCCCCCCCCCGAGGCAAGATGGTAAATCTTCATCCCACATACTTTGGGCATGTTGTGAGGAGGCGGCGGTCCTTAAACAATTACATCTGCTGGGAAAGACAGAGGATCAGGAAAAGAAGACTCTCAATGGGCTTGGGCATGACATAGATTGTGAGCGTGGTGCAGGATAGGGCCAAGTTTAGATCTGTTATTCAAGTGGTTATTAGGGGTAACAGGCACCTAACAACAATAACAAAATCTCATTTATATATTCTACAGATCAGTAGTTGTGTTATTACTAATAGAAAAAAAAAGTATCACTAAGCCTTTGTTTTGTGGATTCTCTTTCTGTAAGAATCTAATATGATCCATTATTTGGGAATGTATGTGAAGTTATATTTCTCAGGACTCAATTTCCAACTCAACAATTGAGATGCTCTCTTTAAACTTAGTAGAAGGTCCTTGGTAAAGCTTTCTTTTTGCCAGACAAAGCCATTTACAATTAAAGTAAATAATGAAAACATATAGAAGTGAAGAGACTCTCACTCAGATCCAGGCAGAAGAATAAAACTATGTGTTCAAAATGAAACAGAAAGATCTAGAAGGTGTGAGGTAACGAAAGCATTGCTCTGTCCCAGCCACCCTTGGTCAGGGTTATAGCTTTAAATAGAGATGTTTTTCTCAGTTTGATCACCTGGCATTTTCCACTCATTCCAGCATTCTCTTTATGAGAAAGTTCAATGGCAGATAACGGTTGACTGTGTTCTAGTGACTATCTGGAATATCACCAGCTAGTCATTGAAAATGATGCCAAAACCAATTTAATACCAACTGGTATTAAGATTTAATATCAATTCTTTCCTCTTCCATCTTTTAAATGAATATCAGGCAATTCTCTCCTCTGAAACATGATTATTTCTCCCCAGTGAATCATGCTTACTTTTAAATAAAAATTCACTCTTGCTATCTATTCCTTGAAGGCCAAAATGGAGCAGTCTATGGAACTGCTAGAATTAATAAATGAGTGTGTTGTGTATGCTGAAAAAAAGATTCTTTTTCTTTTTAATTCTTTCCTGCAGTGTGGAATTGTTGTTGTTGTTATGTGCCATCGAGTCGTTTCCGACTCATAGCGACCCTATGCACAACAGCCCTAAACCCTGCTCTGTCCTGTGCCAACCGCACTGCCTCCGACACACCCATCCCGATTACCCCAGTCACCGAATCAATCCATCTCATAGAGGGTCTTCCCCTCCTGCACTGTCCCTCCACCCTCCCAAGCATGATGACCCTCTCCAAGGACCCGTCCCTCCTGGCAACATGTCCAAAGTATGTCAGATGAAGCCCCAGAATCCTTGCCTCCAAGGAGCAGCCTGGTTTAATCTTCTCTAAGATGAATCTGTTTGTTTTCCTGGCAGTCCACGGTACATTCAGTACTCTTCTCCAGCACCACAGCTCAAAAGCGTCCACTCTCCTTCTGTCCTCCCTAGTCATTGTCCAACTCTCTGAGGCATAACAAGCGATTGCAAACACCATGGCCTGTATCAGGCGCACCTTAGTCTCCAGAGAGACACCGTTGTTCCTGAGTACTTTAGAGAGGTCTATGGTAATATATCATTGTATTAGTTTTCTATTGCTGCTATAACAACAACACACATTTAATAAGATACAGTTTTTGGAGGTCAAAAGTTCTAAATGGATTTAATTTTACTAAAATCAAAGAGTAAACAGTATAACTTTTTATTTTTGAAAAGAATGAAATTCTTTTTGCTTTTTCCAGCTTCTTGAGGTTACTTATAATCTCTGGGTCTTGGTTTTCCCCCTCCGTCTTTAAAAGAAGTAGAGTAGTGTCTTCAAGACTTTTTCTAACTCAGTTCTCTGCTATTACATCTCCTTCTCTTACACTCTGACCCCTCTGCCAACATCTAATCAGAATGCTGTAATTCCTACCTGGATAACTGCTCATCTCAAGATCTTTAATTTAGGTGCAATTGCCGAGTCCTTTTGGCCATTACTCACTCACTCACTCACTGATGTCAAGTGGGTGTTGACTCATGGAATACCCTCCGGTGGGCTTTGAGAGGCTGTATATCATATAGGAGGGAGTTTGCCCATCTTTCTCCATAAAGCAGCCAGTGGATTCAGATCACTTGCCTTTTGGTTGGCAGTGCCACTCCTTACCCACTAGGCATCAGAGCACTCTTTTGGCCATACATTGCACAATGATTTACTTCACAGGACTCTTATAGCCTATGAATTAAATATCCATTTTATGGTATATTATAAATCCTAGCTTCTGTGCCTGTGGTTGTGGTCCCATTTTGGAGAGAGTTGTCTGAGGCAATATTAGGGGGTGGTATCAGCTTGAGTCTCTGCTTTACTAGTGTCATTCACTTCTTAAACAATATGCCTCTGGAAATTCTATGAATGTTGATAAATGTAGTTAGTTGTAGAGGGGCTTCAGGCCTTTTGTTCATAGGGTTGCTATGAGTCATGCTCGACTCGAATGCAATCAACAGCAACACATAATCTAAATTGGCACTCTTGGTTTCCTTGTGGAATATAATCCCTGGTCTGTAACCCATACACAGGGATGTTCTGGTAAGGCTTACCCTTTGTTCTGGCTTTGAATCCAGTATCTGATTCATCTTCCCTCCACCTCTGAGACTTAGGCTCTATGGGGATCATTTAACGTGATCCACTAGCTTCTGCAGCATCATGAGCAACAACACCATGAGCTGTGTCTTGTCAACTTATGAGTTAGTTCATCTTCTCAACACCTTTGGCCGCTTCAGAATGAAACTGGGCCCACAGATTTGGTCACTAAATAGCCTCCATAACCCCTTGAACCATTTCCCTGTTGGTTTGTTAGTTTTATGAAACATTTCAAAGAATTATAGAACCCAAAGATAAAGGCAGGAGGGACAGTACTAGAAGAGGAAAGTAATTGATTTAGAGGTGCTGGTGTGGTTCAAGAACTTGGAAAAGTGACATTCAACAAACAAATGGATGAAGAAAATGACATATTCAATGGAATAAAAAACAGCACTAAAGAACAACAGAGTAGTCATAAAATGTGACAGAACATAGGAGTCTCTAGAAGACATTATGCTGAGTGAAGTAACATAGTCACAAACAAATACTGCGTGAGACTACTTCTGTGAAAATGGGAGAGTAACTGAAGGGACAGGAAAATGATATCATGAGTAAGTGTACATATCTCCATCAACCTCTCAGCTCTCATTTCCTTGGGGTATATAGGAAGCCTCATACTCCCTGATGGCAAAACTTACTATGCAGTGGTAGAAAATAAAAGAGCATGGCGTTGGTACAACAGCAGACACATAGATCAATGGAATAGAGTCAAGAATCCAGAAATCAACCCATCTACCTACAGTCAATTAGTAAATGACAAACAGGGAAATGAGAGCTGCTTTAATAAATGGTGCTGGCAAACTGGACATCTTCTCCCAGAAAACTGAAACCATCTCTCACACCATACTGAAAAATCAACTCAAAGTGGATCAGTTGTTTTTTATGCATGTGAAAGGTGGACAACGAATAAGAAAGCTCAAAGGAGAATTTACACTTTTGAATTGTGGTGTTGGAGAAGAGACTTGAACTACCTAGACTACTAAAAGAACCAACAGGGTTGTCTTGGAGTAATACAACCAGAGTGCTCCTTCGAGGCAAGGATGGTGAAACTTCATCATACATACTTTGGGTATGTTGTCAGAAGGGATCAATACTTGGAAAAAGACATAAGGCTGGGAAAGGCAGAGGGTCAGAGATAAAGAGAAAGACCTAAACAAGATGTAGTGATGTAGTGACTGTAACTATGGACTTAAACATGTCTGAGATTGTGAGGATGGCACAAGTTAGGGACAAATTTCCAATCTGCTGTTCACAGGGTCACTATGATTTACAATTGATATGATAGCATCTAACCACTTCTGTGGTACCTACAAGGAAGACACAAAATTTTAACAGTGAATGCTGCTTTAACTTACACAAAAAGCAAGTGATGTAGTTGATGTTGTTGTTATGTGCTGTCGAGTCGCCTGCGACTCATAGCGACCCTATGTACAACAGCCCTAAACTCCGCTCTGTCCTGTGCCAATCGCACTGTCTCTGACACTCCCATCCCAATTATCCCAGTCACTGAATCAATCCACCTCATAGAGGGCCTTCCTCTCCTGCGCCGTCCCTCCACCCTCCCAAGCATGATGTCCCTCTCTAAGGACCGGTCTCTCCTCACAACATGTCCAAAGTAAGTTCGACGGAGCCTCAGAATCCTTGCCTCCAAGGAGCCACCCGGTTTAACCCTCTCCAGGACAAATCTGTTTGTTTTCCTAGCAGTCCATGGTATTCTCAATACTCTTCTCCAGCATCACAGCTGAAAGGCATCAATTCTCCTTCTATCCTCCTTGGTCATTGTCCAACTCTCTGATGCATAACAGGCGATTGCAAAGACCATGGCCTGTATCAGACGCACCTTAGTCTCCAGAGAGACACCACTGCTCTTCAGCACCTTGGAGAGGTCCCTAACAGCAGACTTTCCCATGACAATGTGCCTTTTAATTTTCTGGCTGCTGGTGCCAAGACTGTTGACTATGGAGCCAAGCAAACTAAAGCTGTGTACAATCTCAATCTCTTCACCATCCATCCTGATGCTGCCAATTGGTCCAGTGGTGAGAATCTTTGTCTTCTTGACATTGAGCCTCAATCCATATTGTAGGCTGCAGTCCTTGACACTCTGCAGCAGGCGCTTCACGTCCTCCTCAGTTTCAGCGAGCAGGGTTGTGTCATCCGCATAACGCAGATTGTTGATAAATCGTCCACCAATCTTGACCCCACATTTCTCCTCATAGAGCCCAGCCTCCCGGATAATCTGTTCTGCATATAGGTTGAAAAGGTATGGAGATAGGATGCATCCCTGGCGTAGGCCCTTCCCAATTTTGAACCATGCAGTGTTCCCTTGCTCTGTTCTGACGACTGCCTCCTGGTCCAAGTATAAGTTTCGCATTAGATCGATCAAGTGTTCTGGGATTCCCATTCTTCTCAGAGTCAGCCACAGTTTGTTATGATCTACACAGTCAAATGCCTTTGCATAGTCAATGAAACACAGATAGACATTCCTCTGGTATTCCCTGCTTTCAGCCAAGATTCATCTAACATAAGCTACGATATCTCTAGTACCACGACCCCTTCTGAAACCAGCCTGGACTTCTGGTAGTTCTCTGTTGATGTGCTGTTCCAGTCGTTTTTGGATAATCTTCAGTAAAATCTTGCTTGCATGTGAAATCAGTGAGATTGTTCTGTAGTTTCCACATTCAGTTGGGTTGCCTTTCTTTGGGATAGGAACAAATATCGATCTCTTCCAGTCAGTTGGCCAAGTGGTCGTTCTCCAGATTTCTTGGCACAACTTGGTGAGCACGTCCAGGGCAGCATCTGTTAACTGAAATATGTCAATTGGTATACCATCTATTCCTGGAGCCTTATTTTTTGCCATGTCCTTCAAAGCAGCCTGAAATAAACTATACTGTACATCACTTGTACATTGTTGTTATGTACAAGTGATGTAGAGTATAGTTTATTTCATTTTACATTATTTTATATTATTTTCATTATACATAGGGAGCTCTGGTAGCCTAGTGGTAAAGAGCTGCACTGTCAACCTGAAGACATGTGGTTCAAAGCCATCAGCTGATCCATGAGAGAAAGATGGGCAACCTACTCTTATGCCATTTAATGCCTCTGAAAACCCACTGGAGGGTCAGTTAAAGGTCAGTTCCAAATCAATGGTACAAAACAACAATATACCAATTAAGAAGCCATAGTGGCCTAGAGTTAAGAAGCCAGAGTGCAAACCCAAAGGTACATAGTTCGAATCTTTTAGATTGCAAACTCAAGAGGAACCAGAGAGACAGAAAGCAAGCTTAAAGCTATTTTATTAAGGGAGCTCCAGGGTGAGGTTCCTTGATCTGGAAAGAGAGATAGGGAAGCTGAACCTAAAGTGGATTGGGCCAGGTTTTTATAGCAGGGTCTTCAGGGAGGGAAGGGAGGGACATTCCATTATGGTTCAGCCAGGTGGACAAGGCCATTCACTCCCTGTTTTGGCATGTCTTTTTTTTTAAATCTTTTATTCTCCCCCTTGACCTTGGTCTGGGCCTAACAGAATCCACCAGGTGTTCCTCAAGAAAAGGATGGACAATGTTCTTTTGTGTGATTTACTGCCTCTGCAAACTACTGGAGGGTCAGTTATGGGTTGGTTCCAACTGGAGGAAAAATGTCAAGAATGTTGCAGTTGCCCAACCCCCAAACCTGATCACTTCCTGAGAAACCTGACAACATATAAGTGGCCATATCAAAAACCAGGCCATGTCAAAGACTCCGGGTCTTATCACAAAAGCTCAAACTCAACTTAATTAACATTGCAAATTCAAGAATACCACCTTCCTTAGTCCTCCCCAGGATCCCTATAAAAAGGAGCTCCACCATGCACCATTTTGACCCTTTCTGCATGCAGCCAGATCACTTGGTGTCCCTCTCAGACTACACAATAAAGGCCTGTTTGTTTCTTGGGACAAGTTTCTTTCTTCCTCTCTCTTGCCCTCTACTCTTTTCCTATCTAACAGATGGCACAGAAAACAATATACACCAATGAGGTTTAGACAATACTTTCATTAATACCATTAATAAATATATATAATCAACAAATACAAATAACCAAGAAATTGAAAAACAGAAGGTGAATAAAATGTATAGGAGAATTGTTCTACAGGAGGTTTCCAATACCACATTCTTAGGATATCACTGGTTATCCAAATGTGGGAGATTTGTTAAAATGTAGGTTGTAGGTCCCATCCCTTGAGTTCCTCATTCAGTAGGACAGAGGTGTGGCATAGAAATTTGCATTCCTGACAAGTTCTGAGGATTCTGTTGTAGCTGGTCCATGTATATTCTCGCTCTGTTTTTGGCACTCTCTCCCTCCACCCCTCTTCCCTTACATAACCTTTGAATTAACTTGTTCTGACATTGCAATGGGTTTCCGAAGCTTTAAAACCACATAGAAAGTGATTGCTTATCTTACACCCTCTGAGCTGCAGGTAGAAATGAACAGGCAGAGATAGCATTGCAACTCCCTACAGACCACACCATGAGAGCTCCCTGGTCTGTGGATGAGAAAACTTCTGTTCTACACTGACAGGGAAAATGTACAAATATAATTTAAGAAGGTTTAGTAGTTTGATTTGATAAACAAGTGGAGAATATCTCTGGGTAGTTAGAATAAAAAAAATTAACTATTCTTTTTTTTAATCAAAGAAAATTTTATTTTTTAACAAATAAGAAACCAAATTCTGTACACTTTGACTTCAAAATTATTACAAATTCTCACTAATTAACCCCTCAAACTTTTAGCTGTAGCAAGTAAAAACTTTAACCATTTTAAAGAAATTACCATTTAATACATCTTTTAATATTTGTCTCTGTTTTATATTTTTATAGTACAACCTTCTAAGGAGCAGTAATGAACACAGTTATCAACAGACTCAGATAATTGTCCTTTCTCTGTGATATTAAAAAAGCAAAAGCAAATAACCAGTAGAAAAAATAAAAAGACAGAAACATGTAAACTTCAGTTATAATGTTGTCATTGGGTGTTGGGACCTTCTAAAGGTCTTGGTCTGTAGGTTTTCTTTTCACCCTGTTGGAAAAAGTTTTTGATGTGCATAAAAATTTTATCTTTAGAAGGTCCCAACACCCACTCGGTCTGTAGGTTTTCTTTTCACCCTGTTGGAAAAAGTTTTTGATGTGCATAAAAATTTTATCTTTAGAAGGTCCCAACACCCAATGACAACATTATCAAACATTTGGTAATTCCATCTCAGACAAGAGTCTTATAACAAAAGTTTACAGAATATTCCTGGCCCTCCACAAGAAAAAAGATTGATAACCCAATTACAAAATGGGCAAAAGACATGGAAAGAATTTTCACAGAGGAAGATATTCGAATGGCAAACAGACACATGAAGAAATGCTCCAAATCACTGGCAATAAAAGAGATGCAAATCAAAACCACAATGAGGTATCATCTCACTTCAGTAAGAATGGCCAAGTTTAACAGAGTGGCAAGTAAGAGGATGTGGTGAGAAAGGAACTCTTATACATTGTTGGTGGGATTATAAAATGGTGTAACCATTCTGGAAGGCAGTTTGGCTCTTCCTCAAAAAGCTGAACATAGAAATTCCATATGACCCAGTTATTCCACTACTTGGAATATACCCTGAGAATATGAGAACTGAGACACAACTAAGATTTGTACACCAATGTTCATAGCAGCATTATTCACCATCACAAGAACATGGAAACAGCCCAAATGTCCAACCACAAATGGACTGAAATTATGGTACATTCACATAGTGAAATACTATGCAGCATGCAGGAGCAATAACTTTGTCTATTATTACCTAACTTGTGAGGGACTGGAGAGCATTATGCCGAGTGAACTAACTCAGTCCCATAAGAATAAAAATTGTATAAAACTGTTATTGTAGAATGAGTATAAGGATCCAGAAAGAGAGGCTGGAAGCAGAGGGAAATGGATGTGCTGGGTGGGTGGGGGGGGGGGGATTAATCATTGGGTTGTACAATTTGATGGGTGGGGGCAGTGAGGGAAATGGAAAGAATTTGTTCAAATTTGTATTTGAATTTTGTAAATAAACTAGTTGTTGTTGTTAAGTGCCGTCAAGTCAAGTCGTAGGTGACTCATAGCGACCCTGTGAACAAAAGTCCTCGACAGTTGCGTGACTTTCATCCTTTCTCCATGTTCATAGGGTTTCCCCAGGCAAGCTATTTACGGAAGTGGATGCCACTCCTGCTTCTAAAAATAAACTAGTAGAAAAAACAAACAAACAAACAAAAAACCCAACTTCAATCTTCATCTACCATGATGTTACCTTTTGGCCCACTGGTGAAGATTTTTCTTTATGTTGAGCCGCAATCCATGCTCAGTTTATAATATTTCTCAAGTAACTTATATTAATATATATTAGCAGGAGTGGAATCCTATTTTTAAACAACATGCCTCTGGAAACTCCATGAACTTTGATAAATGTTGATAGTTATAGAAAGGCTTCAGGCCTTTGGTTCACAGGGTCGCTATGAGTCGTGCTTGACTGGACGGCAATCAACAACACAACATCCTTAAAATATATTTATTACATAAATATCTCATTCATAAGGTTGATATGAGTCATAATTGACTTCACAACACCTAATGACAACATTATAACTGAAGTTTACGTGCTTTTGCTTTTTAAATTTTTTTCTACTAGTTTATTTGCTTTTGCTTTTTTAATAACTATTCTTTGAGCATATGTTGTTCAGGAATTTTTCTATGAACCTTATAAGCATTACCTCATTCTTACAGTCCTCACAGGCAATACCTATATTTTTATCGAGGGATCAGAGAAAAAGAGAGGAAGATGAAGATCAAGATACAAGATGAATTGACACAGTGACTGTTACTGGGTAGCACCTAACAGCAATCCTGCAAATGGAGAAAGGGAGGTTAAACAATTTGCCCAAGTTCACCCACCTGTAGGATGGGAGTGTGTACATCTTCCTTCCATCAGGCTCCAAAACCCGCATGGTAACTGCCTGGCAGCACTGCCACTTACATGCTTGTTTAGAAATCTGATGATGTGTTTCTGGAGAAATACAACTCTCATCCCAAATCAGATGCCTCACTCAAGTCTGTGAGTCCTGAAGCAGTGCGTAAACACAGCGGTGGAGAGGGTGTGTTTTGGCTGGCGCAAAGCTTCCCAGTCTGCTTGCAGTGGGGAAACATTTCCATAACAAAGACAAGTTCTCCTTCCTGAGAAAAACGGGCAGCGAGTTGCAAGTGTCTCCGTAAGATGTGATTCACATTTAATGCTTATCTGGGTGAGAGGGAATTTGATTAGACCAAATACAAAGTGCAATTCAGGGAACAAAACCACTAATTCAAAGCTGCTTTACCTATGGATGTAAAAGACTTCAAGCCTGTTAAAAGGGCTTAGGATCACTCCACTGAGGAAGGGTTTATATTGTGTCAGATTTCTCACCTCAGTTTGCTCTGCCAAGGGTTACTGGAGAGCTAGCATCTCTGAGATGGTAACAGGAGAGGCAGGCGGTGTAGAGGGACCTCACCTTGTCCTCAGACCCCACTCCCACCCCCTGGTTCACAGTGGACCGTTCTAGATGCATCTAGTGGCTTCCCAAACTAGGAGCCTCCAAGCCCTGCAGCTTCCTGATATGTTTGTTTTCCTTTAGGCTAATTTTATCAAGGTCTTGGGTCATTATGAGCCACCCCACCAAAGTCAGAGCTCATTAATATGTATCAGCTCCTAACCCTAGGATTTCATCTGTTAATTTGATCTTGTTTTCAGTTGTTGACGGCAATTAAATCAGACCTTGATAAATCTGGAATTGAAAAAGAAAAGGGGGGGGGGGAAGAACCACCAGCAAGCATAGCTATTATGATCACTCATTAGAAAGCAGAGCAGCTTCTCTCTGATAAATCGTGCCAGGGTTTTTAAGGAATAGATGATTACCTGCTTAAACAGCATGGAAGCTACCAGTAAAATGTAGCAAAATGATTAAAAGGGAAAAAAAAGAACACTCCCCCCCCCATTACATCCAAGTGTAACAGATGGACAGTTGTACTTTGGGGAATGTTCACGGGGCTTCTTTCTCCCCTTCAAGCTAGGGAGGGCAGAAGCCACGGGCCCTCCTGGGCACAGAGTAGAGCCGGCCTCCTCTTCCCTCCCTCCCTCGCCCTCCCCTGCATCCTCCTGGCGTCTGTAGGAGGATTGCTCAGCTGCCACCAAGGCCTCACTCCAAACTCTGGGCTGGTGTAGAGAAGCGAGGAGTACCAGGGGGGTGAGGCGGAGCGAGGAGGTGTGCAGAGCCCTGGTTTGGTAAAGAACCAGATGGATCTGACCTTTCCTGTCAAAAATGAGGCTGCCTGTGTCACTAGGGTGGACACTCCTTAGTGGCGGAAACCCTCCCAAAAGTCTGTCTGGGGAGGCACCATATTCAGGCTCTTAGTGGGAGGCAGAGCTGTCATCTGCCATCCAAGTTAAAAATGCCAAAAAGCTTACTTTCTCCACTTCTCTTGTAGCTAGGCCATGGACACAACCTGTCCCAGAACCAAGGAGGTCTTTGAAGAACCCCTTCGATCCAGAGTTAAGGAGTCTGTAGGCCCAGGAAGTTGGCATTCCCAGAGCCGCTGTGGCCATGGTGCTGGGGCCCAGCAGCTTGGGCGTCTTGGCAGTGCCAGCTGTGACATCTGTGCTTGGTGATGGCAGCAGGGGTTTGCTCCCTAGAAGAGCTCTGTGGTGGGCCTTTTGGACATCATCCCCTGAATCCAGTGTTCCAGGTGTTGTAAGGCTTCTATGATTTGCTTGCTATCTTCTTAAAAAGCGAGTGAGAGAGAAAGAAATGTCTTTGTGTCTAACTTGGCCAGTGTTAGCTACTGTTGCTTACAGTTAAGAAGCTTGCTTGTCAGAAAGGTTGCACATGGCTTGTGCTCAAGGAGTGAGCCGATAGACGTCCTTCTCCCTGCAGATAGTCCGGGTGGGAGGCAGTGTCAGCTCCCTAATCCTGAGAGCAGCAAACTCCACCCTGCTTCAGCGGGCCTAGGGTGGGCAGGAATGGGCTTCGGAGTCCATGCCACCTTGGGTTCAGTCCCTGTTGGAAAGGCTCTCAGCTGAGCTTTTCTAAGGAAAGTTTGGGCTGTTGGGTGTTTTTTTTCCTCAAGAAGTTCTCTTTTCAATTTCTCAGTTCTTTTTATCCCACATAACCAGGCTATTTCTTTAAGCGCCTCCACAGCAATCTGGCCCCGTTTGCTTGGAGGCCTCTGCAGGGAGCCCAGGGCAGCCAACTTGGCATCTCAATGTCTCCTCATCCCCTCATGCCCGAGCATGGCTTGTCCCGGTGCCTGCAGGTCTGTTGGCTTGAAGAGTATCCAGCTCCTCCCGGCTCCTTTGTCTCTGGACTTTCCGTGTTGCTGCTAGCCCAGGAGCTGGTTGAAAACACGTCTCCTCAAGTTCTCTGCCTTCGCTTGCTGACTTCCCCTTGTCCTTCAATCCCTTTTCTGATCTTCCTTCGGCTGTTGCATCTACAGCCTTTCTCTCTCATTCTCTTTCTCTGTATTTAGATGCGTTACTAGCTTCTGGCTTTCTCTGCTTTCTGTAGCCGAAGATTTCCCCTGGCACTCAGAAAATCTGATTTGAAGGCTTTGCCTTGCCCAGTTGCCATTTTAATAGGTGTCTGGATTGTTGAAACTCTATCACTCCAAAATTCTGACTCGAAGGTGCTTTGCTAACGTTACTCACAAAATTATCCTTTTCTCTTTTCTAATTACCTTTGTTTGACTGCCTCTCACCCCGCACCAACTCCTTACAAAAGTCTCCTCAAATTATTCCTGGGAGCCCTCAGGAGGCTTTGCTCTGGTGCTCATGAATAACTACCGTCAGCTACCAGGTGGTGTCGATCAATTTTTTTTTTTCTTTTCTTATCTGCTCCGGCCTCCTTCAGTGAGGTCTGCTGCTGAGACTTCTGCTGTCTGCCCAAGAACGAGGACTCGCCTTGTCAATGGCTTTGGGAGAGCTGAGCTGCCCCCTTACAGGGCTCTGGTGCTGGAGGCTTTGCTGTGGTGGCCTGACACTGTTTCACAGGCCCCCACGGAGCCACGTGGTGCTGTGTGCTCCGCACATGAGAGGTGTGGATTCCTTGCTCCCTTTGACATACTGCTTTGCCATCCACTAAAATAACTTACCATGTGGATAGATGCCATGCTTAAGAGACATAGGGGCTATTAGTTTGTTATTGTTAAGTGCCATCGAGTCAAAGGCGACTCATAGCGACCCTATGAAGGAGAGTCCTCAACGCTTGGGTGTCTCTCATCCTCTCTCCAGGGTCATAGGGTTTCCGGAGGCAAGATATTACAGAAGTGGATGCCACTCCTACTTCCAAGTGTGTTGTTTGGTTTGGTTTTTTTTAATTTTATTAGTTTTAATGAACATTTACAAAGATTTTGGGTTCTCATTCATTCATTGTTGCACTGTTTTCTCTACTCTCCTCCCCAGTTCGTTCTTCTCCCCCCCCCCGAATGTCTGTTTTAATTGTCCAATTGCCACAGTGCTTGTCAAAGCCAGTTCTGATTAATCTCCTTTGTCAGTGTGCCCTTTGCCATTCCCTATCACTCCTCCCTGAGAGAGACTTCACCCTGATTCATAAGGAAAAGAGGATGGCGTATTCTCTTAGCTACTTCCTACCGTAAAGGGATGTTGTGGGTTTCAGGGTGAAGATCTTCTCTCACTACTCTAAAGGGCCCCTTTGGCAGTAGGAAACACATAGACTATTATGGAGATTGATTTTGGAATTTAGATGCACTGTTACTAATTGTGCTTAGCCATACATGTTCATATCCTTGAAGATGTATCATGGAAGTGTTGCAACCTAGAAGACACAAATTTAACTAACAAGTTAAAAGTACATGAGTCAAAAATTAACAAGCAATAATATTCTGAGTAGAGGTTCTAGTAGTGGCACAAATCAAGTTACAGAGGGAAGGTGGTTCTTACAATAAAAGGCCTATAGACTAGCACTTTGTCTATTATAGTGTACAGGTTAGGAACTCAGCTATGTCATTTATGCTTCTTAAGTCCTGGAGCAAATTCCATCTACCACTGGGCTGTTTTACAACTTGGAAATTCACATGCAAGGTAGAGGTGAAGTAAGAAACTGCTTATGAGGTTTTCCGTCCATTCCAACAACTAAGAGTTGGGACCTCAGAAGGCTTTTAGGACCAATTAGTAGGCTCTGTGTCCAGGAGAAAATGAATATACTTACCAGTAATGTTAATGCTCATCCACGGCTCTTCTGAGAGGATCTAAATCGTTGAAGCGTCCTCCTTTGTTTCCAGCTGGGAGCTGGGGCCTGTCAGTCCTGTCTGTCACGAGGACCTGATGTGGGCCACCTTGGCCAAGTGTCCTTCAGAGCCACACTTAAAGCAAGTGAGTGGGAGCTTCCTCTCTACTCCCTTGCCTATCTGTGGCTCTCGTCTGTGACACTGTCTACTGAAGTGGCCCAGCTTTCCACAGTGGAAGCAATTCTGATCTCCTTTATTACCTTTGGGTGGCACTCCAAGCGTGTTTTAATTGGGGAGCTCCACCCCACTCTCTGCCCGCATTGGGTAGCCAACCATTAACACATTTGACACATCAGTGTCACAGTGTTCAGCCTCACAGCAACCACAAGTGACCGCGGTACGGCAACTTGTACACCAGGGCTATATGCAGATTTATTAAAAATTACCGTTATCACAAATTGTTCTATAGATGTGCCATTTTTCTCTTCTGGAACATACGCCTGAGACACAGTATCCAGCTTGCATCCTTCAGTTGCCATTCAGCTGTACCACAACTGACCGTCTACAGGATCCTAGTCAATTGCTCACCAGTCTCCACACCACCAGCCTTTATCACTCACAGCCGTCATCCAGCTGTGCCACCATAGACAGTTTACAGGATCCCAGCCCACTGCTTACTAGTTTCACCAAAACATGCTGGCATACCTAGTCATGCGAGTTATTCCTCTAATGACTCTGAGTCTCTAGAAGACCACTGAGTGCATTAGCAAGCCCAGGGCCACAAAAGAACTGGGAGACTGAGCCACGGATGGACCTGTTAATATTAGAATTTACGGACTTATATGGTTTATACTTGAGCTTTTGGGACAACATTCACCTGAGATTTCTTATAAATAGTGTGCCATTATTTTTTTTCCTTTTTTTTTCAAATTGTATTATTTTTGTGTGAGTGTACCATCAAATCAGATCTGACTGGTACAGGAGGAGATTGTCCCGCCTTCCCTGGCAGAGCATCTGGTGGATTCGAACCATGCGCCTCTGGGATTGTAGTTTCAGCTCCTTGCCACTAGGCCACCAGAGCTCCCCAATAGTGTGCCATTATTAATCTTAGCAGAAAAACTTATAAAAACAGAGGGTAAAAAGGAAAATAACATAAAAATCAAACTGAAAAAAATTTTGAAGATGCCCTGATGTATTCTAGACTGCTGCTAAGAAGTGAATGCAGTAAACTATATAATTGCATAAAAGTTAATAAAATTCCACATACATATAAAGTTAAGGAAATACGTGATTCTGACTTGCCTGATACTCTGTCAAGAACTTCTGACAATGTAGTTAAGACTGATAAATGAAGAGTACGGAACTTGTGGCCTGCTCCATACATTGGATGCTGGATGACATGGCTAGTGGCATATGAAGTAAAATTTCTGTTTTGATTTTGTTGTTGCTATAACAGAGTCAAGCTCAGTTCATGATGAGCTCATGTGTAACAGAATAAAATGATGCTTGTCTTGTGCCATCTTCAGGTTCCACTGATGTGGCTATTGTGTCAGTTCACCTCACTGAGCATGTTCTTTGGCACAATCTGTAGGGAGTCAAACCACTAACCCACTTGCTACTTCTTCTCTCTGAAAAGAAGGTGCTCATTCTAAACTAAAAGTCAGCCAAAGACTCCATTCTGCCACCTTGCCTTGACTTCCAGGGCCTGGGAAGGCCCTCCTGATAAACTACTCATCCTGTTACACACTTCTCCTTATAGCTTTTGTCCTATTTGTACCTTAGAAGAATTATTTTGGAATTCTTCACTTACTGTCTTCCCCCAAAAGGGGAGAAAAGAGAGGGCTGGATCTGTGGCTGCCTATGACTGCTGTGTTTTCAGTACCTCAAGCCTCACTTGGCATTTGACACATAAGAGCAGCTCAGTAAATATTTGCCAAGCAGATGCTTGAGTATCTGAAATTCTATCATTATAATTGCTGTGCTGAACTAGAAACCCTTGTTTTGGGGAAAGCAGAGTGAACTTGATTCTTTTCCTTTAGATGGTTCTGTGGGGTAGAGAGGAGCTATGAGTCTGTGGGGACAGTTTCTCCATTACATAACGCCATCCCAGGCCTGCTGTACCTGTCTCTACTCAGGATTATCACCCCCCAAAGAGTTGTAGTGGTTGGAGAGAATAATAACTGTAAGACTATAATCAGGGCTATTCCCAGGCAAAATTATGAAGCTACTGATGCTTATTTTCAAGATGTAAAGTCTCCCAACAATATAAGCGTGCTTCTGGTATCATTTTCAAAATTCAAAATTCACAGAACCCACAGTTTGAGAAAATGCTTTGTTAGAGTGCCTGGGTGATTAATGTGCTCGGCTGTTAACTGAGAGGTTGGAGATGGGGTCCACTCAGAGGTGTCTCTAGACAAAATGCTGGAGATCTACTTCTGAAAAATCAGTTGATGGAGCACAGAGCTCCTCTTATACATGTGACTCAGAGTCTAGTCAACAGCAACAACTGACGGTGGATGAATGTATGTTATTGGTGAATCACAACTCAAGTTGTTTTAGATCTTGAACTTGGCAGTTCACTGACATAGTTGCAAGCATGCTGCATTTTTTAACTACAGACCTTTACCGCCCTTAGGTGTGAAGGTCCAAGGGGAAAACATGATGCTTCTGGAGCCCCACTGAGAACTGGAGTCAGAGAACAAACAACCGCTGCTGGAACTGTGATGTCAAAACAAAAAGGAAACACAATAAACCGGGACTTCTCATGCACCCAGCTCACAGGTCTCTGGAGAGTGCCTTCCATAGACTGACTCAACCAGAAACCAGAGGGCAAGGAGCCTAGGTGGCATAATCTGTAAGGGTTAGCCTTCTGGATATAGAGAAGGGCAAAGAGTGGAAGAAGGATGAGGGCCAGTGGAGAACACACATGACAGAATGTGTGCCAGCCTGTATGAACGAGGATCGGGCCCAGCTCTGGCTCGTATTCTGTCCTTGGAACATCTCCCTGACCCAGCGGTTGCAGTCCCTTCACTGGAGATGGTCAGTTTCCTGAAAACAGGAGCAGCCTTGCCTTCCTTTGTCTCCATACATCCTTTGCTGCACCTGTAATTTATTCAACACTGTTCCAGTTGAATTTCTGCTGTGTGGCAATATGAATGATTGTAAATCACAGTATTCTGGTCTATTGATTTTTTTAAAACTTTTTATTGTGAAGTGAGTGAAGTTTTCCATTCACCAGTTCAAATACATTTTCAGTGAAAATTTAGAGTGTAAACTGACAACAATTCATATATACGTTTCATTAATTAATTGCAATCCCACAATCACTGATCCTACTTCCTTTCTAGGTTTCCTGTTTCCTTTCCTCCTTTTCCTAACCCTTCCAACTTCCTGAACTTTGGCCTTGGGCAAATGTTGATCTTTTGATCTGCTATGGTTGATTGTTCTAAAAAGTAAGCACCTCCCTGGTGGTGGTTTTTCACTTCATAGGCCTATTGACTATTTAACTAAAAATTGAGTGATTATAATAAATACAGTTTCAGGTTGAAAAGAAGTCCCACGGTCTCTGAAGTTTCACCAATCTATATGACAAGTATTTTTGTTTTTCCAATAATTTTTAATTTTGTTTCAGCTTCTTTCCCTTCTTCTACCTGTTGCTATGTGACCGAGTCGACTTCAACTCAGAGACCCTCTGCACAGTAGCTCTGAACCCTGCTCTATCCTGAGCCAATTTCACTGCCTCTGACACACTTACCCTCATTACCCCAGTTACTGTGTCAATCTGTCTCAACCAGGTCTTCCTCTCCTGCGCTGACCCTTGACCTTTTCAAGTATGATATCTTCCAAGGACTGGTCCCTCCTAGCAACATGCCTAAAGTATATGAGACAGAGCCTCAAAAGCTATGCTTCTAAGGAGCAGCTTGGTTTCACCCTTTCTAGAACAGACTTGTTAGTGTTCTTGGCAGTCCTTGGTATGGTCAATTCTCCAGCACTACAACTCAAAGACATCAATTCTTCTTCTGTCATCCTTGGTCGTTGTCCAGCTCTCTAATACATAGCTAGTAATTGAGAAGACAATTACCTGGATCAGGCACACCTTAGTCTCTAGACTGACATCATTGCTCTTCAGCATTATAGAGAGGATCTTGACAGGAAATTTTCCTAATGCAATTTGTCTTTTGATTTCTTGACTACTGGTGCTAAGTTTGTTGATTGTAGATCCAAGCAAGACAAAATTATTAACAATCTCAGTCTCTTCTCCAGCTATCATAGTGCTTTCAATTGTCCCAGTGATGGGAATCTTCGTTTTCTTCATGTTGAGCTTTGATCCATATTGCAGATTACAGTCCTTGACTCTCTGCAGCAAATGCTTCAGTCCCTCCTCAGTTTCAGCAAACAAGGTTGTGTCATCTGCATAATTTAGATTGTTGATGAGTCTTCCTCCAGTCCTGATACCACATTCCTCCTCATAAAGTCCAGCCTCCTGAGTGATCTGTTCCGCATACAGATTGAAAAAGTATGGAGATAAGATGTATTCCTGACACACACCTTGCCTGATTTTTAACCATGCAGTGTTTCCTTGCTCTGTTCTGACAACTGCTTCCTGGTAGAAGAGTAGGTTTCATCTGAGCACAGTCAAATGTTCTGTAATTCTGGTTCTTCTCAAAGTCAGCCTCAGTTTATTGTGATCCATGCAGTCAAAGCCTTTGCATAAACAATGAAACTCGAATAGACATTTCTCTGGTACTCTCTGCTTTTGGCTACGATTCTTCTGACATTGGAGTCTCTATGTAGAACCTGCTAATGTATTCCCTTTCAATGTCTTCAATAGTGGTTGTTGAATACCATCTCGTTCTGATCTCAAAGTTGTGGAGAGTGAGAGTTGTGTGCTCTGTTAGCCCTTTCATTCAGCATAATGTCTTTCTTGTGATGAGGTATTCTCAGATTGAACATTGTTCTTTAATGTTGCCTAGTACCCCATTAGTATTGAGGACTTTTGCTCATAGAGTCGCTATGAGTCACCTACGACTCAATGGCACTTAACAACAACAACAACAGTACCCCATTGTGCATATATACCATTTTTTGTTTATTCTCTCATCCATTAATTGGCATTTAGGTTGTGATATTCTAATTAATTTTGCGGGTTAATTTTCTCATGGTATTGTTTTCATCAGTGATTCAACAACTCTGTTCCTTGCATGTTTGATTTTGAAAGTAAAGGATTCTCATTCATTCCTTCATTCAGGAAACAGCTGTTGAATGGACTCTAGATTCAGCATTGTGCAAGAACCTTAGGCCCAGGAGTGCAGTAGAGCACATGATGAACATTTGGGATGCTTCTATTTCCTTGCTGTTGTGAATAACCCTGCGACAAATGTAGGTGTACAAATGTAGGTGTACAAATGTGCATTCATCTGTGCATGAGATGGTGCGAGCCCACCGGCTGCCCACAATGGGGAATGGCACGCACCCTCCAGTCACCGGTGTGGGAGATGGCACACACCTGCTGGCCGCCCCGCTCTGGGGGATGGTGCACACCCACTGGCTACCTATGTACAAGATGGCGCTCACACGCCGAGAGATGAAGTGTGCCCGACGGCCGGCTGCACAGAGGATGGCACACCCCCACCCCCACCAGCTGCCGGTGCACGAGATGACGCCTGCCTGCTGAGAGATGATGCGTACCCACCGAGAGATGACATGCACCCGCAGGTTGCCAGCGCAGGAGATGATGTGTGCCCACCGGCCATCTGTATGGAAGATGATACTTGGGAGATGGCTTGCGCCCACCAGCCACCCTCGTGGAAGATGACAGGTGCCTGGCAGCCGCCCACACAGAAAGATGGGCCCGCCTGCCAGTCGCCTGTGTGGGGGATGGCGCGTGCCTACTGGCCCACTGGCTGCCTGCGCAGGAGATGTGCGAGCACTCCAAGAGATGACGCGCACCCACCGAGAGATGATGCGAGCCCTCCGGTCTCCTGCGCAAGATGACATGTGCCTGCCAGCTGCCCGTGCTAGGGGATGATGCGCACCTACCCCCACTGGGCTGACACGTGCCCGCCAAGAGAGGACGCATGCTCGCCAGTCGCCAGCGCAGGAGATGATATGTGCCAGCTGGCCGCCTGTGCGGAAGATGACACGCGGGAGATGGTGAGCACCTGCCAGTCACCTGTGCTGGGGGATGGTGCACGCCTGCCAGCTGCCCGCATGGAAGAGATGATGCATGCCCTGCCACCCATGGCGGGGATGTGTGCCCCACCACCTGCAGGTTTGGGTTTCCTTGGAAAACCAGAGAAGATGATCACCTATACAATGGATTGTTGAAAGTCACTGTGAGTTGTCTACTTGGTGACACTTAACAGTGGCAGCATGTCCAAGAGGACCAACATCCTAAATGCACCACATATTTTGATCTGTTGAATGCTTCTACCAAAAGATATTTAGACCTGGGGGGAGCCTGTTCACAATTTTCAGGTTCCCTTTGCCATTTATAAAGAGGGAGGGAAGTGACACCTACTTCAAATTATAGTATGATCACTTATTGGGGGGGGTGTAAAAGTGGTGATGCTGGAATTGGAGATGTCCCTGGCCACACACTCCTCGGTCAGGTGAGAGGACCCGATTAGTGTGGGGACAATTAGAAGGGAGTGTACCAGCCAGCCCACGGGGGTGTGGCCCTGCTTGGGACGGGTTGTCTTCGGACCTTGGCTTGGGGCGAGCCATCACGACCCTCTGCCCGGGATGAGCTGTCCTCGGCCCTCAGCTCAGGCAAGCCATCATGGCCCTCAGGGTGAGCTCCTCAGTCCCCAGATTGTGCCATCTGACCCCTGTTGTTGTTGTTGTTGTTATGTGCCATCGAGTCGCCTGACCCCTAGGTAGGAAAAAAAAATGCCTAGGGTATCCAGAGAATCTTATCTAGGCTACTTTCTGCCACCCTTTCCCCCAGTAAACCTGAAAGCAACACCTCCAAAACCCCTCTCTTTGTAACTCACAAGTTTGTTCTCTCTAGGTTTGCTCCCTTTCCTACAGGTAACCTTATCACTGAGTTTTACTTCAGACCTGACCCTGAACCCAGTGTCAGTGACAAAAAGGAAATACAACTGCCAGCTAAAGAAGCAAAGGAGGATGGAGCCTCTGGTTTCAACCAGCCATCCCCACTGGACCCACCTGGGAAAACACTTTGCTGTCCAGAGGGGGGCAAATGACAGGAAAATATCTTTTAACAGAACAAGAAGGCAAGCAGCCTTAACCCAAGATCACCAGTAAGGTGATAAAGTGTCCTGCCTTTCCCCCTTCACATCAACGCCCCTGTTCAGCATGAAGAAGCCAGAGAGTCGGCATCCAGTTCCCAAATCATTAGGACAGTTGATTTAACTACCATTGGAAAATGCTTGTCATTTTCCTGTAACATCTGGTCCCCACTGGATCACTTTCATTTCCTTCACCTGCTCCCCCAACCAACCAATTTCTGCAGCTTTGCAACTGCATCTCTGCCCATCCTCACACTTTTGCTCCCAACCCTCACCTCCTTGTACCCCCAATTTGTTTTTTCCCAATAAAAATTAAAAAAACAAAACCAAAAACAAACAAACAATAAATGTGCATTCGTGTCTCAGTTGTAAACTCCCTGGAGTATATTTCTATCAGTGGAACAAGCTGGGTAGTATGGGATTTCTGTGTTTTTTAAGGAAATGTCAAACTGCCCTTTATAACAGTTATACCATTTTGCAATCCCATCAGCAGTGTATAAGAGTTCCAGTCTTTCTGCATCCTCTCCAATAGTTATCATTTGCTGTTTTGTTGAACATGAAATATCTAGAACAGACCATTGCAAAGAGAGAACACTTGAACTTCTGGATATTGAAACATATTCGTAGTATATATAGATTTTCTGCTTGAGGTGATAAAAGTTTTTGAAACAAATACTGACTATAGTTATAGTCATGCATGGCTTTGTGAGAGTGACCAATGCCACTGGGTTAAACACTTGAAACTGGCTAAAAGGCAGCTTTCATCTTGTGTGTGTTTTGTCACAATTAAAAAAATAAGTGAGAAATGAAACAAAAAACTCCCCTACAGTAACAAATAGAACCGATCTCACCACCAATTGGGCCGTTACAAACATCCAATTTGGTTTCATTGAGGAACCATGTGAGAGACTTGCTTAATCTTCACACACAAAGATGTTACATGTCAATTTAGAAACAGCCCATATGACTATAGAACACAAGACTGGCTTCTTTTATGGGCTGTCATTTTAACACCAAACTGTCATTTCCAAAGTTTAAACATGCAAATATTAACTAACAGTACCAAGTAATTTATGCCTTAATAGTCCTATTACTTCACCACATATTCTAGTCTTACACAAAGCAGAGAATGTTGTTGTTGTTGTGCGCTGTTGAGTTGGAATTCACCCATACCTAACCCTGCAGTGGGTTTTCGGAGGCAGTTAATCTCACAGAAGGAGATTGTCCTTCCTTCCCTCGTGAAGCAGTTGATGGATTTGAACTGCATGCCCCTCAAGATGCAAATAGTACAAAACAGGAGAATTCATGCCTTAAATAGCCCAATTACTCCATCACATATTCTAGTCTTAGAGGAAGTAGAGAATAGAATATATGGTAAATGACAATTGTTGTTGTTGCTGATTACCACCAAGTTGAGCACGACTCATAGCGACCTATGAACAAAAGGCCTGAAGACTTTCTATAACTATTGTAATTTCTCAAAGTTCATAGAGTTTCCAGAGGCATGTTGTTTAGGAAGTGGATGCCACACAAATAGTCCAATTACTTCACCACATATTCTAGTCTTACAGAAAGCAGAAATAGAATATATGGTAAATGCTAGTACACCTTGATTATGGTCGGATCAGCAGGTAGGGGTAACCCAGGAATTTGGAATTAAGATCACCGTGCGAGAATGAAAATCTTAACAGAGTAAGGAGACATGAACAGAATGTTCAGACAGGAATAGTCTTTCTTAGTCAAATAAAACAAGGCTCACTGCAGCCCTTATATAACTTATCTAAACATTTGTCACTTAGGTATCTGTTGGGATTGCTCTGATTTTTGAAGTTTCGTTAAAATTACCACACACGGACTGCCAAGAGAACAAGCAGGTCTGTCCTGGAGGATCCGAAACCAAGTTCTTCCTTGGAGGCAAGGATTTTGAAGCTCCATCTCACACACTTTGAGCGTGTTGTCTGGAGGGACCAGTCCTTGGAAAAGGACATCATTCTTGGAGAGGTGGAGGGACAGTGCAGGAAAGGAAGACCCTGGATGAGATGGATCGACACAATGACTGGGGTGATGGAGCATTATTTGAAAGAAAAAAGGAGAAGACAGAACCACTGAAGCAATAGACGGAGAAGACATATATTCATTTTATTGATGAAGAGGCACAGATGAGAGTTCATGTGAGGATTTTAGATTCAATCTCGGACTTATTTCACAAGAGAGATCCTTGCGTCTGATTTCTCTCTATATTTCTACTTGTTGTTATTGTTGTTGTTAGAACCAGCTAATAGCTGACCCTCCAGCAGGTTTTCAGAGACAGCAAATTTCAGGAAAAGAGGTTGCTTGTCTTTTTCCCATGGAGTAGCTGGCAGATTTGCATTTGTGCCACATGCCTTTGGGACTGTAGTGCAGCTTCTTGCCACTAGGCCACCAGAGCTCCGTATATTTCTGCTTAGCATTCAACAAACATATTACCTTAAGTAATAAAGTCTTTATAAATATTTGGAAAAAAATTACCACACACACACACATCTCTCCCACAGTCTATGCTGTTACCAGGCTTTCTCTGAGATGTCTGTAAATTCACGGGAGCTTGGTGCTTATGGTCACTCCAGTTCTGAGTTTTTGTCCCTCCTGAACACCTACCCTGCTTATGTCTCCAATAAGGTACAGCTCTCTTTCTGCTGCTTCCTGCCATCTTAAGAGCAATCAACAGCATATGTGTGAGTGGTAGACAGTTAGGAACAGATTGTACTGTGTCCTCTAATATAGATGTTGAAATCCTAGTTTTATAGTAGGGGAAATAACCCAATTTGGGAATGAAGTTTTCTTTGTTCTGGTAACAAGGCCTTATCAATGTAGGGTGTCTTGAACATAATCATAAAACCACTGAATTAAATTGTCTTAAAAATTCCCTAGTTCTTCCCCTCATCTGCTCCAATGCAGATTTAGTTATCTATACACTCCTTCCCCATTTCCTCTTCAATCCCCCACCTCATGTCTGCCCTATTTTAGAACATTGGTGTTACGCAGTATTTATTCTTTTGTGACTGAGATATTTCACTTAGCATAATGTTCTCAAGGCTCCCCCATGTTATGTTATGTTTTACTATTTCATTGTTTTTCAGTGCTGCATAATATTCCATTGTGTGGATGTACTATGATTTTTCCATCCATTTGTTTATTGATGGACGCTTAGGTTACTTCCATCTCTTAGCTATTGTGAACAATGTAGCAATATATGTATGAAAGCGGTTTGGAAAAGGGGGGGGCATTGTTAAGAGGGATTGAGGAGGCAGAGGGAAGGGGGAAGAAAATGTGCAACAATGAATACACACTTTAAAATTTTAAAAATGTCATTTTCTGCTTCTGTGTTTGATATAAACCCTCAGTGATTTTTTGTTTTGTTTTAAACCCCAATTTTAGAGTGCTAGAAGTCTTTATCATCAACTTTTTGAAAACTAGTAAACTGGTCATTTTTACATATATAATAGTACCACAGCATGTGTGTGTCTATCAATTGCTTATGTGATAAAGCTTTTGTTGTTGAGTATGGTCTAGTGGATAGCTGACCCTCCAGTGGGTTTTCAGAGATATTAAATCATATGAATGGAGATTGCCCATTTTTCTCCTGCTTGGCAACTGGTGGATTCAAACTATGTACCTTTGGGTTGCCAGTGCAACTCCTTACAGGTAAACCACCAGAATTTCATTCCAAAAAAGACAGGACGACCTTATTTATCATCACCAACAATGTACTTTTGGGAATAAAAGGAACCAGGACTCACATGGAAGGCTCTAGATGGGAAACAGCACATACACACTAGAATTGTTGTACTCAAACCAAATGACTGCCAAAGTTTACTTACTTTGGCCAAAAAGCTCCCTGAGATTTATACAATGTTGGGACTTATTCTCCACTATAAATGGAGAAAATATTGAAGTTGTCAACAATTTCATCTAATTTAGATACACAATCAAGCACCCTTGGTAGCAGCAGTCAGGAAATCAGGAGACATATTGCATTGGGACAGTATGGGGTCAGGAACCTCTCTAAATTACTGAGGAGCAGTCATGTTAGTTTGAGGACCAATGTACATCAGATTTATGCCATACTACTTTTGATCACTTGTTATGTATCTGAGAGCTTGACAATGAATAAGGATGACAGAAGAACTGATGTCTTTGAGATGTGATGTGGGAGAAGAGTACAAATCCCATGGATTTCCAAAAGAACTAACAAATGTGTCTTGGAGAAAATATAGCCAGAGTGCTCCTTAGATGACAAAGATGACAAAGCTTGTCTCACATACATTGGACACATTGCTAGGAGAAGCTGTTCCTTGGAGAAAGATACCATGCTTGGAAAGGTAGAGGGTCAATGAAAGAGAGGAAGACCCTCAACCAGACGGATTGACACACTGACTTTCACAGTGGGCTCTAGTGTGTCAAGAAGTGTGAGGACCGCACAGGATACGGGAAGGTTTAGATCTGTTGGTCGTAGATTTACTATGGGTCGTGCTCGACTCGACAGTACCTAACAACAACATGGGACTTATTCTGTTTAGATACATTTAAAGTTGAAGGTCTATAACAAAAGAACATGACTGCTATTGAAGGCAACAGACACTCACTGGTGGGACATCTCCTAGAGAACATCCATGAGCCGCCAGGAAGTTGCCACAGGGTGATAGTCCATTTACATGATCACCTCCAGATATTCTGCTGGGGGGATTTAGAAATTATTTGAGTTCTAGGGAAAAGGCAATACAATCATGAGTCACAGAAGTTAAAATCCAAAAGCTATTCCAGAGAGATTCACGTCCTTGGAAATCCAATAGAGCATTTGTAGGAGTCAAAATCAACTTGACAGCAGTGGATGTGGTTTGGTGCTTTACTTAGAAGTTGCCTTTCTTGCAATAATTTTATATTTGTATGAATACAGAATTTTCAGGAATTGTAAATTGTATGCACCTGCCAAGAGAATGAGACAGGCCTTGTATATAAAAACCCTTTTTGGTTGGCAGTACGGTGCTGGAAACCAGTTTCAAAGTCATCCATAGGATCTGGTTCTGCAGAAGCTTGTTGACTGGGATTGCTCATCTGGTTTTCATTTATTAGTGTTCAAGACCTCAAATCTGCTCCTGAGATGGTTTTTAAAATCAGGTGGAAGAGATTCAAGGGTATCCTGATGGAACCAGACTCAGAGCCGCTGAGACAGGAACCTCATTACCAGAAAAGAAGAAGCATGTGTCCTGGGTCAGAGGTTCCTGCACCAGAAGCATCTAGCTATTGACCGAGAAGCTTCTTGGATTAATTGAAGGACTCTATCTTGCTGTTGACTGAGAAGCTGTCTTAACTAGTTGAGGAATTATGTTTTGTTGTTAACCTGGCTGAGGACTGCTATTTGTTGAAACTGAACTTTCACTTTGTGATGTTTTTTGCCTTCCCTTTCCTCAACCTGTTTCCATAATAAACCCCACAACTGTGAATTGGAAGAGGTCCTATACGTCTGTATGGTCATATGCAATGAATTTTGGAGGCTAGTAATTAGTAGTAGGTTCAGCACGTAGGGAGAGCATCTCCGATCTTGTGGAGATCCATTTTAAACTGTGGATTCTGTTGATAGGGACAGTTACACTGTGTGGAGTTAGTGGAGGTCAGACTTGCCTGTCCCCAAGTTACCTTTGGTCTTTTTATGTGCAGAGAGCTGAATAAAAAAAAAAAGCAAGTACTCACTCCGCATTTCTCAAGCTGAGAGAACTGACAAAAAATTTTAAACCTCAAGTCTCAATATTGAAAAAAGCTATGGGCAATATATTGAATGACCCAGAAAGCATCATAAGAAGATAGAGGGGAATACACAGAATCACTGTATCAAAAAGAACTGACCGACACTGAAAAATTTCAAGAAGTACCATATGAGCAAAGAGGCAATGGTAATGAAGGAGGAAGTGGTAGCTGTATTGAAGGCACTGGCAAAAAAATAAGGCATCAGGAATCAATGTTATACCAACTGACTTGTTTCAATTAACGGATGCAGCCTTGAATGAACTCACCAGTCTATGCCAGGAAATTTGGAGGACAGCTATCTGGCCAACAGATTGGAAGAGGTCCATCCATGTTTGTTCCCATTCCCAAGAAAGGTGATGCAACAGAATGTGGAAACTACAGAACAATATCATTAATATCACATAGAAGCAAAATATTCCTAAAGATCATTTTTAAAAAACAGCTAGAGTCTTTAGGGTTTTCAAAGTATACTATCATCATCTGCGTAGAGAGATAATTTTACCTCCTTTTTGCCAATTTGGATACCTCCTATTTCCTTCTCTTGTCTTATTGCTGTAGCTAAGACTTCCAATAAAATATTGAATAAGAAAAAAAAAAGAGAGAATGAGATAGCAGTAGAGTCCAGAGGGGCATGTGTGCCCCCACTAATTCTATCCACTGAGTCCAGTGGGACACTGGTGTCCTGTATAATAGGTATCTTATAACAAAATTTTAGGAATGATCTTTGATTCAGTATATCTTCCATTCATGAAAACACATGATATTAACAACAACAACAACAAAAAATGCAATTGGAAGAGAATTGGGTTATGAGAGGGATATGATAGGTTAAGTTCACTTTCTCTTTATAGCCTTTCTAACACATACGGCAGAGGTGGCACTCGTTCCTTCTGCCTCCATAATGCTGGTAGGGTTTTCTGTTACCTCTTGGGGCATATTGCATTGATCATTATTGATCTGTCTTTCCTACTTGAGACTCTAACACCTGAATTGTAAGATTTGCAAATATCAGGGTAGGATCTAATCTAAGTTTGCGTCCTAGCATCACACATACTATATATTGCACATGAACATAGAGAATGCCCAGCACATATTTGTTGAGTGACATGGATAAATACATCCTTGCAAGATGCTTTTTTTTTTTGCATCCCAATATATCAAATAAAAACCTAAGTAGGAATAGGGCATACTTCTCTTCCTTCCATTGTTGTTTATTGCTTAATATTTTCACTTTATTTTACGAATAGATTTCACAGATCCAACAGTTATTTTTTTTTCTTCTTCCTTTAGGATTAAGACAGGATAAAACAAAAGAATGACTTTCCCTCATTAGCTTGACCTGCAAAGTTTACAGTTACAATTTTGGAAGGAGTTAACAATACTGGTGGATAAATTGCTAGGGGTCCCAGAGGGAAAGCTCGTGTCTCCTTGCCAGGCTTTTATGGCCTGGAGCACGATGGAAGATCTTTTTTTCTCTTCCCAGGTATCAGTGTCAAAAAGAGTTTGCCAGGGAGCCAAAATCTTCATCTGTTTATAGCTCCACAGCCGATGAAAAATGCAGGATCATTAGAAGCTAATTACAGGTTTCATGGCAATATTTATCACAAAAGTTAATTTGATCTTCCAGAAGCCACTTTGGGGGTGAGCTGAGCCCATTATTATAAAGTACTATGAAGTTTGGGGTTTCATTTTGCTTTGTTTCTAAGTTATTCAATGAATCCATGAAGAAGCCAGAGTCAATTGTCGAAGGTGAAAATAAGGTGACATGGTCTGACCTCTCAGTGGTTTACATCTAGACTATGCTGTTTCTGAAATAGTTGGTTTCAAAAGCATTCCCTTCTACTTACAAGAAGATGTTTCAAAAGTTTTTATATGTAAAATTCAATTGAGTATGGCTTTTTGTGGATCCCAACGATTTGGCTGTTTTAAAGTACAGTTAAATAGCTTCCTTGCATGAAAGCCATAAAAGTGCATTCAGGTAGGACGGAGCTCTCGATACTATTTACTGATCCCTATTGCTCTGCTATGAGTCCTTAGAAGAACATAATACCATGGCCTGCCAAAAAAAGAGATAAGTCCTGGAGAGGGTAAAAGCAGGTTGATCCTTGAAGACAAAGATTTTTAAACTGATCTCATATACATTAAGCATGTTGCCAAGAGAGACCAGTCCTTGGAGAAGTTCATCATGTTTAGAAGGGTGGAGGGTTAGCCCAGGAGAGGAAGACCCTGACTGAGATGGATTGACACAGTGACTGTGGGGCAAGAGAGAAATACCCTGGATGAGAAGGACGGATACAGTGAGTGTAGGATTACAGAGACAGGTGTGTTAGAGACAGTGCGATTGGCTCAGAATAGGGCAGGGTTCACAGCTATAGTTCATGGGGTCCTTATGAGGCCTAGTCAGCTCAAAGGCACATAGCAACGATAACAACAACTATTACTCTTGTCTTCATTGCAGATTCTGTTGCCTTTGGAATGCAAAATCATTTGCATCAGTATTTTATACTTTTGCTCATTAAACTTGCAGGTGCTAAGGAAACAAAGTGTTATATATCAAGGCTTATAATTCTTTTTGGAAAGTAGATGCACGAGAAAAATGATGAACTAAATGACGAACTAAAATGTAGTGCGAGTGAACTAGTGTAGAAGTTCAGAGAGGGGATGAGCAGGGTAATACAAGGGACAGAACCTGGAAGGTGAAGGAGGTAAAATCCCTACTCTGAGCCTTTAGGTTTTTACCTGTAAAATGGGATAATAAAATCTGCACTATTGACCTCAGGCCATTAATGTTGTGAGTTTTCAAGAGTTCTGAGCCAATTTCATAGATTAGAAAGCTTCTTCTAATATCTACTCTGTTTCTCCTCCTTCTGCTACTGGTTAAGCTTACTGATATGGTCTTTGGGGCTGAGACTGAGTTGGTATGTTGTTGTTGTTATGTGTCTTCGAGTCGTTTGTGACTCACAGCGACCCTATGTACAAAAGTTCTAAATGCCGCTCTATCCTGTGCCAACCTCGCTGTCTCAAACACATTCATTCCCACCACTCCACTCACAGAATCGATCCATCTCATCGAGGGTCTTCCTCTCCTGCGCTGTCCCTCCACTCTCCCAAACATGATGTCCCTCTCCAAGGATCAGTTCGTCCTTGCAACATGCCCAAAGTATATCAGACGAAGCTTCAGAATCCTTGACTCCAGGGAACATTCTGGCTTCACCCTCTCCAGGACAAACCTGTTTGTTCTCCTAGCAGTCCATGGTATATTCAACACTCTTCTCCAGCACCACAACTCAAAGGCATCAATTCTCTTTCTATCATCCCTATTCACTGTCCAACTCTCCAATGCATAGCACATAATTGCAAAGACTATAGCCTGGATCAGGTGCACCTTAGTCTCCAGCCTGATGTCGTTGCACTTCAGTACTCTTGAGAGGTCCCTCACAGCTGGCTTTCCCAATGTAATTCGTCTCCTGATTTCCTGGCTGCTGTTACCAAGAGTGTTGACTGTGGAACCAAGTAAACGAAAACTGTTAACTATCTGAATCTCTTCACCATCCATACTGATGCTGTCAATTGGCCCAGTGGTGAGAATCTTTGTTTTGTTGATATTGAGCTTCAATCCATATTGAAGACTGCAATCCTTGACCTTCTGCAGCAAGCGCTTCAGGTCCTCCTCAGTTTCAGCGAGCAGGGTTGTGTCATCTGCATAATGCAGGTTGTTGATGACCCTTCCACCAATCCTGATGCCACATTCCTCCTCTTACAGCCCAGCGTCTTGGATGATCTGTTCTGCATACAGATTGAAAATGTATGGAGACAAAATACATCCCTGACAGACCCCTTTCTTGATTTTGAACCATTCAGTGTCTCCCTGGTCTGTTCTGATGACTGCCTAGAGGACTAATTAAGATTGAGAGAGTGGAAAGAAAGTAAAGGCCTAAAATAAAGACCTAGAGGCAAAGTTAGTCCTTTACAGATTTTATGAGGGAAAGTTTCAATTCTTTTCTAAATTCTGGTGGAAGAAATTTCTGTGGCTAATAATGATATTCTTCATTCTTGGTTTACCATTTATACAACATTTTAATTCAAAACAAATTGTCACTGAATTGGAACAGATTACTGCTGACATTCTAGTGGGTTTTCAGAAGCTGTAAATCACAGAGAAGGGGATTGCCTTTAGTTCCTGCTAGATGGAGCTCTCTATACTATTTCAAAGTATATAGTGGATTTGAAGTATAGTGGAGTCAAAGTACCAGAGAGGCACCACCTTTGGAAAGTGCAACCAGAGCTCCCAACACAATATTATAAGATCTAATAGTTTTGGCCTCTGTAGGGACTGTTTTTTTGTTTACATGTTATCTTTCACATTTTGGACATGTAGCTAGATGAGGCTATTATATGAGGCTATTCATTGGAGAAGGACATTGTTTTTAGAAAGATGTGGAGCCAATGAAGGAGAAAAAGACCCCCAATAATATGGACTGACATGGTGGTTTCAGCAATGGTCTTGAGTGTTTTGAAGATGGTAAGGATGGCACAGGACAGGACAAGTTTGGAGTTGGATATCCATAGTATTAACATGGGTCAGACTTGGCGGCACCTAACAACAATAATGCTTGGCTATTAATTAACTTACCAGATAAATATTTGTAATGAGATCATGTTGTTGGTATGCGCTGTCAAGTCAGACCTAACTCAGCCAACTCTTTAGCAGGTTTTCAGAAGCTATAAATCACACGAGAGGAGAATGCCCATCTTTTTCCCACAGAGTAGCTGGTGGATTCAAACTGTGTATCTTTGTGTTTGCAGAATGACTCATTGCTTGTAGGTCACCAGATAACAATACATTTTTTTTCTAAAATAAGGCCAACCTGGTTTCACACAGATTTCCTGATATTATGCCATATGCTTCTTTATTTCTGCTTCAAATTTTGTTTATGTCTTTCGTATCTGCTCATGGTAGAGAAAGGCGACATTTAAAAAGCCAGAGATGAGGGGAAAAAGAGACTAGTGCTGTACCTGGTGCTGGGTTTAATACTAACAGCCTGTGTGCTGTGTGTTGGAGAAGAGTGCTGAGGCAGTGTGACCAGAGTGCTCTGGAGAGGAAAGGATGGTGAAACTTCATTACATATACTTTTGGCATGTTGTTAGAAGAGGGGACGGTCCTTAGAAAAGGACATTATTCTTGGAAAAGTAGAGGGTCAGTGAAAAAGAGTAAAACCAGTCCCTCCCAAGTTAGGTAATAATTTGCAAAATCATTGCTTTTGTGTGCTGCTTAGTATTCCATTGCGTGGATGTACCATAATTTCTAAATCCATTCGTTTGTAGTTGGACATTTGGGCTGTTTCCATGTTCTAGTGATGGTGAATAATGCTGCTATGAACATTGCTGTACAAATCTCCTTTTGCGGCTCCATTCTCATTTTCTCAGGTTATAAATCCAAGTACTGGAATAGCTGGGTTATATGGAATTTCTATGTTTAGTTGTTTGAGGAAGTGCCAAACTGCCTTCCGGAGTGGTTGTACAATCCCATCAACAATGTATGAGCTCCTTTCTCACCACATCCTCTCCAACATTATTACTTTCTTCCCTGTTAAACTTTGTCACTGAGTAAACTAACTCAGTCTCACAAGGACAACTATTGTATAAAATCATTATTGTAGAATGAATATAAGCATCCAAGGGGGTGGGGGAGGGTGGAAGCAGAGGGATGAGAATGTGCAGGGGGAGGAGGGATTAGACATGGAGATATACATACAATTTGATGGGTAGGGGGGTGAGGGAAATTGGAACAATCTGTTCTCAAAAACAATGTATTAGAATTTTTAAATAAGCTACTATAAAAAATAGAAGAAGGTCTTCAACAAGATAGATTAATACAGGGACTGTCACAACGGGCTTGAGTATATCAGAGATGATGAAGATGGCACAAGATAGGGCAAGGCTCAGATCTGTTGTCAAAAGGCCAGTATGAATTGTAGTTGACTCAATGGCCCAGAACAACAGCAACCTGTTTATTCATGGATCAACTATCCAGCCTGGCTTAGTAAATGGATTAGAAAACATCTACGTTGTCACTTAGTTCCAAGTTTATGAGTCTTTTTTTGTTTTGTTTTAATAATTATTTAACTTAAAAGTTAACCCAAGAGAGTTTATTTTAGCAAAAATATTGAGATTGGTGTACCTTTACTCAGATTTTTTTAAGGGGTGTTGAATGTTCAGAGGTTAAAGTTCTGGAGGACCAAGGTGTTACTATCTTCAGTCTCCTGCCAGGGGCTTGCATTAGTAAACACTAATCTATTCATGGCTGGATGAAAGAATAACTTTCCAAGTAAAAGGAGTCACATTTTCTACAGAGAGGCATGTTTGTCTTCCACTTAGGCAAGGTTGCCAGGGAAAAGGGCTGTTTGTCACCTTAGAGAGAGCTTTAAGTCCAAATTTTGGTGTCTATAAACAAGCCTGGGATGTGGATCCCTTGATAGCAGTGGTTACGCTTTATTCATTTTGCATATCCAAGTGCCTAGTACAGGACTTTACAAATAGTGGGCCCTCAGTCTCTCCATTTGAATTCAGCAGACCTTGTAAAAGCCATTTGTTTTTGTCTGATCACCCCATTTATTCACTCAGTCCTGCAAATGTGTGAAAATGCAAACACAAAAACCAAAACCAAACCCCTAAACTTCTGTTTCACTTGTCAAAATAAACTCGTAATATTTAGATTTCCAGTAATTTTGGTTTTCTAGTTCTTCCTGCATGGACACCCTGTCTTTTTTCAAATCCCTCTTCTCTAGGTAGGCAGCTCTGGTGGCCTGGTCAGCAGGGAGCTGGGCTGCCAGCCCTCTCTCTATGACTCCCTTGATCACAGAGGGGAAGAAAGAGGCAGGGGGAAAAATCGTGCTAAGCTCTCCTCTGAGAGCCACTAGGAGTTCAGATTGCCATGAAAATGAGAGAGAAAACAGCACAAAGGAGGAGAGAGAGACTTCTGTAAGATTTGCTGCCTGATTCTTGTTAGCTCTGGTGACCAAGCCGTGAGCACTGATTTGTTTAATATCCAAATCTCTAGTTCCATGACAAGGGTGGTCTTCTTGATGACCACCATGAATACCTCAGGAAATAGTCTCTCCAGGTGCCTTGCAAACAGTGCTTTCTTTGTGGGTCTCTAAGCAACAGACAGGTGAGGTTTAATGGCCAGAGATGAGCAAAGAGCCCACTGATTCCAAATGGGACCCTGTATTCTCTACATCCTCCCTCACTACAACCCACAGTCACTTGAATCTGTGAGTTTTCTTTTGGTTCCAAGGGGGAAAAAAGGATATACAAATCCCTACCATTTCATAAGAGGTCCTGGTAGACAAAAGAAGGTATTTTCATAATTTCTCGAGTTACATAAAGGGCAACGTGCACCCATTTACCACTACTGGAGGGATCACAAACCAACTAATGGAAAATCCATTGTTGTGGCGTCGATTCCAACTCATAAAGATCACTAGTATTTTTGAGTGGACTTCTCTATAGGGTTTTCTTGGTTGCAGTCTTGCAATGCTAACCCTCTGTTTCACCTCTCTGTCAAATCAAATCGAACAGCTGAGGTGAAAGATGGCCAGCCATACCACAGCCTCAGAAACCCAACAGAAGGCCGGCTATGAATCAGTTCCAACTTAACATCAGTGAGTTTGAGCGTAATTCTTCTGGAAGCCAATGTCTTTCTTCTGAGGAGTGGGTATGTGGGTTTGAACTGCCAACATTTTGGTTAGTAGTTAAGGGCAAGGTGCTTGCACCACTCAGGGGTGTAAACTCAAAGGTATCCCATTGCTGTTGAGCTGGTTCAGAGCAAAACTGCCACATGGGATTTTTGAGAGTCCCATAAGGAGCATAAGTTTGCAGTTCATAAAGAAATATTATTCAAAATGGGTGACCTTATGCTGAGTGAACTATCTCAGTCACAAAAGGACAAATACTGCATAGTGCCACTGTTGTAGAATGGGACTGACATAGGGGTTGGGGGTTGGAAGACTGCGAAAGAGGGGATAAATAATGTATACTGCATTGAAACAGATGAGAGAGAAAACTGTTTAAAAGGGATATGAGATTAGGTATTATTGTCATCACAGGAGTCCAGAACAAAGGCTGCATAGAGGAGTGGATTTGGGGGGAGGGATTGTATAACAATGAAAGAATTTTTCTTTTACATTTCAAAGAGAAGAATGAACTGGGGGAGGGAGACAGGGAGAAAAGTGCAACAATGAATGAATGGATATCCAAAATCTCTGTAAATTTTCATTAAAACTAAAAAACATAATAATAATAAGGAGTGGGGGGGAAGAACTTTATGAACATAAAGAACTTTGCTGCTGCTGAAAGGACCGAGCCCCCCTGGCAGTTCAAATACACTAACGACTCCTTAGGAGAGAGACGAGCCTTTTCCTCTCATGCAATTTACAGCGTTGGATACCCAAAGGAAGGTCAGCTTTGAGATGGTTCCAATTTGATAGCAGAAAGAGAGAATGGCTCTGGGACACATGGGAGCCCACTGCCTTCCCTTTCTTCCCTGGAGTGGATGGAGTGTTAATCACAAGCCTTTCAATTAGCAGGCCAGTCTTTAACCTGCTGGGCCACCAGGTCTTTCTTTTTAGAAAGAAATAGTCTAGAGACTATTAAAAACAAACTCCAGAAGAGTCAATGCTGACAGAGAACAGAATATTTTCAAACAATAGAAAAGGTTTGTTTTGAGAAATGTTAAAAGCCCAGCCCATGCACTGATTGCAATAGTGTAAAAGTAAGATTTTAAATTAGAATAAAACACTCATCATAAAGCCTCTCCAAACTGTATCTTTAGGAAAGGTAGCACAGTGTACCCCGTTAACAACATCAGAAACCTGGGGCACCTCCCTTTCCTCAAACCTCGCAGACAATCAGCCCTCAGATCTAGGTGAGTTCACCATAAACTAGTATAATAATAAACAAACAAAATAAAGATTTACAACCCCGAAGAGGGTGGGTAAATTCTTTCTTCATTTTCAGGGCTTTTTCACAGTCCAGCACCAGCCTCCATTTCTAGCTTGCCTCCTACCACGAATTCCACAGAAGAGTTTGCAGCTGTGCCTTCTGATGGATTCTGCCTTTTAACTCTTTCTCTCAATGCAAGATTGTCCCTTCCTCTGCTTCCAGCCTTGAAGAACTCACTCTCTGTCCTTCTGAACATCACCTACTGACTGAAGCATCTCTTCCTGTCTGCCCGGCTAGATTCTTGCAGCCTCCACGTTCTCTGTGTCCCAGTGCATCCCTTCACCTCGTGATTATCATATCTCGAGGAGAGCTGCTGCATGTCTGTCTGTCCTGGCTTCAGTGGAAGCTCCTAGAGGTCACGTTCTTAATGACCATCACACAAATGCACAGATACTTATTTTATTTAAAGAGCACAAATTTGTTTTCTCATGATTGTGGAGGATGAAAGCCCAAATTAAAGTCTCAGTCATGGGTCTCACTTCTTTATCAGTCACCTACTCACTGCGGTGGCGTCAGAACCAGTCATAACCGACCCTCCAGTGGGTTTTCTGAGACTGGAAATCTCAAAGATTACCGATCTTGCTCCCCCTAAGTTGCTGGTGGGTTCGAACCACTGGAGAGAGGCTGCTTTATGGTTAGCAGCACAGCTCCCTACAGACTGTCCTACAGAGCTTTCCTTGGTACCCTGCCATCCTGTCTTCTCTTACGTATGTGTGTGTTTGTCCGTCTATTTTGATCATTTTATAGCAGGGTAATAATTAAATGCAAGACAGACTCTGTTGCTATAACCTCATTGATGTAACAAGGAAAAAAAATCTCTATTTCCAAATAGGGTCGTTGTAATAGGTACAAAGACCAAGAATTCAATACATATTTTTGTGGGAAGACAATAATAGAGTCTTTATCAGCCCCGTATTTTTATTCCTCAGGACTCAAAAAGGGCTGTGATCATGGAAGATAATAAGCTGACTAGTTCTGGGTGAATAAACAGTAGAATGAAAGGATTAGGTGGAGGTAGGACCAACCCCAAACAAAAGTAGAGAGACTTTGGCTGGTGCACATGTTGTGCTGTTTCTTCTTCAGTTAATTTTACATAATTAGAGACTGAAGAATGGCAGTCTGGAGTTTGAGTGGGAAATAAAGAGTGAGCATTTAACAGACATTGTGAGGAGGCCTGGCATTCCAGGCCCAGATCGAAGTCTCAAATACTGGGAAAGAGACACGAGGTACAACTTCTTTCTTACTTCCCTTGTAAATGCTTGTTTTTCTTTCTCTCTCCGCAATCCTTTGCCATTTGGAGGACACTCGTTAATCTGCAAAGCCAGCCCCCTTTCCAGGCCATTAGTGCCAGGACGATGTGAAATAGCAGCCAGCCTGGACCATTAGTGCCATGGTCATTTAAAACACCAGCTCGTGCCGGTTATTAGCGAGCCAGGCCAATTTGAGCGAACAACCTGTCCAGGCAATTAATGCCAAGATAATTTAAAGTACCACCCCAATCGCAGGCCTGTCAGTTAACAAGGTATCTTCCATTTTTCCAGATCGGGGGAGGTGGCTCCTTGGGCATATGTAGGGAACGTCTCTAGGGGCAGGGAGGTGACTAACTACTGAATAGTTCTCACCACCCAGTCATAGGGCTGGAATCCTGACTCCAGGCGGGTTCCTGGGCTGTAGACCAAAGGATGGGTGCTGACCCACAAATCTTAGAGGCAGCCTTCTGCACCCAGTGGGCTCCTAGAAAACATGTTGGATGATAGTAAGATCCTGCCTGTAGCATTGAACACGTATTGTAATGCAGATTTCGCTTGCAGCCACTTGGGGAGAGGCAGAGGCCCATTCAACAGCTTCCTCGGGGCCCCAGAGAATGCCAGCTTGTGCCAGCTGCCTGGGTATCACATAGACCAGCCATGCTCTTGGCACGCAGGAGGGGGTTGGGTGCCATCTCCCATTTTCTGCAAAATCCAGTGTAGAAGCACAGATGAGCTCTGTGTTCTGGGGTGTTCCTGAGGAGATTAGCGCTGTTGTCTGTCACACACATCATGATTGAATCTGGGGAAGTTTGTGGAAGGCGCAGGGGAGGGCCAGCTGGCGATGGTGGACACCTTCTGCTTGCCTGCCTGAGAGGGGAGCTTTCAGGTCGCTCCTTGGAGCTGGTGCACAGAGCCGTGGCCCTTCCCAGTTGGCTGCAAAATGTGAGCTTAGACACCATAAACAACCATAGGAGGCGAAGCTGTCAGCTTAGCTGAAGGCAGGAAGCCTCATCACTGTTATGAGGTGCTCTGGCTTCCTGAGATGTCCAAAACAACTCTGTGGACCCTAGAACATTCCCCAAGTTCCCTATGGACATTCTCAGGATAATTCAGCACAGACCAACCTCTTTAGATGAAATACAGTCTGTGTAGTTATTTTATTCAGTATCACGAATAATCATTCTCATTCAGCAGTGGGATTAAATCCATTCATTGGAAAGCCTTTTTTGTTAACGGCATGCTCAGGCAGTGCACTTGGAACTCTGAGATGGAGTCAAATGAGAGAGGGCCCTGTTTCCTGGAGTTTGCAATCTTATTTGACTTTTCTGTCAAATCCTTTATGGTGCTCTTCACTGCTTATCAGGAGTACAGGTAAATTTTACAATTTCAGGACAAAAGAGTTCAAAAAGACACAGTTGAATTCAGGAAAGAATAACAAGGATTCCAGTCAGGGGATTAGAATAATGAAGGGGCCGGAAAATGATTTGGTCGTGGCTGGATGTATCTAACCCAAGGCAAATTGGATTTTCCCAGGATCTACTGAAAGACCAGATAAAAGTTTTCTCTTCTTAACTCAACAAAATCCACTGATAAAGAGCTGATTCTGACTCATAGCTGCACTCCATTGAGCAATAAGTCTTTACAAGAGGAGACTGAATGTCTTTCTCCTGAGAATTAGCTGGTGGGTTCAAACTGCCCGCCTTAGGGTTGGCAACTCAACGTGTAATTGCTACACTACCTTAGTTGTATTCTTTAGTGGTGTAGTCCATAGCAAGTTGCCCTGCTAATCCAGACTATGTCTCTCTGGGGGTTTAAATCTATTAGATGGTTCCCTAAGAGAAGGATGATCAGTCTCCTCCCATGAAATCCACAATTTTGGAAAATCAGTTTTATGGAGCTTGACTATATGAATCACTACAAACTGTGGCTAACCTTGAGAAAAATGGGAATCCTAGAACACCTGATTGTGCTCATGCAAACCTACATTTGGGCCAGGAGGCAGCTGTCAGAAAAGAGCAAGGAAACACTGCGTGGTTCAAAATCAGGAAAGGAGTCCACCAGGGATCTGTCCTGCCTCCACTCCACACCTTTTCAATCTGTATGCAGAACAGCTCATTCAAGAGGCTGGCCTTTATGAGGCGAAATATGGCATCACGATTGGAGGACTCATCAACAATCTGTGTTATACAGATGACACAGCTTTACTTGCTGAAACTGAGGAGGGCCTGAACCATCCCCTACAGAGGTTCAAGGACTGTGATTTGCAATATGTATTAAAGCTCAACATCAAGAAAACAAAGATTCTCACCACAGGGACAATTGACAGCACCATGATAGATGGAGAAGAGATTGAGATTGTTAACAATTTCAGCTTGCTTAGTTCCACAATCAACACTCTTAGCACTTGTAGTTCTTGGCACCAGTAGTCAGGAAAATAAAAGACAAATTGCATTAGGGAAATCTGCTGTCAGGGACCTCTCCTAAGTGCTGAAGAGCAAGGATGTTAGTCTAGAAACTAAGGTGTGCCTGATATAGGCCATGGTCTTTGCTATTACTTGTTATACATCAGAGAGCTGAACAATGACCAAAGATGACAGAAGAAGAATCTATACCCTTGAGTTAAGAACTAACAGATCTGTCTGGGAGAGGATGAAACTGTGCTGCTTCTCGGAGGCAAGGATATTGAGACTCCATCTCATATAATTTGGGCATATTGCCAGAAGGGACCTTTCTTTGGAGAAGGATATCTTGATGCTTGGAAGAGTCAAGGGACAGCTCAGGAGAGAAAAATCCCGGATGAGATGGATTAACACGAATAACTGTGGCAATGAAGGTAAGTGTGTCAGAGAGAGTGAGATTGGCTCAGGATGGAGCATGGTTCAGGGCTTTTGAACATGAGGGGGTCACTGAACTAGAGTAGGGTTCAGAGCAATGGATCATAGAGTCATAGTCGACTATGAGAGTACTGTTGTTATGTATGTAACAACAACATAAAACTAAAAGGGTTTCTGGGAGTCTGAACTAACAAAATAACACACAGTGAGCTGAGTTGAGTTGACCGAGGAAGCAAGCTATTGTTTGAGATTCAGTGGGGAAATCAAAGTATATCAATAACGAGTTTCATCTGATGTTTTCTAGTTATTGTTAACTGCTGTTAAATTGACTATCTTTCTTGGTGACCTTCATACAATAGAACAAAACATCATTCGATTTTCTGCCCTCCTTGCAATGACCATCATGCCTGAGTTCATAGTCATTACTATTACATCAATCCACTTCACTGGGGGTCTTCTTTGCCTTTTCTTGTTCTCTACTCCACCAGACATTGTATCTTCCTCCAAAGACTGAGGAAGAAGGTATGTCCAAAGCAAATGAGTTGGACAGTGTTCCATTGTCACCCATTGGTTTTTTAAATTGACTAATAGTTGCATGTAGGTCACTAGATCGTTCATCCTACTCTGTCTTAGTCTGGAAGATCTGCTGAAACCTTTGCACTGTGAGTGGTCCTGCTGGAATTTGCAATACTGGAGGTATAGCTCCAAGCATTGTAACAGCATTCAAGCTAACACAGTGTGACAAATGGACAAGTAAGTATTATTTCTATGACCATTCAAAAATCCTTAATCTTATTTCCATCAAGTTATTCTAACTCATCCATGATAATGAATGGTCTTGTAGGACAATGTTGACATGCCCCATGAAGTGTTCAAGGCTGTACATATTTGTGGATGCGGATTGCCTCATCCTTCTTCTTCAGAGTGGCTAGTGGGTTTGAACTATTGACCTTTTTGTTAGAGAGTGTTTCTACTAAAAGCACTTACCTGTGTATATAATCCTTGGACTATTCTGATTGTAAACAATAAAGATATTTTGCTATCAGTTCTTTATGAAGACAAATGAGCTCTTGCAAGTTTAACCCTCTTCAACATCCTCTGTACCCTTTTCTATTACTGATGTCCTCCAAGGTTAACACCATTGCCATTCTTTTCTTAATGATGTCATAAATCCTTGTCTAGGAATGCACATTGCTGTGTAGCTGATTATAGCAGTTACTTCTCCCAAAATTGAGGTTGTTAACAATTACTGCTTGCTTGGCTCACAATCAACACTCTTAACACCAGCAGTCAGGAAATCAAAAGATGAATTGTACTGAGAGAATCTGCTGTCAGGGATCTTTCCAGAGTGTTGACAAGCAGCGATGTCAGTATAGAGACTAATTCAGGCCATGATCTTTGCAATTACTTGTTATGCTTCAGAGAGCTGTACGAAGACTAAGGATGTCAGAAGAATCGAGGCCTTCGAGTTGTGGTGCTGGAAAAGAATCTTAAATATACCATGGACTGCTAAGAAAACAAATAGGTCTGTCTTAAAGAAGGTGAAAACAAGTTTCTCTTTGGAGGCTAGAATTTAAAAGCTCTGTCTCACATACTTTGGGCACATGGCCAGGAAAGACTGGTCCTTGGAAAAGGACATTGTTCTCGGAAGGGTGGACAGGCAGCGCAGGAGAGGAAGCTCCTGGATGAGATGGATTGATACGGTAACTGGGGCAATGGGGGTTGCTGTGTCAGAATTAGTGAGACTGGCTTAGGACAGGACAGGGTTCAGAGCTGTTGTACAAAGGGATGCTATGGATTGCAGATAACTCAACAGCACATAACAATAACAACAAATAGATTGGGTTTTTAAAAAAAGGAGATAGAATAAGAATTGATGCATTCAAATTGAGACATTGATGAAGAGTATGAATATACTGTGGACTGCCAGAAGAATATATGAGCCTTAGAATAAGCAAAGATGGTGAGACTTTGACTTGATTACTTTGGACATAGCATCAGGAAAGTCCAATCCCTAGAAAAACATGTAATATTTACTAATGGGTGATTTAAAATTAGGAGAAGTCCTCAGTGAGATGCATTGACTCAATAGCCACAACAGTGGGCTCAGACATACCAATGATTGTGAAGATAACACTGTCTGAGTGACACTTTATCTGCATATTTCAAAATTGGGAAGAGTGTACACCAGGAATGTATCCTATCTCCATACATTTTCCATCTATATGTAGAACAGATTATCTGGGAGGCTGGGTTCTATGACACGAAATGCAGCATTAGGATTGGAGGAAGACTCATCAACAATCTGCATTATGCAGATGACACAACCCTGCTTGCTGAAACTGAGGAGGACCTGAAGCACTAGCTGTGGAAGGTGAAGGACTGAAGCCTTTAATATGTATTGAAACTCAACATCAAGAAAACAAAGACTTTAACCACTGTGTCAATGGGCAGCATCAGGATGGATGGTGAAGAGATTGAGATTGTTCACAGCTTTAGTTTGCTTGGCTCCACAGTCAATACTCTCGGCACCAGTAGCCAGGAAATTAAAAGGCGTATTGCCATGGTAAAGTCTGCTGTTAGGGACCTTTCCAAAGTACTGAGGGGAATGATATCATTCTGGAGACTCATGTGTGCCTGATTCAGGCCATGGTCTTTGCAATTACTTACTATGCATTGGAAAGCTGGACAATGACTAGCGATGATAGAATCTGGAGAACTGATGCCTTTGAGTGGAGGAGCTGGAGAAGAGTATTGAATACACCACAAACTGCTAGGACAACAAACAAGTTTGTCCTAGAGAGGATGGGACCGGGCTGCTCCTTGGAGGCAAGGATTCTGAAGTTTTGTCTGACATGCTTTGGACATGTTGTAAGGAGGAACCAGTCCTTGGAGAGGGACGTCATGCTTGGGAGGGTGGAGGGACAGCACAAGAGAGGAAGACCCTCAATGAGATGCATTGATTCGGTGACTGGGGTAATGGACATAGGTGTGTCAGAGACAATAAGATTGGCACAGGATAGAGCAGAGTTTAGGTCTGTTTACAAAGGGTGGCTATGAGTTGCAGGCGACTTGTTGTTGACATAACAACAACATATGTAAGGCCACTATGAGTTAGAGCTGACTGGATGCCACCTAACAAATTAACAAGAATCTATAAACCACTCAATCACAAGGCAAGTCCACCATTTTGAGTAAGCAGATACATTTCTCAGATTGCCTCTTTTAGCCAGAAATAAATCAAAATACAATAACCACCTATGTTATGCAGATAACATAACCTTACTCACAGAACCTGAGAAGGACCTGAAACATTAGCTGCAGAAAGTCAAGGAATGTAGTCTTCAGTACGGATTGAAGTTCAGCATCAAGAAGACAAAGATTCTCACCACTGGGCCAACTGGCAGCACCATGATAGATGGAGAAGAGATTGAGGTTACACTTAAAGAGCTTGCTCAACAATCAATATTCTTGACTCTAGCAGTCAAGAAATAAAAAAAGTTAATTAGTCTGGGGAAGGCTGCTATCAGAAACCTCTCTAAAGTGCTAAAGAGCAACAATGGCAGTCTGGAGATTAAGGTGCACCTGATACAAACAAAAGATGACAAGAGTTTATGCCTTTGAGTTATGGTACTGGAGAAGAGTAGTGAAGATGAACCTCCAAGAGATCAGGTTTATTCTGGAGAGGGTGAAACCAAGCTGCTTCTTGGAGGCAAGGATTTTGAAGCTTCATTTCATATACGTTGGGCCCATGGCCAGGAGGGATCAGTCCCAGGAGAAGAGCATCAGTTTTGGAAAAGTAAAGGGATAGAGCAGGATACGAAGACCCTGGATGAGATGGATTGATGCAGAAACTAGGCTAATGACTATAGGTGTATTGGAAACAGTGAGACTGCCTCACAATGGAGCAGAGTCCAGAGCTATTGTACATAGGGCCACTATGAGTTGCAGGTGACTCAGTGGCACGTAACAACAACAGCAACAACTCAAACTCTAGGTCACTGGTGTCAAGACAATTCCAACTCATAGGGACTCTCCATCAGTCTCCAAGGCGGTAAATCACAACTGGAGGGAACTACATATCTTTCAATCTTAGAGCATCTGGTCAATTCAAACCTTGTTCTAAATATATATTGATGTTTTTTCTCTGTGGAATTAATGCTATGACCAGTAGCTGAGGATTTATCAATATCTGTCTTTGCTAATTATAACTTGCATTAGAACTAAATTACAACTTTAGCTCTTCACTGAATTCCTAGAACCATGCTGTATAGGAAATGTTTGTAATATTGAATTGTCTGCTTCATTTCTGTATCTAATACATCAAATGTACTAAACTCAACAGAGTACAAACAAGAAATGACTTAATTATTCTTCATCTATCACTTCCCAAAACCTTTGGGCAAATAGTCCTTCCCTGGATCTTGGTAAGTGCTCAGAGAGGTCCTATGCCTTGAAAGTGACTTTCAGTTACAGGAAAATGCCCTGTTTTGATAATGAGAATTCCCCCTCAGAGATTAGAAAGTCCAGTCTAGTAATACTTAAAATTCCAATCTCATATCCAATTAAATATTTCTCCTCTTTTTTTCTACTCAGACCTAACCTATGGCTGGGGAAATCTGCTATTGGTCCTTGAGTTGTTGCCATAAATTCTGAGACAATAGAAATCCCATTGACTTCTCTAATATATGGTAATCAACTTGAAAAAGAAGAGATATCATTGGCACATAACTCAGTATGCTCAGTTCATTTGTTTTCCAAAGGCAACACCCGAGATTGAAATGTACTTTAATGGGTTTGGGTTCCCCCCCCCCCGACTGTCAAATTCTTCATGTATGTGGAATGTGCTGATGACTACAGCAACCTTTGAGATTTTAACCATCCAGGTACCAACCCAAATATTATTACAGCACAGAGTAAAAGTATCCTTTGCAGGGAATAGGCTAATAGAATTTTCGCTTCGCATTCTGAATTTAGAATTAGCATCTGACAATCTCCTTGGAATTATAACTCTTGCATTGTTACACACTAAATAGCTACACTTGTCTTGTTAATAAAATCATAGTAAATGAGTAGCATTTTCATTAAGACAGGAGGAGTACAGTTCATTTCAAAGATAGATGAAAATGCAACCTGGAGATTCCATGGAAATTCTCTTTTTCCATTCCTGTTGCTCAGAACCCATTTGGATGAGAAATTGTTTTATGAAAACATGTTCACAAGTCACATGGCTTTGTTTCCTCTGAGGTGGGCACTATACATGTGTGTGCCTGCTTTGAGGACTATCAGATGTTTATGACAGTCTGGCCATGAGGATAAAGACAATATATTGCCACACTGCACTTCTTATTGAAATAAAACATATGAGTGGTATCCACCACTCATACTGTTTAGTGTTCAGATAAGAACTTGTATACACATTTGCAAAGATTTTCAACCTGAATTTATTGTTGTTTCTCATTGAGCTGACCCTGAGTCAGGGTGTTCTTTTCAGAAAAGAAGGAAATCCTGCAAGCTCTTCCAGAGTCTTAGAATATATCATTAAGGCTCTTATGTCAATCCATTTCACCATTTCACCCACCTTCGTTGTTCCTCTGCTTCACCAAACGTGATAATCCTTCCAGTGTTTAATCTCTCCTGATGATATAAGCAAAGCAAACAAGTCACTATCCTCTTGTGATCAGTAAGGTTTTCCTTAGCTAGTTTTGGCACTAGATGTTGCCGTGTGTTTCTTCCTAGTTTATCTTAGCCCAGAAGCTGTGCTGACACCTATCCACCATGGGTGGTCCTGATGATGTTTGAAATGCTGATGGCATCGCTTTCACCATCACAGCAGCACATGGGAGGTGTGCAGCGTATAGCAGTGTGTCTGTGGGCCCACTCATCAAACCATGCGCAGTATGACAAATTCACAGGCAGGTGGTAGAAAAGAAATTTAAGCAATCCCCAAAATAAGCTTAACAGTAGACCTGTATTTCAATAGGTACTAAAGATATCATTCCTAACACCATGTTTCCTTGAGGCACACAAGTCATCAAGGTATTTGACAACCGTGACTGAGCTAAGCATTTAGCATAGTACTAAGCTACAGGGAAAATTTAAAAGAAATATGGTATAATTCTTATGCTTCAGAACCTTAAAACATATCCACTTTCTTATTGTTGGTGTTTTTTGTTTGTTTATTCATTTTAGAATTTCTTTAACATATTAGACGCTGAAGGGACAAGTCAATCACTCAGCTTGCTGTTGTTGTGATTGGGTGCCATTGACTCATAGTGAACCTATGGACAATAGATCTGAAGCTTGCTCTGTCTATCCTCACCAGCTGTGATATGCTGGATCCCAATCTTACAGTCACTGTGTCAATGCATCTTGTCCTCTCTCTCACTGACCCTCTATCTTTCCCATCATCATGTCTTTGTCCAAGGACTAGCCCCTCCTGACGACATGCCCAAAGTATGTGAGAATTCTTACCAACCTTGTTGTTTGTTGTTATGTGCCATCAAGTGGCTTGCAACTCATATTGACCCTATGTCAATAGACCTGATAGCTGCTCTATCCTGTGCCAACCTTATTGTCTCTGACACAGCTACACTCATCACCTCAATCACTGGATCAATCCATCTCCTTGAGGGTCTTCCTCTCCCATGCTGTCTCTCCACTCTCCCAAACATGATGTCCTTCTCCAAGTACTGGTCCCTCCTTGCAACATACCCAAACTATGTCAGATGAAGCTTCAGAATCTTTGACTGCAAGGAGCAGCCTGGTTTCACTCTCTGCAGGATGAACTTGGAGAGGTTTTGTTCTCCTGGCTATCTATGGTATATTCAGTACTCTTCTCCAGTACCACAGCTCAAAGGCATCAATTCTCTTTCTAACATCCCTAGTCATTATCCAACCTTATCTCTAAGGAAAATCCTAGTTTCAGTTTCTCCAAGACAGGTTTGTTTGTTCTTTTCTCAGTCAGTGGTATACTCAACCAAGTAGACTTCCTTGAATGGCGTGATATTTCAGCTAGATAGGACATTTCAGCTAGACAGGCTTAGATTTCAGTTACTCACCTAGCTTATTCTCTTTGTAGTCACTGGGAAGTATGTCACCCTCCAGGAGTCTCAGGTGTTTCAACTCTACTAAGTGGGTGAAGTCCACACATGCAGTCTGGTGAGGATTAGCCGAGACCATCCTTGGATGGTACATGTTCTGGAGCTAACCAGAAACTTGGAGGTCCGAGTCCCCAGGAAGTCCCTAGAAGAAAGGTCTAGGGATCTACTTCCAAAACATCAGTCACTGAAAACTCTGTGGAGCACAGTTTTATGCTAACATACTTGGCTCACCATGAGTCAGGCCAAAGTTCATAGAAGTAACATACTTGTGTGTAAGATGCTTAGCTTGGCGCCTTGTCCAGAGTATTGTTGCAGTAGATTTGTCATCGGTCTGATTCTTCAGGGGGAAAGCTCTGAGCGTCTTTGATTTATGTGCTGGAGTGTGCTTTTGGGAAGGTGCTGTTGTGCATTGTTGAGTGGGAAGTGGCCCATTGCTGACCATCCAGTGATTTTTTTTTCAGAGTTAGTTAAAAGCACGAAAGGAGATCTCTTATCTTTCTCTTGAAACGCAGCTGGTGGATTTGAAGATAGGGGACAGAATTAGGCTGAGGGGGAAGCTAAACTGGAACACAGAGTTCAGCCAATCTCTTAGGAATCCTAGAGGGAGCATCAGAGCCGAGGTGTCCTTCAGAGACAGCCTGTGTCTAGGAGGCCAGGACTTTGCTCTTTGTGCCCTTGCCATGATACTCTCTCCAGGGAGAGATGTGACTTTGTGTGATACCATTCCCTTTAACTATGGACATTACCAGGGAGGACACCACTAAGAGAGGTCAGCAAGAATTACTTTAAGAACCTGGGGTTATTTCCCATAAGAATAAAGGTTAACAATTACAGAATCACTATCTATCTGTGGAAGCAGGAGTGGCATCCACTTCCTAAATTGCATGCCTCTGGAAACCCTATGAACTTGGAGAAACAAAGATAGTTATAGAAAGGTCTTTTGTTCATAGGATCTCTGTGAGTCATGCACAACTTGACAGCAATCAACAACAATAACATCTATCTATCTGCCTCTATCTATCTATCTATCTATCTATCTATCTATCTATCTATCTATCTATCTATCTATCTCTGGTAGCCCAGTGGTAAGGGATTTATCTGATAATCCAAAGGCAAGTGAATCGTATCCACAAAATACTCCATGGGAGAAAGATGGGTAATCTTCTCTCATGAGAGGATTTATAGCGTCTGAAAACCCACTGGAGGGTCAGCTATGAGTCAGCTGATATGTATATATGGTTTGTTGTTGTTGTGTTCCATTGCATTGGAATGGGCCCAGAGCAGTTCTAAAATTGCTAATCTATATTCTCATGGAACGTGAGGAAGGACTAGGAGTGTTGTCGAGCCATATGGAGTTGTTCTGCTGACTCCAAGGGATGCCTCTCTCTCAGTGGACTCCACAGCAGGAGAATTATAGGACACCTCTTCTTGTGAAATTCACAGCCTCCATGATTGGAGGGGTCAGAAGTTGCATTGCAATCTCAAGGGCACATGATTTGAATCCACCAGCTGCTCCACATGAGAAGGAAGAGTAATCTCCTTCCACACAATTTACTGCCTCTGTGAAACTTCTGGAGAGTTGCCAAGTGTCAGTTCCATCTTGACAGCACACAACAACTGGTTGGAGGGAGGTGAAAAAGAATCCCTCGACCTGGAGGTGGGTCTTGATGATGCACCTCGGCATGATTTCAAGGTGCTCTGTGGATATGTTTCTCTCTTCTACTAAACTGAAGACGTATACAGTTCAATGCAAGAGCTAATCAGTGCTAAGCGCCAAATACACATCTTAGAAGAAGCAGAGCCACAATACTATAGGTGTTCAGAAACCCATTAGAAACACAAAAGCATCCCAGTGATAGTAATTTCTCATGTGCTGTTTCCACATGTGCAGTATATGAGAGATTTCAGAGGAGAGGGAGCCTCGAAGAGGTCAGAGAAGTTAGAGAAAGTTTGTGGCAGTGCGTCTGTGGGCCAACTCATCAGACCTTGGGTCGTACTTATTAGCAATTATGATCCAGTAGTCAGCATAAAAACTGGCATTTCCTGAATAATACTTCTGGAAAAAGCATAGTCCTAAGTGTTAACGGGTTATTTCACTAAGCTTTCCAAAACATGAAGAACTCTGCATTATCATATTTCTCTTCTCACTCCACAAGAAGATAAACCTTATGAAGGAAGGTAAACTGCTTGTCTTTTCTTTCCTTGGTCCTTGGAACTCCGATGAGTACTTGGGATACTAACGTTGTTGTTAGATGTCACTTGTTTGGCCTTTAATTGATAAGACCTCAAGAGCTGAACAGAAAATGTCAAAGGGCAATTCGGGATGACAAAGCAAGGTATTATAATGAAATGTGCAAAGAGCTGGAGTCAGAAAATCAAAAGGGCCAAACTCACTCAACATTTCTTAAGCTGAAGGAATTGAAAAACGAATTCAAGTCACAAGTGGCAATATTTAAGGATGCTTTAGGCAGATTGTGAAATGATCCAAGAAGCATTAAAAGAAGATGGAAGGAGTATACAGAGTTACCGTACCAGAAGCAGTTGGCTGACACAGAAAAATTTCATGAAACAACATATAAGCAAGAGCGTGTGGTGATGAAAGAGAAAGTTCAAGTTGCTCTAAAAGAATTGGCAAAAAAGCAAGACAGGGCTGGGCGGGGAGAGAAGTGCAGCAATGAATGAATGGAAATCCAAATTCTCTGTAAATGTTCATTAAAGTTTTTTAAAAAAATAAAATAAAATTTAAAAAAAAAGAAACATGAAAAAAAGCAAGACTCTAGGAGTTGATGGCATACCAATTGACATATTTCAACAGACAGACGCTGTCCTGGATGTGCTCACTAAGTTGTGCCAAGAAATCTGGAGGACAGCCACCTGGCCAGCTGACTGACTGGAAGAGATGATACTTGTTTCCATTCTAAAGAAAGGTGACCTGACAGAGTGTGGAAATTATCTAACAATATCATTAATATCACATGCAAGCAAGATTCTACTGCAAATGATCCAAAGATGAATGGAGCAACACGTCAACAGAGCACTGCCAGATGTGCAGGCTGGGTTTAGAAGAGGTCGTGGTACTAGGAATATTATAGCTAATGTTAGATGGATCTTGGCAGAAAGCAGAAAGTACCAGAGGAATGTCTATCTGTATTTCATTGACTATGCAAAAGCTTTTGAGTGTGTGGATCACAACAAACTGTAGCTGATTCTGAGAAGAATGGGAATCCCAGAACATTTGATTATGCTTATGTGAAACCTATACTTGAACCAAGAGACAGTCATTAGAACAGGAAGGAGACACGGCATGTTCAAAATTGGGAAAGATGTCCACCAGGGATGTATTCTGTCTCCGTATCTTTTCAATCTGTATGCAGAACAGATCGTCTGGGAGTCTAGGCTCTATGAGGAGAAATGTGGCATCAGAATTGGAGGAAGATTTGTCATCAACCTGCGTTATGCAGATGACACAACCCTGCTTGCTGAAACTGAAGAGGACCTGAAGTTCTTGCTGCAGAAGGTCAAGGACTGTAGCTTTTAACATGGATTGAAGCTCAACATCAAGAAAGCAAAGATTCTCACCACTGGGCCAATTGGCAACGTCATAACAGATGGTGAAGAGATTGAGATTGTTAACAGATTTAGTTTGCTTGGCTCCACACTCAATACTTTCTTGGTACCAGCAGCCAGGAAAACAAGAGACAAAATTGCACTGGGAAAGTCAGCTGTCAGGGACCTATCCAGAGTACTGAAGAGTAACGACATCAGACTGGAGACTAAGGTGTGCCTGATTCAGGCCATAATCTTTGCAATTACTTGCTGTGAATCAGAAACTGGACAATGGCTAGGGATGACAGAAGGAGAATTGATGCCTTTGAGCTGTGGTGCAGGAGAAGAGTATTGAGTATACTGTGAGAACAAACAGGTTCATCCTAGAGAGGGTGAGACCAGGCTGCTCCTTGGAGGCAAGGATTCTGAACCTTCATCTGACATACTTTGGACATGTTGCAAGGAGTCCTTGGAGAGCGACATCATGTTTGGGAGGGTGGAGGGACAGCGCAAGAGAAGAACCTTGATGAGGTGGATCAATTCAGTGATTAAGCCAATAGGGTAGGTGTGTCATAGACAGTGTGATTGGCACAGGATAAAACAGGGTTTAGTAATGTTGTACATAGGGTCGCTATGAGTTGCAAGCAACTACATGGCACATAACAACAACAACATGCAAAATAGGATAAGGCATTGCTCAGTCCTACCAGATTCCCACGATTGTGACGCCTGTGATCCACTGAGTTGTCATTGTCTGATTTTTGAGAACTAGAGTGCCAGAGCCTCTTTCTTCCTCCTTCTTGGTCTGAAAACTTTGTTGAAATCTGTTAAGCATCTTAGCAACTTAAAGACGTTCAATGACAAGTAGGTGGAAGCTGGGTATAAAGTGCATTGTGCAGACAAGGAATCTGGGTCTCACCACTGATGCCCCCTTGGGGAGTACCTGGCAATAGATACTGAAATGGTGTCCCTTAATGGAAATACACTGAAATCACTAGTGTGCTGTAGGTGCGCCATCCATGCCATGTAGATCATCTATGTCTTAAAGACGAGAAACAGAATGCATTGAGAACCTCAGTGGCTTTGACCTCAGGAGCGAGAGAATGGAAATAAGCCTTAAGCACTTCCTGGACAACACTGCAAGAATTTTGGATACTGAAGAGAGAATAGAAGAAGAAAAGTGTGTGGTTTGCTTTTAGCATAGCTGTTATGAGAACTTGGAGAGGTGGCTGACCCAGGACAACTGAAAAAATTGGCTCTGATTCAGAAGCCCAGCAGACATCAACAGCACTGTCAATTAGCAGTTGCGAAAAAGATAGCAGTTCACATGAAGTTCAACTTCTAAATCTTTGTCAGAGGGAAGCTTATGGGCTGGGTCTGGGAAGGAGGAAGTAGGAGTAGGGGAAGGGAGTGAACAGAGGACATTGACCCCTAAGATGATATAGAACACTCTACAACAAGATAGAATGCTTCTGGAAATGAGAGAAACAAAAAGAGAAAGCTGATTATACAATATGTAAATTCACAGTGTCCAAGTTATCTTTGAAAAGAAATGTCAGACTTCCTTGCCTTTGGCTATGTCTAAAGCTGCTTCCTAGAAGCAGTTATACTACCAATACAAAGTCAGGGAGGTCAAACTGACCAGACCAGTTGCTCCTTAGGATAAAGTTGGGCAATCTCCTCCTATGCTATTTATAGCCTCAGGGAGAAAAATGCTTGTTGGTCAGCTGTGGGTCGGTTCCAACTCCACAGCACTTAACAACAACAAATCCACACAGATAATAATGAAGGCGGAGGAAAAAAATGTGTTTCCAAGGGCACCCAAGCAGGCGGAGGACAGCATTTCTTTTCATCATTTTCTCAAGTCAACATGACATTTTCCCATTATACTTGACCAAAGCTTGCTTTTCTTATGCAGTACCTGTAGCACTAGTGTTCCAATTGGTAAAATACACCAGTCAGTGAATAGGGGAGTGTGAAGTGAAGAAACCTCCTCTCATGGAGAGATAATCTCCTGTCTACACCCAGCATCAGCCTGGCTCACTCACCTCCTGCAAGCTTGTTGGAGCCAGAAATGAGTGGTGTCTCTCTCTCTGTAGCCCTTCCAAGACCAGAACAAATTCCTTGGGTGCTTTCTAGGTGCTCACTAAAGCGTGCATTTCATTAACTAGAATGAGTCCCGGATGTCAGGTTGGCAAAGCCCCAGCCTGGAGGAGACTTGTGGCAGCCTCCACCCCATCACAGAGATGGGCTAGGACAGAAGAAACAGCATTTCAGAGGCTGCAGAGCGACCCCATTAGAGGACTAACATGCCTTCTAGCACTATCCCAGACCAAACGCTGAGTTAAAGAATAAGTCTCTGTTTCCTACATTTCATGTCCTTCCTGCAAGTTGGCTAAAGATTGTGTCACTGCTGTACAACAGAACAGAGAGTTCTGGTAGTCAAGTGGATAAAACGTTGTGTTGCCAAATGAAAGAAAGGTTGTTCGAATCCACCAGCTAGGCGAAACAGATGGGCAATCTCCTCTTGTGCAACCTCTTGCAACCTGCTGGAGGATCAGCTATGAGTCAAATACCACTCCATGGTAATGAGTCTGAGTTTTTGCTTTTGACACCAGAATAAGTGGTTCCTTCATTCTTAGATCTCCATCCATCTCACTTTCCTCCCTTGAATTTCATCTTCTCTCCCATCTTCTAGCTCCCCACATATCTATTTCTCTTCCCCTTTCACTGTTTCTTTCTTCAGGACAAAAATGAGCAATCTCTGCCTGTATGATTTACAGTCACTGAAAACCCACTGGACGATTAGCTGGATTGGTTTTGACTTGAGAGCAGTGAGAGAGAGTTTCTCGTCTCCCAGGAGTCGATGTAGTAAAAAGATCGAGATTCTTCATTTGGAACCAAAAGGATCAAGCTCGACTCTGCAACTTCTTGGTTCCAAGTCCAGGAAGAAGTTGATCAGCTTCTTAAAACCTTAATTTTTTTTTTCATCAAATGGTAGAGCGAATTATACCTATATGGCCTATAGAATTGTTGTGACATTAACTAAAATGACATTTGCAAAGCTTTGCAGAAACAAAGCACAATGTAAATATTGGATATTATGATTACTTTCTGATCTTACTTTTTTCTTCCTTCATGTACCTTAGAATATCAGGAAAATACACAAAGTTGGGACAATCACTAGACCAGGTGCTTAGAGCTTCAGAGACAGACTGAGTTAATCTGCAAAGCTGAGCTGAAAAAGTAAAACTCCTTCTGAAATTTGATTACACTTTGCACTTTTATTTGTGTAGTATTTCACTACACATTTGTGTACTCAAAAGCCCATTGTAGCCCATATATTTTAAAATATTAATTTTATCAGATTCATAATACTTCCTGAGGGCAATGAGAGAATGAAAGTGGGTGAAGGAAGGAAGGAAACAGAAGAGAGGGAAAATTGATGTACAGTGAAAGAGGAAAAGGGAAGGGAGAAGTGTGAAGAACGCTCTAGGCTCTGGGAGCAGAAGTAGCAGAGCTTCCAGCTCTAATTGAAAGCAGACATGCCTGAAGGGCCTGAGAAAGCCGTCTGAACACTTGTTGCATCTCACAGTATACACAAAAATCCACTCAAAGTGGGTCAAAGACCTAGGGGTAAAGCCCCAAACCATAAAGATCATAAGAGACAACATGGGACAAAACTTAGAAGGCCTAGTCTGTGGTATAAATAGGCTGGCAAATACAGCCAGAAATGCACAACCAGGAGAGGATAACATCAGTGAATGGTACCTTCTGAAGAATAAGTTCCTGTGTGTATCCAAACCTTTTTCCAATAAGGAGGAAAAAAACAAAACCCTACTGACTAGGAAAAAGCATTTGACAATACCATCTCTGACAAGGATCTCATAGCAACAGTTTACAGAATCCTACAGGGCCTTCACAAGAAAAAGACTGATAACCCAATTATAAAATGGGCACAAGATAGGGAAAGACTTTTCATAAAGGAAAACATTTGGATGGGCAACGGACATGTAAAGAAATGTTCAAAAACCACTGACAATCAGAGAGAGAGAGAGCTGCAAATCAAAACTACAATGAGATACAACCAGCAATGAATGATGGAGAGATGTGGAGAGACTTGAACCTTCACACACTGTTGACGTGATTGTAAAACGGTACAACCACTCTGGAAGGCAGTTTGATGTTTCCATAAAAATGTTGAGCATAGACATTCTGTATGACCAAGCTATTCGACTGCTAGAAATATATCCCAAGGGAAAGAGAACTGAGATACAAACAGATTTGTACACCAATGTTCATAACAATGTTATTCACAGTAGCAAGAAAATGGAAATATACCATCCACGAATGAGTGTATTGAGAAATTGTGTATATTCACAGGAAGGAATACTATACACTATTCAGGAGCAATGATTTTGAAAAATACTGTGTAACATAGGAGAGGCTGGAGAGCATTATGCTGAGTGAACTAACTCAGTTTCATAAGGACAGATACTGAGTAAAACCATTATTGCTGTTGGTTTGGGACTTCTGTCTACTAAACCTATACTTTCACTAGGTTGTGTGATATCCTTTGCCTTCCCTAGCTCCCAAATATATTTCCTTAATAAAAAGGGGGGGGAAATAGAAGACTAACTAGTAAGATATATATATACAAGTCCAAAGGGGAATGGGTGGACGTGGGGGGCTGAGGGTGGGGAAGGGGGAAGCCATGGAGTTGCAGAGTTTGGTGGTCAGGAAGAGGAGGTGAAGGGATTAGGAAAGATTCAGTGGGGACCCAGAAAGGCAGGAAAGTAGTGGGCATAGGTCAATAGTGACTAATTCTATAAAACACACTGTGTGGGAATGATCATAGGAAACATGTGAATGGGGGAGCATGTGAAACAACAATGTATATGAATGAAGCAGAACATAATATGTATTTTGTATGCAAACCAGTATGAAATTTTAAAAAGAGTACCAGGAAGACTCAAGACCTTAAACTTAGATTTGAAGTGTCTGAAGGTCAAGTTTTATTTGAAGTGACTGGAACTAGTTTGTGACGTGTGTGTGTGTACTATAGAATCAGAACAGACCCAGACCCATAGCTGACCCTCCAGTGGGTTTTCAGAGGCAGTTAATCAGACGGGAGGAGACTGTCCATCCTTCGGCAGAGCAGCTGGTGGCCTCGAAACACATGCCTTCGTGATTGCAGTGCAGTTTCTTGCCACTAAGTTATCAGAGCAATAAAGTCCCTCAATAAGCTGCATTGACACTGGCTGACACAACACACTTAAAGAGCAGCAGTGATTGTGAGGATGGAACAGGGCAGGGCCAATTTTCCTTCAGTTGTGCTTAGGATCACATAACATAACAAACAACATAACATAACAAAATCACATCTCATAGCATAACATCACATTGCATAGTGCAACATAACTAAGAATGCCAAGAAGTCAAAGCAAAAGGAAGAAATCAAGAAGTTAAGGAGCTGAATAGAAGATTCCAAAGGGCAGTGTAGGAAGACAAAGTAAAGTATCATGAGATGTGCAAAGGGCTGAACTCAGAAAATCAAAAAGGCCAAACTCCCTCGGCATTTCTCAAGCTGAAGGATCTGAAGAACAAAAGCCTCAAGTTGCAATACCTACGGATGCTTTGGGCAGAATATTAAATGATGCGGGAAGCATTAGAAGAAGAAGGGGGGAAAAAGCAGTATACAGAGTTACTGAACCAAAAAGAATTGGCTGACACAGAAGAATTTCATGAAATAATGTATGATTAAAAGCCTGTGGTGATAAAGGAGGAAGTTTAAGCTGCTTTGAAGGAATTAGTGAAAAACAAGGCCCCAGTAATGAACGGCATACCAACTGACATTTTTAAGCAAACAGACACTGCCCTGGATGCGCTCACCAAGTGTGTCAAGAAATATGGAGGGCAACCTGATCAACTGACTGGAAGGGATCCGTATTTGTTCCCATTCCCAAAAAAAAGTGACCTGACAGAGTACAGGAATTATCGAACAATAATACCATTAATATCATATGCAAGCAGAATTCTACTGAAAAGTACCTAAAAATGGCTGGAACAGCACATCAACAGACAACTGCCAAATGTGCAGTTGGGTTTAGAAGAGGCCGTGGTACTAGGGATATTATAGCTAATGTTAGATGGATCTTGGCAGAAAACAGGGAGTCCCAGAGGAATGTCCATCTGTGTGTCATGGACCATGCAAGGACATTTGATTTCATGGATCACAACATACTGTGGCTGACTCTGAGAAGAATGGAAATCCCAGAACACTTCATTGTGCTAATGCGAAACGTATACTTGGACCAGGAGGCAGTCATCAGAACAGAGCAAGGAAACATTGCATGGTTCAAAATCAGAAAAAGAGTATGTCAGGGATGCATCCTATCTCCATACTTTTCAATCTATGTGCAGAATATTTGATCAGGGTTGCTGGGCTCTATGAAGAGGAATATGGCATTAGGATTGGAAGAAGACACATCAATAATCTGCACTATGCAGGTGTACAACCTTACTTGCTGAAACTGAGGAGGACCTGAGGCATTTGCGGCAGAAGGTCAGGGACTGCAGCCTTCAATATGGATTGAAGCTCAACATCAAGAAAACAAAGATTCTCACCACTAGGCCAATTGGCGGCATCATGATAGATGGTGAAGAGACTGAGATTGCTAACAGCTTTAGTTTGCTTGATTCCACAATCAGCATTCTTGGTATCAGCAACCAGGAAATCAAAAGACAAATTTCACTGGGGAAAGTCTGCTGTCAGGGACCTTGCCAGAGTACTGAAGAGCAATGATGTCAGTCTGGAGACTAATGTGTGCTTGATCCAGAATATGGTCTTCACAATTACTTACAATGCATCGGAAAGCTGGGCAATGACTAGGGATGATAGAAGGAGAATTGATGCCTTTGAGTTTTGATGCTGGAGATGAGTAGTTAATATACCATGGACTGCTAGGAGAACAAACAGATTCATCTAAGAGAGCGAAAAACCAGACTGCTCCTTTGAGGCAAGGATTCTGAAGCTCCATCTGACATACTTTGGGTATGTTGCAAACAGGGACAGGTCCCTGGAGAGGGACATCCTGTTTGGGATGGTGGAGGGACAGAGCAAGAGAGGAAGACCCTGGATAAGATAGATTAACTCACTGACAGGGGTAATGAGGTGATTGTGTTGGAGATGATGAGGTTGGCTCAAGATAAAGCAGGGCTCCAAGCTGTTGTACATAGAGTCACTGTGAGGCAACACTAAGGCATGTAACAACAACAATAACAAAAACAACCCTAACATAACAACATCTCTATCTACATTTCTCAGAATCTATCCTATCTCTGTGGGTAACTCTGGTTTTCTCTGTCCTGTATTCACGCTAAAGATTATGGTGTGCCTGATTTAAGGTATAGTCTTTCTAATCACTTGCTATGCATCTGAGAGCTAGACAATGATTAAGGATGACGAGACAATCGATGTCTTTGAACTGTGGTATTGGAGAAGAGTGCTGAATATTTCATGGAATGCCAAAAGAACAAACAGACATGTCTTGGAGAAAGTGAAATCAGAGAGCTCCTTAGAGGCAAGGATGGGAGAGCTTCATCCCTCACACTTTGGACATGCTGCTAGGAGAGACTATTGCTTGGAAAGGAACATCATGCTTGGAAAGGTGGAGGCTCGGAGAAAGAGAAGACCCTCAATGAAATGAATTGACACAGTGACTGCAGCACAGGGCTCAAGTGTGTCAGAGATGATGAGGATGGCACAGGATAGGACAGGTTTCAGATCTGTTGTTCATAGGGTGCATTTATTAGTACTTGACTCAGCAGCACTTAGCAACAACAATAGCAGCAACTGTAAGACAATAAATGTCTGCTTATTAAAACCATCCACTTATATCTCTGTTGTAACAGCATTAAATAGCAAAACTAGAATTTGGTGCCAGAAGCAGAGAGCTGCTCTAACAGATTCCTAGAATATGCAAGGATTTGGGAATTAAATGATAAGTAGAGCCTAGAAGAGATTCCTAACAGTAAAATATTAAATTGCCTTGAAGAAAGTATTGATGGGATTATAGACTTTAAAGGTAATTCTGGTTGAATTCTCAGAAGGAAAGGAAGAGGATTTTAAAACCAGAGGATATATACACCAAAAATTAAAAAATGCAGCAGGAAAAATAGCAGCTATAGAACCAAGAGATTTGTACAGAGTTAGAGACCAACACAGAGTATGGTGGCAAATCCACGCGTCAAGAGAGCTGAGTGTCTTTGTGCAGGAAGGTGGCTGGCAAAATGAGGTGCATTTTAGTGTTTTTAAGTGGAGCCGAGCTTGTCAGACCACGGAGCTAGGAAGCAAGTGTCTCTGGGCCAATGGCTACCTGGTGGAGCGGAATCCCTCTGGCTATTTGTCTACAGTTCTAAAGCCACTGCCTAGTGGTACCTCGACTTTAAATGTTAGGACACCTGTAACCCCACTAGCAAGTCCCTCCCCATCCTTTCTTGCCTTCCGCTCCCTGACAACCATTTATCTACTTTCTGGTTCCAGGGACTTGCCTAATGTGGATATTTTATAGAAATGAAATGTAAAATGTCCTTTTGCATCTGGTTTTCTTTCTAAAACAGTGTTTTCAAATTTCATCCATTGCAACATATATCTGTACTTCATTATTTTAGCTGAATCCGTTTTGTTGATCTGTTTATTGGCTGATGGATGTTCGGGTTGTTTTACTTTATGGTTATTGTGCATGGTGCTGTCTGTTATATACCTGTTCATATACCTACTTTTCATATATGCCTATTCATATGCCTATTTTGTGTGCACATTTTCCACGCTCTTAGGTATTAGCCTTGGGGCAGAATTGGTCACTGTTTCGTTAATTAATGCCTTTGTGCAAGTATCTTTCTTTGTTTTGATTATTACTTTGATTTTAACGCTGTTAGAACATTTCATTTTCATTTCCTTGTAGAGATAAGGATCTGAGTCAAGTCATTGTGCCTGTTGTACAAGGGGAAACTGACAGTAAATTGGGCGTCATCAAGAATGAACTGAATTGTGGCATTTCCCCTCCACAGCCAGCCATTGTTAGGAAGGAGCAGCATAATCTGCTGTCATTGAGTCAATCCTTACTCTTGGTAATCCCATGTGTTTCTGTGTAGAATTATGTGGCACAGAATTTTCAAGATTTGACCATTGGGAAGTAAATTTCTAGGCCTTTCTTCATGGAGCTTGAATTTTTTTGTTTAGTAATCAAGCATTTAGTCATTTGCGCCACTCAAAACAGAAACAAAACAAAACAATTAGGGCTACTAATTTCATTACCTACCACTTGTTCCTGCCAAGTCTTCAGAGATCTGTTAAAGAGCTCAATTAAAGTGCCAAAGTCACTGGGAGAAGGACAGGCATGACCCTCTAGGATCAAGGTGGGGACACTGCTTGCATGTCACAGAGGGAATCTGGAATTTTGAAATGCTCTGCTCTTCAGGGCAGTAATGTAGGAACTGGGCTCCACCGACTATGCTGACAGAACACTTCCTGGCCATCAGCAAGTCCAAACATTGTGCTGGGGAGTGGTAATGTCTGCTGCCCAGTTAAAAGGTTCCAATCAATGAAAGGAAACTTGTGTATGCAATGGTAAACACTGCTCTACCTGACAGAAGCAGGAGTGTAAAGTCAGAAAGAAAAGAACAAAAATTTGCTTGCCAATGCCTTGAAAGATCCCTTAAAAGCACTGACATTCTTATAGCTGGGAGTGATGTGCTCAGATGTCATCAAATAAGCTATAAATGTTTCAGAGATTGCAGGATCATAAAAGTTAAATATGAAGAGGAGCTATTAAGGATTCTAATCCCTCAAGTGCTTCTTGCTTTCTCTCCATGCCTTCAGGTGAGTTGTCAGCGCTGGTTTAAAACAGTGCCCAGGGCTGGGCTTCCTCTTTTGCTATAAGTGTCTTTGGAGAGATTTGACAGGACATTGGCCAGCTTGGTTTCCTAAACCAGGAACACGGGAGGTGGAAGTGAGGAAGTCCTTGTGAAGGTTAACAGCAAAGCAGAGCCTGCTATGGACAAGAACAGCTCAAGTTCACAGCTTCAAAGACTTTGCTAAAGACAAGCCGTGAATATCTTCAATTTATTGAGCTCTGGTCCTACCTTTAGTCCCCAGGCTATGCAAATGGCACTGTACTACAAACCAAGAGGTTAAGCAGCTTGGAAGAAAGACCTGGCAATCTATCATTTTATGAAAATCAGCCACTGAAACCTTGTGGAGCACAATTCTATTCTGACACACATGAGTTGTCATGAGTCAGAAATGATGTCATGGTAACTGGTTTGATTTTGGGTTTTGGTCATACCCTTGGTCATACTCAGAGACCATGACCTACAATGTTCCATGAATTGAGATGCTCTGCACTTGGAGGTCTCTGAATGAGAAGGATGGGCAATCTCCTCTTGAGCAATTTACTGTCTCTTAAAACTTGCTGGAGGGCTAGCTATGAGTTGGTTCTGACTTGAAGACAAACAATAACAACAACTAAAGTTCTTTATAGCCCACATATGACTATCGGAAGCTCAAGTATGAATAAGTATTTCCTTTGGATTAAGATATGATTCTAGTGCACATCCTTGTTTATTGCTGCGTTATTCACAATAGCAAAGAGATGGCAGCAAATTAAGTGCCCATCAACAAATGAATGGATAGAAAAACTATGCTATATTCATACACAGCATTGAAAAACAATGAACTAGTAAAACATTTCACAACATGAGAGATACTGGAGCATATTATGCTGATGAAATATCTTAGATACAAAAGGACAAATAATGCATAACACCACTGTTATATAGCAGAACTGATATGGGGGTTTGGAAGGAGAGGAGGATAAGAGTGGAAAGATAATGACCATTACACTGGAATAGATTAAAGAAAAAACTGTCAAAAAGTAGTATATGATTAGGCATTATTCATGTGACAATAGCCCAGAATAAGAGGTATATAACTGCAAAGAGGACTGGGGAAAGGGGAAGTAGGTAATTTACAATAATGAATGAATTGTTGTTATGTGCCATTGAGTTGCCTGTGACCCATAGCAACCTTATATACAACAGCTCTGAAGACTGTCCTGTCCTGAGCCAATCTCACTGATTCTAACACACTAACCCCCATTGCCCCAGAACTATATCAATCCATCTCATCTGGGGTCTTCCTCTTCTGCACTGTCCCTCCACACTTCCAAGCATGATGTCCTTCTCCAAGGATTGGTCCCTTCTAGTCACATGTCCAAAGTAGGTGAGATGAAGCTTCAAAATGCTAACCTCCAAGAAGAAACGTGGTTTCACTCTCTCCAAGACAGACCTATTGGTTTTCTTGGCAGTCCCTGGTATGTTCAAGACCCTTCTCCAGAGCAACTCTTCTCCATCACAACTCGAAGACATCAATTCTTTTGTGATTCTTTGTCATTGTCCAGCTCTCTGATGCATGGCAAGTAATTGCAAAGACCATGGCTTGGTTCAGATGCACCTTAGTCTCTAGACTGACTTCCTTGTTTTTTTAAATTTTACTTTATTAATTTTAATGATCATTTAGAGACATTTTGGATTTCCATTCATTCATTGTTGGACTTTTCTCCCTGACCCCCTCCACCCTCCAGTTGGCTCTTCTCTTTGAAAAGTAAAAGAAAAATTCCTTTATTGGTATACAATCTCCCCCTGTCACCTCCACCCCGAGTACTCTCCACTACGCAACCTTCGTTCTGGACTCTTGTGATAACCATAATACCCTTATAATAACATAATAACAGTTTTTAAACTGTTCTCTCTCTCATCTGTTTCAATGCAGTATACATAATTTATCCAGTTTTTCTCAGTCTTACCCCAACCCTGATGTCAGTCCCATTCTACAACAGTAGCATTATGCAGGGTTTGTCCTTTTGTGGCTGAGATATTTCACTCAGCGTAATGACATTCGTTGCAATTCGTCTTTTGTTTTCTTGTGGAGCTGAGCAAGTTGTAATTGTTAACAACCTTAATCTCTTCTCCATTCATCATAGGGCTGCCAGTTGGCCCAGTGGTGAGAATATTTGTCTTCTTGATGTTGAGCTTCAATCCGTACTGAAGACTACATTCCTTGACCTTCTGCAACAAGTGCTTCAGGTCTTCTTTAGTTTGAGCAAGCAAGGTTATGTTATCTGTATAAGGTAAGTTGTTGATGAGTCTTCCTCCAATCCTGATGCCACATTATTCCTCATAGAGCCCAACTTCCTGAATGATCTGTTCTGTATATAGATTGAAAAGATATGGAGACAGGATGTATCCCTGACACACTCCTTTCCTGATTTTGAATTTCACAGTGTTTCCTTGCTCTGTTCAGAGTACTGCTTCCTGGTCGAAGTATAGGTTTTGATAAGCACAATCAAGTGTTCTGGGATTCCTATTTTAGCCACAATTTGTTGTGATCCACACAGTCAAATGCCTTTGCATAATCCATGAAACACAGATAGATATCCTCTGGTACTTTCTACTTTCTGCCAAGGTCCATCTGACATTGGCAATAATGTCTCTAGTGTCATGATCTCTACTAAACTTAGCCTGTATTTCTGATAGTTCTCTATTAATGTAATGTACTGTTCCAGTCATTTCTGGATCATCTTCAGCAGGATTTTGCTAGTATGTGATATTAGTGATATGGTTCCATAATTTCTACACTCTGTTGGGTCGCCTTTTATTTTTTTTAATAGGAATAAATATGGGTTTCTTTCAGTCAGTTGGCCCGGTAGTTGTTTTACAGGTTTCTTGGCACAACCTGGGGGGGTCACATCCAGCACAGCACCTGTTTGTTGAAATATGTCAATTGGTATTCCATTAACTACTGGGGCTTTATTTTTTGTCAAGCCCTTCAGAGCAGCCTGAACATCCTCCTTCAACACCATTGCCTCTTGATCATATGCTGTTTCTTGAAATTCTTCTGTGTCAGCATCCTTTTTGGTACAATGACTCTGTATACTCGTTCCATCTGCTTTTAATGCTTCCCGAATCCTTCAATATTCTGCCCAGAGCATCCTTTAGCATTGCAACTCATGGCTTAAATTTACTCTTTAGTTCCTTCACCTTAAGAAATGCTGGGGGTGGGGGGAGGGGAAAAAAAGAAATGCTGAACGAATTCAGCCCTTTCAATTTTCCGACTCCAGCTCCTTGCACATTTCATTTTAATAGTTTACCTTGTCTTCACGAGCTGCCCTTTGAAATCTTCTGTTAAGCTTCTTAACTTCTTGGTTTTTCCCCCCTTTGCTTTGGCTTCTCGATGTTCTAGTGCAATATTCGGAGTCTTTTCTTACACCCATTTTGGTCTTTTTTCTTTCTCCTTCTTTGTAATGACCTTTTGAATTCTTCATAGATGATATTCTTGATGGATATTTTGAAAAAGTGAACTAGGGAACAGGGAAGGGAGGGAGAGGAAGTAAAATGTGCAAGAATGAATAAATGAAAATCTAACTTCTCTGTAAATGTTCATTACAATCACCATTTAAATAAAATTTCATTTTCAAAAAAAGATTCCCTATTTAAATGCAAATACACCTGGGATAAGAATGCTTTCAATCTGATTATCATTCACTTGGATGTACATTTGGGCATCAAAATCAACAAATGATGATCCCTGCACGTAGGTTTTGATGGAATTAGAGTGAAAGCAAGTACCACTGATGGAGTAGTACAGAACATATAAAACTACTTGCCAAAAGACCGCTAGTTTTAACCCACCAGCCATTCCCTGGGATAAAGATGGACAGCTTCCTCTTAGAATGATTTATAGCCTTAGAAACCCAGCAGAAGGTCACTATGAGCTGGAATCAATTTGATGACAGTGGGTTTTGGGGGGAGTAGGAATAGAATGGTAATAGGTGAGAAAGTACAATCTCTGGGCAGGGCCCCTAGGTAATTGTTGTTGTTATTATGTGTCCTCAAGTCCACTAGGACTCGCAATGACCCTATGAACAATAGCCCTGAACCCTGCCTTATCCAGAGCTAATCTCATGGCCTTAGACACACCTACTCCCACTACTCCAGTTAGTGTGTTATTCCATCTCATTCAGGGTCTTCCTGCCCTGTACTGACCCTCCACCCCTCCAGACACGAGTCCTTCTCCAAGGACTGGTCTCTTTTGGTAATATGCCCAAAGTATGTGATGTAGAGCTTCAAAATCCATGCCTCCAAGAAGCAACCTGGATTCATTCTCTCCAGAACGGACCTGTTTGTTCTCTGTGATTATGTTCAATACTTTTCTCCAGCACCACAACTCAAAAGCATCCTTATTCATTGTCCATCCCTCAGATACATAGCATGTAATTGTGAAGACCATGGCCTGGATCAGTGTGAGTCTTTAGACTAATATGGTTGCCTTTTAGCACTCTGGAGAAGTCCACCACAGTAGATTTCTCTAATGCAACTTGTCTTTTGATTTTCTGACTGCTGGTGTCAAGGGTATTGATTATGGAACTAAGCAAGATGAAATTGCTAATAAACCTCAATCTTTTCTCCACATATCATGATGCTGCCTATTGGCTCAGTGGTGAGGATCTTTGTTTTCTTGATACTGAGATGCAATTCATATTAAAGGCTGCAATTCTTGACTCTCTGCAGCAAATGCCTTAGTCTTGCCAATTATGACTTTCCTCCAAAGAGTCTTGTAAAACACTTGGGCAAAAGGTTCTGAGCTCTGTTTCCATGGGGTAGTAGTTCCAAGGTCATCTCTGTCCCATGTCAGGTCTGTGGTTCTCTGCTGCAGCAGCTACAACTCTTCTGTCGGTCTGGCTGGTACAAATGTCTGGCTTCAAAGAGTGCTCTGCATTCTCTTGCTTCTTCTTTGCTGATGGTTAGATTCTCAAAATCTTCCACTTAGTCTGCTCAGCGTAGTGGTGAGAATAGCCAATCCCCTTGTGGATAGGTTAACAACCCCTATTCACATATTCCCATTTATCCACATGACAAAGTCAAAGTCAATGGCTCAGAAAACTATTTTGAACAATAACCCCTTAACACCATACTGGGTCCTCAATAACGTTCACTCTTACTTTATTTATTTGGTCAGTAATTTCTTTGTCACCTAAGCTGACTTCTTTGTTTGGTTGATTTCTCTAAGCTGACTTTCGAACCTTTCAACAGTCTTCCCACCACCTCTAATTTTACAGAGAAAATACAAACCAGTAGGTATGATCTTCTTCAAGTTTTACATTCTTTCAGCTGAGAAACCAGTCTATGTCAGTACTTTCCTTCCAAGCTATTTTCTCCTGCCCTTTCCTGCTCACCAACCCGTCCTTCCGAGGTACATCTTTACTTATGCTCCTATAGGCTTTTACTTCTCAGCCTGGGACTGTATTCATAACCAAGGCTCTCCTGTGTCTTTCAATGGCCCTTGATCTTTCTCATTTCCTCACCAGACTTCTGGCTTCAGAATTTAACCTTTCATTTAATCTTCAATACAATTCAATCTGATTTCTGTCTGTCCCACCCCCTCACAGAGCCAATTCCTGGTAACCTTTCAGGCTAAGGTCACAAGTGACCCCTTAATTGACAAATCCAGAGGGTGATTTCCAGCCTCCATCTTAATTACCTCTTCACTGTCTTTGACATGAATGTCTAAATGTGTCTCAAGTCATTTTCTTTTTCTCTGTCCCTGGGGCCATAATAGGTCCTCTTTCAATATACCTTAAATTGTTCTGACAGCATCCTTAATAAATTCTGTGCCTTTAGTTTTACCCAAAGTTTCCTTCTCTTGTTGACTTATTTTTCCAAAAATAAAATCTGACCAAGCCACCCTCTTGTTTAGAAACCTTCACTTGCTGTCCATAACCTTTTAGATGGGTCAGATGTTCTCAGCATGGCATGCAAAGGCTTTGCACCATGGACTCCACCTACCTTTTCAGCCTTACCTTCTACCCTTTGGCCTACTACATCTTGTGACATTGTATCAGAGCTTTTTATAACTTCTTATAGTTACATAAACAAGATGAGCCCCTGCACCTTGTATCAGAGCTTCTTATAGATACTTAAACTCCTCACACCACTGTGCATGCTTTGTAAACTCTGCCTTGGTAGCTTTCCCTGTTTTCACATCTCAGCTCAAAGACATCCTCTTTGGTGAAGCCTTCTCTGGCTGTTTCAGACCTAGATAATTCTTTTCACCTTGTTGGCTCCCATACACTTTTTTTTTTTTTTAAATTTTATTATTTTTGTGTGCATGTACCGTCAAATCAGATCTGACTGGTACAGGAGGAGATTGCCCCTCCTTCCCCGGCAGAGCATCTGGTGGATTCGAACCGTGCACCTCTGGGATTGTAGTTGCAGCTTCTTGCCACTAGGCCACCAGAGCTCCCCTCCCATACACTTTAGAGGTTTCTCAACTGTAGAGCTTCTCCCATTGCATATTTATGGTTTGTTTACATGTCACTCCCTCGCTCACCCCCCCTCCCCCAGGATCACAGTCTCCTTAAGGGTAAATGGAGAAGTCTAATCATTCTTAAACAATAAATATATGTTGTTGTTGTTGTTGTTGTTGTGTGCCGTTGAGTCAGAACTGACCTATAGCTGACCCTCCATGGGTTTTCAGAGGCAGTTCATGGCACGGGAGGAGACTGATTATCCATCCTTCTCCTGCCAAGCAGCTGGTGGATTCAAACTGCTTGCCTTTGGGATTGCAGCACAGCTTCTTGCCACTGGGCCACCAGTTGTTGTTGATTGCCTTCGAGTCGAGCATGACTCATAGCGACCCTATGAACACTGGAAAGGGGATGTTGCTGGAGATAGTGTTGGAAAGCTGACAAAGTGAGACAACATGAGCTGATATGGGACTTTGCCACAAAAATGGTACATGCTCTACCTGTGGATTTAATGCCCCTGAACCTGTTTCTATTGAACATTCTCTGATCCACAGAAAAAGTGCTCCCTTCATCTTTGTTTCTGCCTTGATAGCTTCAGTGTAGGTATCGCTTAGCTTCTCCTGGCTTCCACCTCTTTACTTTTCCTCTTAAAATCCAATTTTGAAAAGCAGGTTGAGTTCAGCTACTGAAAGATGTTCATTGATTTATCTTACCTTCCTTATTTATTAATGGGACCACTTTCTTCTTGATATTTCTTTTCTCTCTCTGATGTATTTGTAATAGCTCTGCTCCTTCCTTTTAACCCCGATGCATTAGATTACTCCAGCCTTTGCGTTTTCTCCTGTGTCTTTTCCTTTCCATCCTTTCTGAGTCTTTGTCTCCTTCCCTAAACACCAGTGTCCAGCAGAAATTTCAAATGATCTCAAGTTCTTGCGTTATTCCCCGAGGAAGTCCAATGTTGACCTCTAAGGCTTACATCATGTGTTGTGTTCACGTGTTTGTTTCTAAGTCTTTGACTCTTGATTAGGGTTGATACACTGATCCTGGAGTGATGCTGCGAAGTTTCAAGCCCCAGTTTTACCTTACTGACTGTTTGACTTTATCCAAATTATTTAATCCCTTGCTATACTCTTCTACACATATGAGCTCAATAATAATGCTTACCTCCACAAGCTGTTTGAGGATTAACTTTACTGAAAACCTAAGTATCTAAAAAAGTGCCCAGCAGAGAGTACAGTCCACAGGCAGTACCTCTGTCCTTTCATTTCGTTATGTACAGTGTGCCCATTGGTTGGCTTGTATGGAGAATTCAGGAATCAACTCCTCTGGGTAGAGTATTTTTCTAGAGTAGTGCAATTAGCTAAGCGTTCAACAACTGACCAAAAGGTTGGCAGTTCAAACTCACCCAGAGATGTCACGGAAGACAAACCTTCTGCTTCTGAAAGAGCACAACCTAGAACATCTCATAAAACAGTTCTATTCTGCACCTGTAGAGTAACCATGGGAATCCACTCAAGGGAGACTAGCAATGTGTATACTGACTGGAGAGTATACGGAGTTCAAAGACATGCCAGACCCGACTTAAAACCTTAGTGATTGTAACATAAGAGAAATAAAAAGGATAGGCAGTGTGATGGATATTTCAGAAATCTAAACATTTGTTTAGAAAGTAACATTTGTTGCTTTCAGGTTGATTGACATCATGACATTCACATTTTATAGAGGAAAAGATATGAAAATACAGCAAGATTAAGTTGCTTCAATATTACACAGCATTTAGTAGTAAAACTAGAATAAAAGACCCGATTGTTAGCTGTAAAGATCACTTCCTTAACCACTTAGCTTCTGTTGTTAGTTGCTGTCAAGGTGGCTGGCTCTGACTCATGATGACCCCCATGGAGCAGAAGTAACATTACTCGATCCTACATCATGTGCACAAAGGTTGACATGTTTGAGTTTATTGTGTGGCTGTTGTATCAATGCATCTCAATGAGGGTTTTCATTTTCACTGACCTTTTTTTAAAAGGTTTTGTAAGATTGGGCAAGGATAAATTACATCCCAAATAAAAAGTGTTAATATGATTCTGTGATCAGATAGCAGATAATTAATGACGACAAAATAAGAAGGATAAATATCACTGGCTGTGAGGGGCACTCTGGTGGATTCGTGGGAAGAGTTAAGTTACCAACCCGAATCAGATGGTTTGAATCCACCATTTGCTCCATGGAGAAAGATGGGTAATCTCTTTCCAGGCAATTTAGTGCTTCTGAAAATCCACAGGAGGGTCAGTCATGAATTGATTCCAACTTGATGGTACAGAACAAGATGTATAATGTGAGGTGAGACAAGTGTATGACCATGAATCTGGAGGTGAAGGGGTGAATCTAGGAGTAAGCGAGGACACTCTCCTCACTCTTTCTCCAACTGCCCCTGAAAACTGGCTTGAGGGACAGCTATGGGTCGGTTCCAAATCTACAGTACATAACAACAATAACAGCAGCAACGACGGTTTATTGTTGTGAAGTTATTAGAGTTTTTTTCTCTTTTTTTAACGGGGTGTGATACAGCATTAAACACCAACTCTGGCACCTTGAAGTTGTTCAGTAAATGTGTATTGAGTGAATGTTGCTGTTATTATGTACCATAAAGTTGCCTTCAGCTCATAGAGTCCCTCTACACAGTAGTTCTGAAGCCTGCCCTGTCCTGAGCCAGTCTCACTGACTATTCTCATTACCCCACCTATCCTCATTATCCTAATTACTGTGTCAATACATCTCATCCTGGGTCTTCTTCTCCTGGGCTCTCTCTTCACTCTTCCCATCATGATGTCCTTCTCCAAGGACCTGTCTCTCTTGGCTATGTGCCCAACGTATGTGAGATGGAGCTTCACAGATGCATAATAAGCAGAGAGAGAAGCACTGAGTCTGGGAGAACTGCCCCTGGAGTGAGGCTGTGAGATGAGAAGTTGGCAGAAGGGCTCAGGGAGAGTCAACCCTCTAGTTGAGGAAACGTATGGGAGACCACAGATTTGGGGCCATCAAGAGAAGCTAGTGCTGAGTATGAGAACGAAGTCATGAGGACCTGCTCAGAACCGCCTGCTTTTACTGATGACTGGGCTTGGTTCATTACAAGGAGGCAAATGAGAACATGGGTTCTTGAGTGGAACAAATAGTTGAGTGATTCCAAAAGTTTGCTATTTAAACCAGAAGTAACTTAAGTTTGGAAGACAGGCTTCAAAAAATTTCAAAATTCAGATGGAGTCGAGACAATGTCAACTCCTATTAACTCGCCTCTAAGTTTCCCAGACTGTAGGATAAGAACTGCGCTACAATCTCAAAGACACGTGGTTCCACTCCAACAGCTGCTCTGAAGAAGAAGGAAGTGAAATCTCTTCTCATGCGATTAACTGCATCTGACAACCTGCTGGAGAGTCAGGTATGGGTCAGTTCCAACTTGATGGTACACAACAACAACTACAAATCTTTACAAGAGTTGACTGCCTGTCTTTTCCTGCTGGAGTGGCTGATACATTCAAAACACTGATCTTTGGTTACCTACACACCTCATAACATACTAAACCACCAAAACTCAGAGAAGTTAGAGCCTTAAACTCCATGGAGCAATTCTGCTTTGTGTACATGATCAGCAACAGCAACAATAACAGTGAGGTCACATCTTTCACTTTCCTCTTCCATGATGACTTGGAATAAGCTTGGGAGACCCTCTTCACATGTGGAGCAGACTCTGAGAACCAGAGGTTGACCTGCCCAGCCCACATTCCAGTGCCCTGTCAGTTTCTACTCACATTTTAAAGGGATTGTTTAATGTGGCCAGGTGGTTGGGTGAAGAACTTGTTAATAGGAAAGGTGCCAGTGGGTGTCCCTCCAAAATGCGAACTCTTTGCTGTCACTTCGAGGCCCTGCCTGACTCTGACCTCAGAATTCGCTGCTCTCAGCCCTCCTCCAGATGAGCCTTGTTTCAGAGCTCCCGTCAAAGAGCTCATTTTTTTTGCCACAGGCCTTGGCACCTGCTGTTCTGTCTGACTAAAGTTCTTTTCTTCTGGCTCCTAGAGTGTCTGGCTCCTTTGTATAATTCAAATCTCTACTCCATTCTCTCCTCCCAGGAGGGCAGGCCTGACTGCCTCATCTAATACAGTAGCCTGCTCAGTATCACCCTCTCACCTTGTGCTATTTTATTTATAGCATTTGCCCTTATCTCAGAGCATCGTGTTTATTTGTTTACTTGCTCACTCTCTCTCCCTATCAGAGTTCAAGCTCTGTAGGAGCTTGGACTTTTTGTGATTTGTTCACTATTAAAGCTTCTGTTTTTTTTTTTTAAAAAGTTTTTTAATTATTAATTTCAATGAAAATTTACAGAGACTTTGGATTTCCATTTATTCATTGTTGCACTTTATTCCCTGCCCAACCCTCTCCCCTAGTACCCTACCATCTTGGAAAAGTAAAAGAAAAATTCTTTCATTGTTTTACAAACCCTCCCCCAGATCCACTCCACTAGGCAGCCTTCGCTCTAGACTCCTGTCATGACAAAAATACCCAATCACATATCCCTTTTAAACAGTTTTCTCCCTCATCTGTTTCAATGCAGTATACATTAGTGAACCCATCTTTCTCAGTCTTCCCCCAATCCCAAGGTCAGTCCTGTTTTACAACAGTGGCACCATATAGGATTTGTCCTTTTGTGACTGAGATACTTCACTCAGCATAATGTCCTCCAGGGTCACACATTTTGAATACTATTGCATGAGTTTCTTGTTCTTCCAATGCAGCGTAGTATTCCATTGTGTGAATATACCACAGCTTCTCTAGCCATTCGTTTATTGATAGGCACTAAGGTTGTTTCCTACTCCTTGCTATTGCGAACAAAGCCGCAATAAACATGGGTGTGCATATATCTGCTTGGATATCAGTTATGGTCTCTTTGGGGTATATTCCCAGTAGTGGAATTGCTGGGTCAAATGATATCTCTATTTGCAACTCTTTGAGAAAGTGCCACACCGCCTTGCACAGTGGTTTCACCATTTTACACTTCCACCAACAGCGAATAAGGGTTCTAGTTTCTCCACAACCTTGCCAACATTTGTTGCTTGCTGTTCTGTTAAATTTAGCTATTCTGACTAGGGTGAGATGACATCTCATAGTTGTTTTTATTTGCATCTCTCTTAGAGCTATGGATTTTGAACATTTTTTTCATGTGCTTGCTAGCCATCTGAATGTCTTCTTTGGTGAAGTGTCTGTTCATATCCTGTGCCCATTTTTCAACTGGATTATTTACCTTTATCTTGTGTAAAGCTTCTGTTCTTATGGTGGTGTCTCATACATAGTAGGTCATCAATAACTACCAAATGAGTTCATGAATCTGAGATTCACTCTTTCTGTAGTAACTTCAGCTTTATCTGAAAACTCTCACTACTTGTAATTATTGACTGCACAAGTTTCTGTTTCAAAATACCAGATTGTGGTTTTATAAATGTGAAACAATGAACTCTAGCTGAATGCAAGGTCAGGAATAGAGTTAGATTTGTATATGCTCACAGAAGGCATAGTAGCCCTTGTAATTTTATGATCATCCAAATAATTTACTGTATAGTAAAATTGCAGATTATTATTAAATATAGTGATTCTCATTTCTCTAAGGATGATAAAAACGATCTTGATGTTTATTTAGGCGCAACACTTAAAAAGCTGAAAACTAAGTGTTAGGAGAATTTAATCCCACTCATTTTGAGCTTATACAGAACTCTGGTGGCCTAATAGGAAGAAACTGTGCTTCAATTTCAAGGCACACAGTCCAAATCTACCAGTTGCTTCACAGAAGAAATATGGACAATATCCTCTCATGTGATTAACTGAAAACCCACTGGGTGTCAGCTGTGGGTTGGCTCTGACTCAACGGTATACAACAGCAGCCACATTTGGAAAGGGAATTCTGGAGCTTAGTGGATCAAAACTGTCAACAGCTTCAGCTCACTTGGATCTATACTTGGTACTGGCAATCAGATAATCAGGAGATGTATTGTGCAGGGAAAGTCTGCCCTTAGAGACCTTTCTAAATTATTGAGATGTAATGATGTCAGGCTGCTTTGAAGGAAATAGCAAAAAAATAAGGGCTCAGGAATAGATGGTATACCAATTATATTTCAGCTAACAGATGCTGTCCTGGACATGCTCACCAAGAGTGCCAAGAAATCTGGAGAACAACCACTTGACCAACTGACTGGAAGAGCTCTTTAATTTGTTCACATTCCAAAGAAAGGTGACCCTACAGAGTGTGGAAACTATCGAAAAATATCATTGATATCACATGAAAGCAAGATTCTACTGAAGATTATCCAAAATCCACTGGAACAGCACATTGGCAGAGAACTGCTGCAAGTCCAGGTTGGGTTTATAGAAGGGGTCTTGGTACTAGGGATATTGTAGCTAATGTTAGATGGATCTTAGCTGAAAGCAGGGAATACCAGAGGAATGTCTATCTGTGTTTCATTGATTATGCAAAAGCGTTTGACTGTGCGGATCATAATAAATTGTGGCTGACTCTGAGAAGAATGGGAATCCCAGAACACTTGATCATGCTAATGAGAAACCTATATTTGGACCAAGAGGCAGTCATCAGAACAGAGCAAGGAAACACTGCATGGTTCAAAATTGGGAAGGGTATATGCCAGGGATGTGCCATGTCTCCATACCTTTCAACCTGTATGCTGAACAGATTATTCGGGAGGCTGGGCTTTATGAGGAAAAACGTGGTGTCAGGATTGGCTGAAGATCTATCAACATTCTGCATTATGCAGACGACACAGCCCTGCTTGCTGAAACTGAGGAGGACCTCATGCACTTGCTGCAGAGGGTCAAGGACTGCAGCCTTCAATATGGATTGAAGCTCAGTGTCAAGAAGACAAAGATTCTCACCACTGGACCAATTGGCAGCATCAGGATGGATGGTGAAGAGATTGAGATTGTTCACAGCTTTAGTTTGCTTGGCTCCACAGTCAACACTCTTTGTAACAGTATCCAGGAAATTAAAAGACATATTGCGATGGGAAAGTCTGCTGTTAGGGACCTCTCCAAAATACTGAAGAGCAATGGTGTCTCTCTGGAGACTAAGGTGCATCTGATACAGGTCATGGTCTTTGCTATCACTTGTTATGCATCAGAGAGTTGCACAATGACTAGGGAGGATAGAAGGATAATTGATGCTTTTGAACTGTGGTGCTGAAGAAGAGTATTGAGGGTACCATGGGCTGCTAAGAAAACAAACAGGTTCATCCTGGAGAGGGTCAAACCGGGTGGCTCCTTGGAGGCAAGGATTCTGAGGCTTCGTCTGACATACTTTGAACATGTTGTAAGGAGGTACCAGACCTTGGAGAGGGACATCATCCTTGGGAGGATGGAGGGACAGTGCAGGAGAGGAAAGCCCTCTATGAGGTGGATTGATTCAGTGACTGGGGTAATTGAGATGGGTGTATCGGAGACAGTGTGATTGACACAGGACAAGGCAGAGGTTAGGGCTGTTGTACATAGGGTCACTATGAGTTGCAAATGACTCAGCGGCACATAACAACAACAATAACCATGTCAATTTATAGGGTTTTCAAATGACTGTTATTTAAGAAATTGATGGCCAAGCCTGCTTTCTAGTCTGCCTTAATCTAGGAGCTCTACTAAAACTGTGCTTCCTGGGTAACCCTATAGCATTAGACACACCAGTGGTAAAAAGTTTGATATCACAACAACCCACAAGTTCTTTCAGAACAGCAAATTGACAGACAAGTGCTGTAGTAATTAGAACAATGTTCTCTCCAAACACAACAAACTGCCAATTAGTTTGTAATTGTAATAACAAATCAGTCTTTATATCTGATTGGTTTAAACAAAAGGCTTCCAGCTTACAAATGATTGCTAATTAATTAAAAATGAACAATCAGTTCATACTTGAATGTTTATTCAATACAAAATGACCAAATAGTTTAGATCTGATAGCTATTTAAGTCAAAACAAAACAACTTACCTTCCCGAATATTGCTAGGAGCAGATGTTCCTTGGAGAAGGCCATGATATTTGGAACAGTGGAAGGTCAGGGAAGGAGAGGAAGACCCTCAACCAGGTGGATTGACATGATGACTGCTGCAATGGACTCTAGTGTGTCAGGCGGTGCAAAAACGGCACAATATAAAATGAGCTTGGACTCCACAGCAACACAACAACAACAAAGATGCAAGTTTGAGGATTAAGGTGTGTCTGATCCAGGCCATGTTCTTTCCAATCCCTTGCTATGCATTTGAGATTTTAACAATGGATAATGATGACACAAGAATTGCTGCCTTTGAGCTGTGGTGTTGGAGAAGAGCCCTGAACATTCCATTGACGGCCAAAAGAAAACCAAATATGTCTTGAAGAGGGTGCAGTCAGAGTGTTCTCTGGAAGCAAGGATAATGGAGCTTCACCTTACATACTTTGGGCATGTTGCTAGGAGGGGCTATTCCCTGGAGAGAGACACGATGCTTGGAAAGGTAGATGGTTGGCGAAGGAGAGGTAGACCCTCAATCAGGTAGATTGAGATGGTGACTTGCACAATGGCCTCTAGTGTGTCAGGAAGTGTGAGATGGCATAGGATAGGACAGGGTTCAGATCTATTCATAGGGTTGCTATGGCTCATACTCGACTCAACGGCACACAACAAGTGGACAGGGAGCTGTGCTAACAACCAAAAAAATGCCTGTTCAAATCTACCAGCTGTTCTGTGGAAAAAAGATAGGTAATCTCCTCCAATGAGACTGACAGTTTCTGAAAACTTGCTGGAGGGTCAGCTATGGGTTGGTTCTGGCATGATGGCAATGAGTTGGTAGAGTTGAGTTCATTTAGAAAGGTTCATATGTAGAATTTTCTTACCATGTTGTTATTGATTACAGCATATTTTTGTTCTTTATTGAAGCAGCTATATTTTTTCTTTTTTTTTTTTAGAGAAATAATAATCAGTGCAGAAGCTGTTTCTCAAGTGCCTCATAAGGTAAGGATTGACACTCCTCCTCTTAGTTTTATACTTCGTCTTGCTTCAGAGCAACTCCTTGAGTTATCTTTCTTATTCCAATTCTTCATAGTTATTCTAGTCCTTTACCTATTCAGGGATCCAGGACTTCTTTATTTCAATACCTTACTTTCACATGGAATTTAATGTACAGTCCATTACTAAAGTAATCCATTGTCTAAAAATTAGAACCAACCCTCCTTGTCCAATTTCTCCTTACACATTTGTTGTTAGTAGCCATCCAGTGAGGCCAAGCTGTGATGACTTTATGCATAACAGAGCAAACCATTGTCTGTTGCTAACATATCTTTGTCACCATTGCAATGTTTGGGTCTGTTGTTGTGTTAGTTTATCCCACTAAGATGTTCCCTTGTTTTCATTAACCTTCCACTTCACCAAGTCTTTGGCTAGAGATTGATCTTTCCTGATGTGTCCAGAGAAGTGTGAAAAGCTCCATTTCCTACAATAATGTCTTGTGAACAGCGTCAGAGATCTTTAGTCTTTCATGGCGGAGCTCTAAAAGCTTCCCTAGTTTTCCTTGAGTCTTGGACAGAAAGAGATCTCTATAGGGGTGTAATGATGTCCCCATTATTTGTCTCATCTTTCTCTCAGTTCCTCTCAGCATCCACCTACTTCATCACAGGCCACAATCTTAGCTCCTGACAGGGACTGACTGATGCCATTACTTTCTGGTCCTAAGCCATTAAGTCTCCAGCACCATCTGCCTTCGTGAAAGAGTCTTTTGTTTGCCTCCCAACATAGCAGGTCTGTCATTATCTGTAGAGATGCTGGCCTAGAACTCTGCAGGCTCCTCTCTTCCTCAGGTATGTTTCAGGAACACCTCAGTCTGGGGCTCCAAACTCCCCAAGCTCACTTTTCAAGAACAGCAAAGCCATTTACACATTTTAAGTATATAACTAAAAAATCACTAATCATCCATCAGCTTGCCTAACTGTGGTGGTCTATGTGTTGCTGTGACACTGGAAGCTTTGCTATGAATATGTAAAATATCAGCAGGATCTCCCATGGCCGACAGGTTTCAATAGAGCTTCTAGACTAGGATAGACTAAGAAGGGGGATTAGATACCCACTTCTGAAATGACAGACATTCACAACTCCTACAAATAACAAAAGATCAATTCTAAAATCTTTTAAGAACAAATCTATGAAACAAGACTTGCAAAAAAACCTTTAAAGCCAGTTATTTCTTATAAAGGACAGAAGTATGTAATTTTCTTGATTAAAATAAATGTGTTGAAAATAATGTGTTGTGGGTATTATAGGGGACAGAGAAGATGGTAAAAATGGGTAAAAGTAGATTTATTCCAGAGGTATTTTGGAGATAAGCATGATGATTAAGTGTACAGAGTAAGGGTGATGGTGGTATCAGCATGAATCCTGAATTTCTGGTTTGAAAAGAATAGTTGTATAGTTGTTATATGCCATTGAGTCAACTGTGACTCTTAGTGACCATGTAAATGACAGATCTGAACTTTGCCCTGTGTTTTACAATTCTCACCATCTCCGACATACTTGAGCCCATTGTTACAGTCACAGCATCAATTCATCTTATTATGAAGAGTGTAGAAACAGATTGAAGAATGGATATCAAGAGTTTATTTAAGATGTTGGGATTGGGGTGTCTTGGCCATGTCCAAGAGAGATTGCATGTTGAAAAGTAGTAAAACAAATATAAAGAGAAGGGGGGGGAATGAAGGAAATGGCATAAAGATGTTATTTAAAGCTTTGGGAGTGGATGGAATTGTCTAGGAAGAGAGTGGAATAAACGATTTTATTTGGTTTTCTTTTATCTACATGATACTGAAAAATCCGGTCAAGTTTATCAATAAGTCTATCAAGTAAACAAATCCTTTTTGATGTAATTCTTATTCCACAAATCAGATCGGTCCCTTCTGGTAGCCCTGAGAACTTCTGAATTGAGTGTAGTTGCATGACACGTTCCAGAAATCATCTCCTAGAACAAGATTGAAAAGAAAATGAAACTGACTACTCAGTTTTTGATAGAGTGAGGAGACAAAAGCAGTCTCTTCACTCCAAAAACATGTGAAAATTAAAAGAGCTGAAAGGACCAGAGCCATGTAGAAGAAACAGAAGAAAAGAAACATGGAGAACAGAGAGAAGGCACAGAGGTCAGGTCTTAGAAAGTATGTGAAAGAATTTCTTGTTGGCCAGGGGATCTTGCCCAGAAGCACAAAGCTGTATTTCTTCCCTGTGGATGTGGGTTGGTTCAGAAAAGCAGAGGATACTGGGCCATATGAAGAATTACACAGGCTTGCCATATTGGCAGGGAACATCCATGTCTCTGGCAGGAGAAGAAGAAAAGCCTTTGGGTTATAAAAACCTGCCAACTGGAAGAATATCCTGACTTTTCTCTCACCTACAAGAAACTCGTGAGTAGAGTTGGTCATGGGAAATTGAATTCATTTAATAATGAGCAATAAAAATAAATTAGTACAACATTGATCTAGAGCTACTGTTAGGAAACAGGATAAATGAATAGACAGAAAGAATAATCACCCAAATGCAGTTTCTGTAAAGTCTATAAAAATTATTACTGAACATTTTGCTAATAATTTTTTTAAAATTAAATAATTGACTTTATGTAAATATCTGAAAAACCAAAAATGTGAGAACTCATAAATGATATGGTAACATAGCAGAGGAGATTAAGCATGAGCTGGAAAGAAAAAAATGGAAGAAAAAGTTATCATTTAAAATGAAGCCAAAATTAGATGGAACATAAAGAATTGAAAAACAGAAAATAAAGTAAGGAGTATTGAAGTTATTAAAAAAGCTAGCAAAATAAATGGAAATAAAAGGTGAGTTTACAATAACTAAAGAAAAAATATATGTGTATATATAAATATGTGTGTGCATATGTATGTGTATATGTCTGTGTGTGTTTGTCTATCATATCTATCTATCTATCATCTATCTATCAAATTCTAAATTGTCCATCTTTCTCCCAAGGGGAACTGGTGTACTCAAACTGCTTACCCTTGGATTAGCAGCTGAACTCCTCATCCACTAGGCCATCAGTGTGTGTGTGTGTGTGTGTGTGTGTATGTTATGTACTGTTAAGTGGGGACAGATTTATAGCTGATCTTCCCGCGGGTTTTCAGAGGCAGTAATGTGCATGGGAGATTGCCCATTTTTCTCCAAATGATCAGTTGGTGGATTTTAACTACATACCTTTGGCTTGTCAAAGTAACTTTTTAGCCCTAGGCCACCAGAGCTCCTATAATCTTAATCTTAATATTTATAGTGTATATAATATGAATTATATGTTATTGTTGTTGTATACTGTTGAGTCAGAACAGAGCCATAGCTGACCCTCTGGTGGGTTTTCAGAGGCAGTTAATTAAATGGGAGAGGACTGCCCGTTCTACTACAATCAATCAGAACAGATGTATAGCTGACCCTCCAGGAGGTTTTCAGGGGGAGAACTGAACCAGATGAGACTGTAGATTTCTATGTATCTTTGGAAGAAAAAAAACCCCTGTGTGTGTATTTATTTCCCTCAGGCCATGGCCTTTTCAATTTCTTGATACTTATCTGAGTGCTGGGCAATGAATAAGGATGACAAAAGAAGACTTTATGCCTTTGAGCTGTGGTGCTAGAGAAGAGTACAGAAGATCTCATGGATTGTCAGAAGAACAAACAGACATGTATTGGAAAAAGTGCAGCCAGAGTGCTCATTAGAGACAAAATGAAGTTTCACCTCTCATACTTTGGCCATGTTGCTAGGAGAGGCTATTTTTTTGAAAAGGACATCATACTTGGAAAGGCAGAAGGTCAGCGAAAGAGAGGAAGATCCCCCTTCCCCCCAATGAGATGGATTGGCACAGTAACTCCCAGCAATAGGCTCAAGTGTGTCAGATGATGAGAATGGCACAGGGTAGGACAGGGTTCAGATCTGTTGTTCATAGGGTCACTATGAGTTGTAGTTAATGACACCTCACAATAGTAACTCTTAATAGGTAGAGTCAAAGGCAGGTGCTTGAAATTTACCACGTGCTCCTCCAGGACATACATGTAATAGGTTTTTATCCTTTTACTGCACTTATTTGATCTATAGGATGAGCAAATAATTTGAGGAGTATATGAAGGAGAATTTAGTATCAGAATTGGAAGAAGACTATTAAATCACATGTGATATACAGATGGCACAATCTTGCTTTCTGGAAGCACACCAGACTTTAAGTACTTAGTAATCAAAATAAAAACTATAGCCTCAAGTATGGATTACATCCCAACATAAAGAAAATAAAAATCCTCATAACTAGACCACTGCACCACATCATGATAAATGGAGAAAAGATGGAAGTTGTCAAAGAGTTCATTGTACATTGAATCCACAATCAACATCCCTCGAAGTGGGGAGCTCTGGTGGCCTAGTGGTAAGAAGCTGTGCTGCAATCCCAAAGGATTGTGGTTTGAGCCCACCAGATGCTGTGCTGGGGAAGGAGGGACAATCTCTTCCTGTGCCAGTTGGATTCAATTTGATGTACACAACAAGAGAAAACACCCAAACAACCAAAACAACAACTAAAAGACTTATTCTCTTCTATACACAGTCACAATGAGTTGGCACTATTCTGATGACTCCTAACAACAATAGTACATTGTACTTGAATCTATAATCCACAAATACCTTTGGAAACAGCACTCAAGAACTAAAAGGGGGGGGAAATGTATTGCACTGGACAAATATGCTTTCAAAGACAACTTTAAAGTACTTAAGAGGAAGGATTCCAGCTTAAAGACTAAATTGTGCCTGACTAAAACTTTGATATGTTTAATTTTTAAAGGTAGACAGATTAAAATAAGGAAGACCAAAAAATTGATACTTTTTAATTGTAGTGTTGGTCAAGAGTATTGGATATTCTGAGCAGTGGAATAACTGGATCATACGTAATTTCTATGTTCAGCTTTTGGAGGAAACATCCAACTGCCTTCCAGAGTGGTTGTACCATTTTACAATCCCAACAACAATGTATATAAGAGTTCCTTTCTTGCCACATCCTCTCCAATATTTATTACATGATGCCCTGCTAAACTTTGCCACTGCTACTGGGGTAAAATGGTATCTCATTGAGGTTTTGATTTTCATCTCTCGTATTGCCAATGTTTTAGAGAATTTCTTCATGTGTCTGTTGGGCATCCAAATGTCCTCTTCTGTGAAAAGTCTTTCCATATCTTTTGCCCGTTTTGTAATTGGATTATCAGTCTTTTTCTTCTGGAGGTCCTGTAGGAGTCTGTAAACTTTCTTTATGAGACCCTTCTGAGAACATATTGGGGGAAAATGAGAACTGAGGCACCAAGACTAGGCCACTAATGTTCATAGCAGCATTATTCACCATAGCAAGAACATGAAAACAGTCCAAATGCTCAACCACAATGGAATGAATTGAGAAATTTTGGTACGGTCACACAATGGAATACAATGCAGCACGTAGGAGCAATGATTTTGTAAATTACTACCTAACATGGGAGGGGCTGGAGAGTATTATGCTAAGTGAACTAACTCAGTCTCACAAGGACAAGTACTGTATAAGACCATTATTGTAGAGCACGTACGAGGATGGGGGAGGCACTTAAACGTAGGGTTTCACAATTTGATGGGTGGAGGGAGGGATTGGTAAAGGAAAGAGGAGAGGTCCAGTGTGAAAAAGAATGTATATGAACTTCATAACTTTGTATGCAAGCCAGTATAAAATAAGTTGCTTGTTTTTTGGTTTTTGTTTTGTTTTGTTTTAAAAAGAGTATTGTATATACAATGGATTGCAAAAGAGCAAACAAATCTGTCTTGGAGAAAGTACAAACAGGATGTCTTTTAGTCGAAAAGGTAGTGAAACTTTGTCTCACATACTTTGGGCATGTTGTCAGGAGACATCAGTAGAAAATCCTTGTCTAAACTTATATGTGCTCACCAAGTTCTGTCAAGAAATCTGGAGAACAACCACTTAGCCAATTTACTGGAAGAGATCTATATTT
>NW_006399905.1:6339079-6349830 GCF_000299155.1 Elephantulus edwardii | reverse complement strand
AACAACAACCTTATATGGAAGATTCTATTCCCATGCCCACCACTTCACAGATGTTGGATATGAGTTTACAGCAAAGCCTACCAGGCTGGGAAAAGCAGTGGCTCATTGAACAAGAGGAAAACCTACAATGAGATGGATTGACACAGAGATTACAACACTAAGATTGAACATGGTTGAGATGGTCAGGATGGCATAGAATTGGGTAAATCTTTAATCTGTTGTTGACTGGATCTTTATGAGTCATCGTTGATTCCATGGCACCTAACAACAACAATAACAATAGCAATACATAGTATAGTTAGCAGTAGCAACAACAACTTAGTGGTTCTTGGTTTTAGATTGATCAAGAAGTAAATTCTGACTGTGTTGTTCACCTGCTCTGTCATCCATTGGGCAATCTGCAAAATGGGAGTAGAAATTTGTTTGGAAGCTTGCTGTGAATTTACAATGAGGTAAGATATGTCAAAGAGAGAAGGTTTGACTCAATGAGTGTGAGCTAAGAATGAGTCATTATGGATTTTGCCAAAAAAAGAGAACAACTTTCAGGACGTATTTTACCTAAAAAACTTCTCTAGTCCCTCTCAAAAATAATTTACCATGGGGCAAGATTTTAAAAAAATGTTTGAGAAAGCAGTATACTTATTGTTTACGGGCTCACTGTTTAAGTTCAGCATTTGGTAACTGGCTTTGCTCTAACCTAATACCCAGAATCTGTGAAGTGGGGATGGAAATAGAATCTTCCATAAGGTTAGATGAGGATTAATTAAGATAATGTATGCCTAGAGTTCAGTGTGCTACTATTTCATAAGCACAGAATCAACTTTCATTATTATTATTAGGTTTTGGACAACAATGGAGCCTGATGAGGTAGGTTTTTTTGAGCTTCAAAAACATCACACACAAGCGAAATAGAAGGAATGTTTCTAATTCTGGTTTATCTTTAATACATTTTTAAATATTCAAGATGACCACTGTTTGTCTTTAAATTAATTTAGAGAAAATTGTGTTTATTCCACTGCTTTTCCCCCTTGCAGATAGATTCTCATACTTCAGGACTATTTTCCTGGGGGAGTTGTGGGAGTTTTTTGCTTATTTGAGAGAGCATTTTAGAAACACTATTTCATGTTGTTGTTGTTGTTGATTGTCGTTGAGGCGAGCATGACTCATAGCGACCCTATGAACAAAAGGCCTGAAGCTTTCTATTACTTCTGACATTCATCAAAGTTCATAGTTTCCAGAGGCATGTTGTTTAGCATATCATGAAATTACCCTGGAAGTTGATCTTTTTTCCACAGAGCTGCTTGTGGATTTGAACTACATACTTTAGAGTTACCAGTGCAACTCCTTACCACTAGGCCACCAGAGCTCTCCTCAACATAAGGTTATAAATAACCTTGTGTTCTATAATTTTCCCATATTTCATTTGGTCACACAGTTAAATTGACTCATTGAAAATTGTCGTGTGATTTCTTCCCATGTCACACCCCTTGTACTCTTTATGGGGACCGGATCTGAAGTCTTTCTGTTTATTTAGGAATGAGCTACACACACACACACACACACACACACACACACACACACACACTCCCCAGAGCACACACATACATACATCTCTAACCTTATTACAACCTTATTAAACGACAAGAGTTAAAAGTCCATGAATGAGTGTACTGTTCTCTCTGTCTGTTCCCTCTTGCTTTTCACCCAGTTAAATGTGACCTGCTACTTACTAGCTTAACATACAGCTTAACAAATCCTCCTCGAACAAAATGAAACAATATTGAATTCCCCACCATCTGTACAATAGGAGCCTGACAGTTTAGTCTACCTGGATTCTTCTCTTTTCTCAGAGCACTCCTAGTGCCACTGGCCTGTTTCCTTGTTCTGAGCGTTTCCCTCTTTCCAGGTCTTTGATAAGTGTTTTCCACATGGTCACAGCAGGTCAAGGCCTGCTCAGCCGTCCTTACAACCCAGGAAGGGGCCTGGTCTCCTTTGTTTATGAACTGTCTGAGGCTTCCCAGAGGTCATGACTCAAAAAATAGTTTTTGCATTTGGAGTGGTGGGTGGAGGCCTTGCCGGTTTGGGGCACAGAGACCTAGAGAAGCTGGGTGAGCAGTTCTCTGAGCCTTTGAAGAGGGATTTGCCCCGGTGTTAGAGGCGCAAGGGCTTCCAATACAGCTTTCTAGGGGCTAAGTGCCTCCTGAGAGGCTGCAGCGATGGGAGCAAGAGGTGTCCCAGCCAGGCTGCTGATAAGACACAGATATATTTGTCACCCGTGAGCCGTTTGTAATTAAAGCACGCTTAGTGGTTGTAATCTTTCTTTAATCTATAAAGCCATAAAAATTTACAGCACAATTTGAGAATTCAAGAAGAGAAAGGAGAAAAATAGCAAAATTGTACAGTGTGAATTTTGAAGCCAGCCTTTTCCACAAGATCAGGACCGTGAGGAGCACGACTCAGATGCCTTGGCTGCTCAGGCCAGGGGATCTTTTCCGAGTGGCCTTGTTCCCTGCTTTTCCAGAAATCGCTGGAAACTGGAGCCATCATTACACGTGTGCACACACTGAGCCCCGAAAGAAAATAAACAATCCAGTGCATAAAGCAAAGGGGCTGAAAAAGGAACATCTTAGGTAAATACCAGACTACTTGTTTTATGATTTTTTAAAATGTCATTTTTGCTCCAATATTGACTTTTTTTTGGTGGAGGATAAATTATAGATCCTGAGGCGCTGGGGACGCCTGGGGTGGGGGGTTCTTTAACGCAGCTGGTCAAGTTAAGAATTGAAGTCACGGTAATTAGTGACCAGTTTCTCCGCACAGAAGACTAGACCGCTGAGAAAACTGCGAGGTGACCCCTGGGGGAGGACAGGACGTGGGGGAAAGAGCCGGAATGGGTAACAAAGCAGCACAAAACAACGTCCCAATCTTGGTGCTGCACACAGATGTTGCCGCGGGCACTCGCTGGCAAGAAGGAAATACAATACAATCCCTCATTTGTCTGACCACGCTCCCCTCTCCGGGAACTGGTTTCCAGGCAAATTATTTCAGGGCTGCACAGTAAAAGGCAGTGGGACTGGAAGCTATGGTCCTTGGCGACCTGAGCTCTCAGAAATGAAGGTGTGAGAAGTGAAAGGGGGTTGGGAGGAGGTCAAGGGGAGACCAGGAGCCAGAAACCAGGTCCCGGGACAAAGAGGGAGGCCAGACTCCCCAGAGGCCTTTCTGAGCTGCTAACTGGAAGGGGGCTGGGAGGTTGGAGCTGACATTCCTGGAGGGAGGTCCTGAGAGACTAAGGCGGGGGAAGAAAGAGAACTGAACAGGTCCCACCCCTGCCCTCATCCAAGCTTAAAGAAATGGAGATTGAATTAGGCAAATTCAATTTACCTAGACAGAAAAGAAGTTCATTCAGAGCAAAGGGATTAAGATCTGGTGGGGGAAACCCTTTGTTTTGTTTGGAAAAGGCTGTTTGCTTTTTAAACTGAGTTGAGTGAACAATTTACCCTGTTTCCCAGCTTACTTATCTAAAGGAGCGAGTCTACTGCAGTTCCTTGCTGTGCTTTGCCAAAACCCCCTATTTATTCTATTAGAAGCTAAAGGCAAATAATACCAAAAGCTTCTGACTATTAAAATCTTACTTTATTTCTCTTCATCTTCTTTAATTCGAAAGCTTCTATAAAGATAAGCCCCCCCCCTTTTATAGATAAGCAATGCTGCAAAGAATAGCTGGTATTTATTGAGAACATACTGTGTGCCTAATGCTGCATTTATAATAAGAATACTTTTATTATGTGCCATGGAGTCAGAACTGACTCATAGCTGACCCTCCATCAGGTTTTCAAAGACTGTAAATCACATGGGAGGAGATTGCCTATCTTTCTTCCTAGGAACAGATGGTGGACTTGAACCACTTGCCTTAGTGCTGGTAGTGTATCTCCTTACCCACTGGGTCACTAGAGTTCCTGATGCTTCTAGATGTCAGGCATATCATGAGATATTCACATATATTAAATAGCTGAGCCCTATAGCAATTCTCCTTGCCTGTAGAGCACTTTATGGTGCAAATGGTTAAGGAGCTCAACTGCTAACCACAGTGTTGAAAGGCCTAGTGATCTATTTATGAAATATCAGCTACTGAAAATCCATACGGAGCATCATTCTACTCTGGTATCTGTGAAGTCCAGAATTGACTTGATGACAACTGCTAGTGGTGATAACTTTACAGATGAAGAAATCACAGGACAGAGAACATCAATGAGTTGTCTCACGGTCAAGTAGATGATGAATGGCAGCACCAAAGGGATGCATTACTTATTACATTGCCAACCAAAAGGTCAGTGGTTTGAATCTCCATGGGAGAAGGATGAACAGTGAGTCAGAATCAACGGAACAGCAGTGTGTTGCTATCGTTTCTTAACTCTGGTTCCAGAAGTAGTGGTGGTACCATGAATTCTCACCCTATATTGGGAGACTATGATTGTGAGAATGGTGCATGAAAGGACGAAGTTTGAATCTATAATTCATAGGACCGCCATGGGTCATAGTGGACCCGACAAAATCTAACAACAATTGAGAGGTCTGGGCGATAAACTCAAGTGCAGTCAGCCACCACCTATCTGTTAGTAGAGGTTTGCATGTGATGATGATGCCTGGCTCCACAATCAAAACTCTTGGTACCAGCAACCAGGAAATCAAAAGATAAATTGCACTGGAAAAGTCTGCCATCAGATACATCTCCAGAGTACTGATGAGCAATGATGTCAGTGTGGAAACTAAGGTGTGCCTGATCCAGGCTTGCAATTACTTGCTATGCATCAGAAAGCTGGACAATAACTAGGGATGATAGAACAAGAATTGTTGCCTGTGAGTTGTGGTGCTGGCGAAGAGTACTGAACATACTATGGACCGTTAGGAGAACAAACAGGTTTGTCCTGGAGAGGGTGAAACCAGGTTGCTCCTTGGAGGCAAGGGTTCTGAAGTTCTGTCTGACATACTTTGAGCATGTGGCAAGGAGGGATCAGTCTTTGTATAGGAACATCATGCTTGGGAGGGTGAAGGGATAGCACAAGAGAAGAAGACCCTGGATGAGATGGATTGACTCAGTGACTGGGGTAATGGAGGTAGGTGTGTTAGAGATAATAAGATTGGCTCAGGAGAGAGCAGGTTTCAGGGCTATTGCACATAGGGTCTCTATGAGTTGCAGGTGACTCAATGGCACATACAACAACAACAACAATAACAACAACATGATGTCAAACAGATTTCAGGTGAACTTCTAAACTGTGGTCATCTAGGAAGAAAGGCCTGGAGAAGCACTATTGAAAATCAATCACTGTGCAAGAAGCTGCACTTCAATCCCAGAGGCATGCGATTCGAATCCACCAGATGCTCTGCTGAAAAAGGAGGGACAATCTCCTCCTATACCAGTCAGATCTGATTTGACAGTACACACACACAAAATAATAAAATTTAAAAAAAGAAAAAAGAAAGAAAATCAGTCACTGGAAATCCTTTAGGGCACAGAAGTCCTGTTTGCAACCAACGATAGTGTTAGAGAAGATCTGGGCAGCATTATATTCCACCATGAATGGGGTCGCCATGAGTTAGAGCCAACTTAATGGCAACTAATAACACCACCTGGTTCCAGAGCCTGATCTCTTAACCATAATAGTAACTTAATTTAATGTGGATATTGTCGAGTGCCAACTAGTCAGCTATAGCTCAAAGCCACCCTATGCAAAGATTAGGACCTTACTTTATCCTGCACCATACTCACATTCTCCTGCTTGCCCAAACCATTATTGCAGGCACCCTATCAATTTATGTCACTGAAGGTCTTCCTCTCTTTCTATGACACTCTACCTTTCCCAGCATGTAGTGTTTTTCCAAGGACTACTACTTCTTGACAACACCCTCAAAGAACTTATGATGAAGTTTCACCATCCTTACCTCTTAGCAGCACCCTGGTTACACTTCCTGCAAGACAGATCTAACTTATTAAAGTAGGTGTCTATTGTTGTCCTCAACTCCATTTCACAGAGAGGGAAACTGAGATTCAGAGACCAAGTAATTTAAGTGAGATCATGGATCCAAATTAGGGCTTTGAATGGGTTCATTACTGAGCCTTTCCATCCCAGGCTCTAAATCAGAATCTATATTTTTAACAAGATCTTGTAGTGATTTGTATAGCTCCCCGGGCTATTTCCATGTGTACATAAGAATACACATAAGAATCACCTGAGAATCTTGTTAAAATGCAGATTCTTGTTCAGTACATCTGGGGTAGAATGGCAAAGTCTCAGCAGAGGGTCCAATTGGTCCCCACTTCCCATTCCAGGCTGTTGAAATCCCTCCTTAACCAGAAAGAGAGCTGTAACTGGAATGCATTAGACCCGTGCTTTCAAATATTAATTATACACCTGAATAACCCTTGGATCTTGTTAAATGCAGGTTCTGATTTCATAGGCCTGAGGTGGGGAGCCCAAGAGGCCACATTTCCAACAGACTCCTAGGAGAAGACTCCCAGGAGATGCTGATGCTGATGGCCCACAGACCGTGCTTTACTGAGGAAGTTCTAAGGGTTGAGGACCATGACACAGAGGATGTCTTCTTATTGCTGCTCCCGAAACCCACCAGTGTATATGGGGGAAGTAGCCTGGAGGAAGCAAGCTTTAGCTTGGGATTCTACAGTTTAATCTCACCTATTTTCTTTCTTAAAGCAGCACATGAGCTCATTAAGATTCAGATAGTTTCTTTCACACATATAACTAATTATATATCTTTTTTTTTTTTTTGGTAATTTACAGAAGCCCATGTAGTTATCTGATTCATTCTAAATGTCATCACCTTTTCTGTAAAATATCTCTTTCAATTGCTTTTACATATATTCCCATTTGATTTGCATTTATGTCCTTTTGTTCTGACCTACCTAATAAACTCAAATTGACCATCAACTGAAAATTTATTAGATATACCGAGCTTAATGCTTCACTCAGACCACTTCTTTATAACTTACTTTTAGAACTAAATATGGGATTCCATTCTGTCCATGTCTGCTTAACCAGATGAGTCTTCATTTAATTAACAATCTTGAATTTCTTGCAACATTGTTCTTTTTCCATTTTTCTTACTTTTTCTTCTCTCTTCAAACTAAACACTTTAAGTAGATTCTGAACCACAAACCTGTATGTTAACTGTGGCATACCCAACCCCCTAGAAGGCAATAATAGTACAATATCCAGGAATTTCTGATTTATGCCAAACCCCCACGTCAGCCTCACTTCCATTGCCAACTGAGCTGAAAATTGAAATACTGGCTCTGTCTGTAGACAGGCGCTGTTCTTCCTTGTATTAACTAGTTCATTACTAAGCTTGAGTATTTTACTTGTCCAACTGCACCTCATATTGAAGAATTTAAAGTTCGTATACCATCTCTTTATTTCTATTCCTCATTACCCAGGGCAATAACTTCTCTCCAGATACTAATTTTCTCTTCCACTTCATGCCGTCCTCAAACAAAACTTGCAGGCACATTGTAATCTTTCATTAGCTGAAAACATGTGATGTGAACAGGGCTTCCAATGGAAAGTGCAATAGGAAAGCCAAAATGAGGTAAGTTAGCATTTCTGGGCTCACCCTGCGATAGTTTAAATAGCCTTAGATCTGAACGCGCTTCCAGATCTCAAGATGATGGGAAGGGCTTCATCACAGCTCAAAGCAGTCATTGAAGAAGGGAGACCACCCCTGCCACACACAGATGCAGCCCTGCTGGTAATCATGGATGGACTTTTACACAGAGAGGCTGGAAAACGTTGTTCGGTTTGGAGAAAACACAGAACTGTCCCACTGTGGTTGGGCATCCCCCTCAAATGAGTGTATAATTAATAGATTCATAGTATTTGTTTGCAGTCTCATGATTCATCCTGTTTATCACACTTGGTTTATATGTAATTGATTGTACTTGAAATTGTTATGCTTGCCACAGTGTGTGAATACTATATTTGATGACCTAGAAATATAGTCTTACTACATTTTACTAATAATCCTTCAGTCTTAACATGTTTGGATTATGGTGATTCTAGTGAGTTCCTTGAAGACATTGGTGGTTCAGTGGTAGAATGAATTCTTTATTCTTTATTTTTAATTTTTAAAATTTTATCTTGGTTTGCATATAATATTCATAGACACTGTTTTCATTCATATACATTGTGCTTCAGAAATTCCTCCAAGTAGTAGTATTCTTACATTTAATATAGGGGACTCAGTTTGTGTCTGCTATATCACCACCCCCCTTCTGTCAGTAGTAGGTGCTATGGAGGTGAACAAGTTTCATCAGAGCTTGAAGTCTAAGGACAGGAAGAAAGACCTCGCAATCTATCTCCCTCAAAACAGTCAATAGAAACTCTATGAATCACAACCTGTGATCCACAACTGATGTGGTGCCTAAATGGCAACATTTGTGCATGAGGTTGTGATGAGTTGGCTAACAAAAACCTGTGTTCCTTTTGGTTATGCCTACAGACCACCAAGTACCTTATCTTCATTCTCATCCAAAATCTATAGATATTGAGTCCCTCCAGGGTACTGACTCAGATGATGCTAGAATAATATGTGAGTTACCTTATGCCTATCCCCCAGCTCCTATCTGCTGTAGCTGTAATGCTGTTCGTTCCTAAAGTGGCTTTTCTGCAGGACCATGGTTTTCATTCCGCCCTTGGAACAACCTTGCCCTTACTGGAACTCCCAAAACTAATTCCTAGGCACACTGCCCAAGTGGCTGGCTTCTCTGACTTGTATGCTCCTGGACACGGACTCTGCCCAGGCTCAGTGACTACACTGGGTGTGACAGTTTGCTTTAAACTGAAAAGCATTCCCTGACCCACAATTTCCTTTAAGCATTTCATCCACAGAGCTTTTCACAGAAAGCATCTATAATTGGACTGACTGCCACCAGTTTGCCTTAACCTGCAAGAAACCAGACCAAACCAAACAAAATCCCAAGAAAACAAAACCAAAGTAAAACCTGCTGTTGCCACCCTGCCAATTCTGACTCCTAACAACTGTATAGAACAGAAGAGAATTGTCCAATAATGTCTCCAAGGCTGTAAACCTTCTGAGAAGTAGGCTGCCACGGTTTTCCTCCAACAGAGCAGCTGGTGGGTTCGAACTGTTGACCTTTCCACTAGAAGGCAAGCATTCTGACCACTGCATGGAAGGAAATGTTTAATAAATAATCTCACTATTTTAAGATTAAACTTATTTTGGTACATTTGGCCTACAAGAGTAGGTTAGAGCCTTGACTTTCGACCCTCTGAGTGACAGATTCACATCACTGGTAAACAATTAATTGTGTGGGGCAAAACCTTGGGAAAAATTGTCAAGGATGGGACCTACACACTCATTAAATGCCTTCAGAAGGTCAAGGAAGAGTGGCCAAGGTTAATGCGTTCTGGTCCCTGATCTCTTTTCACATGTCCCTTCTCTATTGTGTCAGATGCATTATGTCTGCAGGAAGGCATTGTGACATGAACACACAATGCCGATCCCACAGCATGTGACTGACAATGCTATTCAGCAAGTGGTCCAAAAGAACTCCAGCCGAGGTCTCCTGAGCTCTGGGAAGTCATGAGATCCTGGAGGCAATTACCACAATCAGTGTGTTCCTCCCTCCCATAGATGGCAATGGCAATGGAATTTATGAAGCAGCGTGGCTGTCGTTTCGGAATTGAGAAAGCCCCTCTGCAGAGGCCTCAAAGGGACTGCATGCTCTGCCCTGAAGAGCCCTGTGCCTCCTGTCGCCAGAGCTTGTTAAGTTCCCGTGCCTCTGAGGTCAAAAGTGACAGAGGACAGTGTCGCATCCCTGTCATCACATCCTGACTGATATTTTTCTCCGGGTAGCGCCCACGAGCTGGGGGCAGCCTGCTGAAGGACTTTTCTCCACTTGGGTGACTGGTTAAACCCACACATGGCCATCCAGGCATCACCCCCACTGGGGAGACATATATGCAAATACATTAATGTATATATTTAATTGGGTTATAATCTATTGACCATAGATACTAAGGCACTGAGCAAGCAATTAACAAAACAGCTTTGACTAAATATAGTTAGCACTAAATATAGTTGGTTAATTGGTATTTAATATGCTTATTAAATGTCAATTAAGTATCTTTAGCAATGAATTGGTACCTAATTAACTTACTATAGCTATCCTGTTACTTGACATTTGAACAGCTAAATATTCTCTACAAGTTTAATGTTTTAATAAGAAACAAATTATCCGTGTATTGCTCATGAATTTTTCAGTTAGTTTAATGGGATTTAAATGTATCTCCCAACTTGGAGACATGTTTTACTTATAATCAACTAGTATTTTACATTTCAGATCACTTTTAAAGAACACCAGTTACCTCACAACAAAAGATTAGTTAAAGTTAGATAGCCTGTGTTCTAATCTTGGCTGGGCCACTTTGGTCTGGTATTGTGCTCAACAAATTATTTTACTGCTCTTGAGCCTCACTGCTGTATGGCTTTAACAATCAAATTGCAATGATTATAAAATGCAAAGTTTACAAAACATGTGAAAGCAGTTACATGAGATATATGTTTAAAAGTACTTAAAATTCTCAGGAAGGTTTAGTGGCAATCATTGTATTGACTGTGTAATTCTATTCTATTCTATTCTATTCTATTCTATTCTATTCTATTCTATTCTATTCTATTCTATTCTATTCTATTCTATTCTATTCTATTCTATT
>NW_006399905.1:6331148-6336404 GCF_000299155.1 Elephantulus edwardii | reverse complement strand
AACATCAGCTACAATAGCCCTAGTACTACTACCCCTTCTAAACCCAGCCTGGACATCCAGCAGTTCTCTGCTAATGTGCTGTTCCAGTCGTTTTTGAATGATCTTCAGTAGAATTTTGCTTGCGTGTGAAATCAATGATACTGTTCTATAGCTTCCACACTCTGTTGGGTCACCCTTCTTTGGAATGTGAACAAATATAGATATCTTCCAGTCATTTGGCCAAGTAGTTGTTCTCCAGATTTCTTGGCACAACTTGGTGAGCATGTCCAGGGCAGCATCTGTTAGCTGAACTATGCCAATTGATATACCACCTTCAGAAGGCAGGTTACTGATTCATAATCCTAGCAGTTTCCTATGTCTTTTGAAAGCATGCAGCAATGAAAAAAATTGTGTATCTTTTCATGTTCTGCATACTTAGTCTGTGTGGCTGAAAAAAATAATTGAAGAAATTGTACTATATGAAGAACAATGTGGCATCAGAATAGGAAGAACACTCAGCAACTCACGCTATGCTGATGACACAATCTTGCTTGATCAAAGCAAGGAGGACCTGAAGTGCTTGCTGCAGAAGATCAAAGAATACAACTTTCAAAATGGGTTATACCTCAATATTAAGAAAGCAAAAATCCTCACTGCTGACAACATCATGACAGATGGAGAAACAAGTGAAGTTGTCACAGGTTTCATATGTGAGATGGAGCTTCAAATTTCTTGCCTGCAGAGAGCAACTTGGTTCTGCCCTCCCCAGGACAGACCTATTTGTTCTCTTTGATAGTCCATTGTATTTTTAATACTCTTCTCCAGCACCACAACACAAAGACATCAATTCTTCTGTCATCCTTTCATTGTAAGATATGCCATGGTATTTTCAATTGCTTCCTATGCATCTGAAAGTTGGATAATGATTAAGGATGAAAGAATAACCAATATCAGTAGATTGTGATTTCACAGAAGAATACTGAATATCCATGAACTGACAAAAGAATAACCAAATCTGTCATGGAGAAAATGCAACCAAAGCACTTCTTAGAAGCAGGGATGGTGAAATATCATCCCACATACTTTGGGCATGTTGTGAGGAAGGCCCAGTCCTTGGAAAGAGATGTCACGCTGAGAAAAGTAAAAGATTAGTGGAAAAGAGGAAGACCTTCAATGAGATGGTCTAACGTAGTGATTACCTCAATGGATTTCCACATAACAGAGACCGTGGGAATGGTGCCGGGACAGGACAAATGTTGTATCTGTTTTTTATAGGGTCACTATGAGTCATTGTTGATGGATGGCACTTAACGACAACAACCCGTCTTGTTTACTTGGATTGCAACTTAAGATCTTCATAAATAAGCAGTCTCTTGTTAAGCAAACATAATTATAATTATTCAATGTCAGTAGGGTCCAGGAATCTGAAATAATTCCTTCTGGTTCTATATCCTGCTGAGAGTTTGTAGCCCCACTACAGATCTACATTTTAACTATAGGAGTCATCTCAAGATTTATAAAACATCTCTTGGGATGTTGTTAAAATGCAGATTCTGACCCAGTATATCTGAGATGGAAATGCAAATTATCAGGGGGAGGTTGACCCACAGTGAACAGGTCTGAAGCCCTTGTTGGGTCACTATGTCAGAGCCATCATGCTCATCACACATTTGTTTTCTTTAAGTCAGAGAGCGCTGGACAATGACTAGGAAGGATAGGAGAATTGACGCCTTGGAGCTGTGGGGCTGGAGAAGAGTTTTGAATATACTGTGAATCGCCAGGAGAACAGTTTTGTCCAAGAGAGGGTGAAGCCGACCTGCTTTTTGGAGGCAAGGATTCTGAAGCTGTCTCTGACATACTTTGGGCATGTTGCAAGAAGGGACCGGTCCCTGGAGAGGGGACATCATGTTTGGAAGTGTGGAGGGATAGAAAAAGAGGAGATCACCAGTGAGATGGATGGATAATGGGGTAATGAGTGTAGGTGTATCAGAGACAATAAATTTGGCACAGGATAGAGCAGGTTTCAGGGCTGTTATACATAGTGCCACTATGACTCGCAAGCAACTCAATGGGCACACAACAACAACAACAACAACAATAACAAGCTATTGATATGAAAATTGGAGCAGCAACAGGGCGCTTGGTGTCTACCTTAACATTTGCTGTTGGTTTGATGAAATGATCACTTACCACCATATTTCAAAATTTTTATGGTTGCAAACTATGGCCATTATTACCAACTAATTTATAGAGGCTGCAGTCAGCCTTATTGTAGGCAACTTAACCCACTTTTGTTTCCAGGGCAATATACATTGTTGAAGTTAATTGCTCCCTAATCTCTTCTTCCATATGGCAGAGTGAGTCTCTCTGTAATAGCTTTGGAATAATTTATCCAATAATTTGCCATTATCCCTTGACTATTGAGAAGTTGCATGGATCTTTGTTGGGTCATAGCATAGCACCTGCATTGACTGTGTTGAAACTGCTACCACAAACCCACCAAATGCCTTCATTTCATTGCTTGTGTTGAGATCAGTTTGTAATATTTTCTCTGCAAATGAACTAACTGTTATTATCCTTATTACCATTGTTGATGCTTCTTGTTATACAGGTGCAAAAAATGTTTCTATCTCTGCTATTTCAAAGCCTTCCCCTGTGGACTTAACAGTTCATGATTAGAGCAATATTAGTCATTCATTCATTGACATATATGACATTCTCAGTTTATATAGGAAACTATTGTAGGTTTTCAGTCAAGTTAGGAGACAGGTTTGTTTTGTTTTGTTTCGAGCAGGACAGAGATAGTGAGAACAGGCAGGACAGGGCAAGGTTCGTATTTGTTGCTCACTATGTCATTGAGTCGTAGCTGACTGATGGCACCTAACAACAATAACAACCATTTATGTTCAGTTGGTTTACATCTTAAGATATTAATAAATAAGCTGTATCATATCTTATGATGGATAAAATATTAAGCATTCATGTCTTACAATTATGATATGATATGGTGTCTAAAGCCCATACTCAGATCAGAAAGATACAGGTGTTCATCTCCACTCCACTGACAGAGAACTTGAGATACTCTCAGCTTTGATTTCTGCATCTGTAAATGTTTGTTTTTGTTGTTATGTGCTTGCGACTCATAGCGACCCTATGTACAACAGCTCTGAACTCTGCTCTATCCTGAGCCAACCTTCTTGTCTCTGACACACCTACGCCCATTACCCAAGTCACTGAGTCAATAAGGGTCTTTCTCTCCTGCGCTGTCCCTCCACCCTCCCAAGAGGGAGGGTGAAGCCTGCTGGCTCCTTGGAGGCAAGGATTCTGAAGCTTTGTCTGACATACTTTGGGCATGTTGCAAAGAGGGACTAGTCTTTGGAGAAGGACATCATGCATCTATAAATATGGAGAGAAAAAGAGTAATCTCCATGTAAGATCAGTGGGTATTATAGGAGATGATGTGTTTAAAATCTGTAGTATGTTGTTGTTGTTACTAGTTGCTACTGAGTCAACACTAACAAATAGCCACTCTGTGAACATCAGTTCTGAACCTTCCCCTATCCTGTGCCACCCTCATGATCTCCACTATGCCCAAGCCCACTGTTGTAGTCACTGTGTCAATCTATGTCACTGGGGAGGGGTGTCTTCCTCTCTTACACTGACCCTCTGTCTTTCTCATTTTGATGTCTTTTTCCAAGGACCAGCACCTCCTGACAATATGTCCAAAGAATGTGCAATGACGTTTTGACATCTTTACCTCTAAGGAGAACCCTGGTTGAAATTCATCATAATAGATTTGTATTGTTATTTTGGCAATCCATGGTATATTCAAGGAGCTCTGGTGACCGAGTGGGTAAGAAGTTGTTCTGCCAACACAAAGGCAAGTGGTCTGAATCCACCAGCTACTGTACAGGAGAAAGAAGGCCAATCTCTTCCTGTGCAATTTATGGTGTCTGAAAATCCACTGCAAGATCAATTATGAGTCAGTTACAGTTGAATTACAATAAGTTTGATATGATAATGTCTATAGTCCAGTCTAGTCTGCAGGTCCAGACCAGCCAATGGCATAGTCACTATTCTTAACCAACATCCCAATTAAAAAGGCATTATTTTTTTTGGTCTTCATGTAAAACTTTGCAAATAATAAAGCCTCAATAAAAAGATCAACTATTTTTGGAATCAAGTCTTTTCCTGTGATGCATTAATACTGTGTATGATTTAAGCAAGCTGAAGAACAAAAGGACACTTTTTGAAGGGTGGAGGGACAGTGCAAGAGAAGACACTGGACAGGATGAATTGACTCAGTGGCAAGAGTAATGGGAGTAGGAGTATCAGAGACAAAGAAGTTGACTCAAGATAAGGCAGGGTTCAGAACTGTCGTACAGTGGTTACTATGGGTTGTAAGTGACTCAACAGCACATAACAACAACAGAAGATACAACCCACATGTATTATAATTATCTTATACACCAGCAATGGTATATAAGGGGTGGTGTATAAGGGATGGTGCAGGAGTGGGCATTGTTCCGTTATCTTTTTATAGAGTCACCATGAATTAGATGGGAAGAGCGAGTTGATGTAAGTTAACAACAAAAACATCGTTTATCTTTCTAATTTTTTTCTTTTATTTATTCATTGTTGCACATTTTGTCAAAGTAAAGAAGTTGTAATAGACACATGAAGAAATGCTCCAAAAAAGAGAGATGCAAATCAAAACCACAATGAGGTACCATCTCACTCCAGTAAGAGTGGCAAAGTTTAACAGGGCAGCAAGTAATAGATATTGGAGAGGATGTGGCGAGAACGGAACTCTTATGCATTGTTGGTGGGATTGTAAAATGGTGAAACCATTCTGGAAGGCAGTTTGGTACTTCCTCAAAAAATTGAACATAGAAATTCCATATGACCCAGTTATTCCACTACTTGGAATATACCCCGAGAATATGAGAACTGAGCCACAAACTGAGATTTGTACACCAATGTTTAAAGGAACATTATTCACCATCACAAGAACATGGAAATAGCCCAAATGTCCAACCACAAGTGAACGGATTGAGAAATTATGGTACATTCACACAATGGAATACTATGTAACATGTTGTTGTTGTTGTTATGTGCCGTCGAATCGCCTGCAACTCATAGCGACCCTATGTACAACAGCCCTAAACTCCGCTCTGTCCTGTGCCAATAGCACTGTCTCTGACACTCCCATCCCAATTATCCCAGTCACTGAATCAATCCACCTCATAGAGGGCCTTCCCCTCCAGCGCTGTCCCT
>NW_006399905.1:6316594-6329513 GCF_000299155.1 Elephantulus edwardii | reverse complement strand
TTGCTTTGTCATCCCGTGCTGCCTTTTGAAATCTTCTATTCAACTCAGGAGTAATAACTTCGTAAATTATTACCTAACTTGTGGGGGACTGTAAAGCATTATGCTGAGTGAACTAACTCAGTCCCATAAGGATAAATAAACCCGTTATTGTGGAAGGAGTATAAGGATGCAGGGGGGTGGCAGTGGCTGAAAGCAGAAAGATATGGATGCACAGAGGAAAGGAGAGATTAATCATTGGATTATACAATTCGATGGGTGGTGGGGGTGAGAGAAATTGAAATAATTTCTTCAATTTTGTATTAAAATTTTGTAAATCTAGTAGGGGGGGGGGAAAGCATAAAAAAAAACCCAAAAGAGTAATCAATTGTTGTTGTTATGTGCTGCGAACTCACATGCAACTCATAGCAACCCTATGTACAACAGACCTGAACCCTACTCTATCCTATGGCAACTTTGCTGTCTCTGACACACCCACCCTCATTACCTCAGTCATTGAATCAATCCATCTCATTGAGGGTCTCCCTATCTTTCTCCACCCATCCGACCTTCCAAGCATGATGTCTCTCTCCAAGGACCTTCCTTGCAACATGCCCAAAATATGTCAGTTAAAGCCTCAGAATCCTTGCCTCCAAGAAGCAGCCTGGCTTCACCCTCTCTAGGATGAACCTGTTTGTTCTCCTGGCAGTCCAAGGTATATTCAACACTTCTTCTCCAGTATCACAGCTCAAAAGCATTAATAATCTTTCTATCATTCTTAGTCATTGTCCAACTCCCTGACACATAACAAGCAATTGAGGAGACTATGACCTGGATCAGACAGATCTAAATTAATTATATAAAATACAATATATATGAAAAACTATATAAAACACAATGTACATGAATAAAACATACTGTATACGTATGTAAACACAATGATTGTATGCAAACTAATACAAAATGTGTTAAAAAAATAAAGAACGGAGAGGGTGGAATATGGGGAAGGGGAGAAATCTAGGACAGCAGAGTTTAGTGGTCAGACAACAGGGTGAAGGAACAGGAAAGATTCAACGGGGACTTGAAAAGATGGGATACTAATAGGCATGTTGTGTGTTGTGTACTGTCAAGTTGGAACCATCTCATAGCTGACTCTCCAGTGGGTTTTGAGGCAGTTTAACCACACAGAAGGAGACTGACCATCTTTCTCCCACAGAACAGCTGGTGGATTTGAACTGCATGTCTTTAGCATTGCAGCACAGCTCTTTATCATGAGACCACCATAGATCAATAGTATCCATTTTATAAAATACAGTGTCTATGAATAGTTGTATAAAACACAATGTGCATGAATTTAAAAAAATGCTCAAAAAGAGACCATGGTTCTATTTCAGAAAAGTTTAGTAAACAGCATGTAGGTTGAGTGTTGACTTCCTATCCATGAACACTTTGGCCACCAAGCATCTGTCCACTTCTTTGGTACCTTCTTAAAAGAAAAGCCAGGCAAAGTGAAACCAAAGCTCATTTCTCTGTGTCTGAATAATGAGTTTTCTTAGCTGCCTTATTTGAAGCAGAGCCAAGAAGTTTTAATATTTGTAGAGGACACCATGTTTTGAAAATGTTGATGTACATATTCTACCTTGAGTATAACAGGTCACTAGAATAAAGGCATTCCAATTTCCATGTCAAGATGATAAGGGGATTATTTAGGTGTCAAAAGAACCAAACATGCGTCAGACTTCTTTCTGCCTCAGTATAATGGGATCCTGTATGGACGATGTGTATAAAGCATACAAAAAGCACAAGTCAAACAAATAAACGTGATCTCCACAAGGGCAAGGACAAGCACTCAGAAATCAGAAGCTTGTATTCAAAGAGAGCTGGCCTTGCCAGAGCCAACTGCCAAGACCGAGCCCTTAAAATATAGTTAACTGGCATATGTCAGTTACTCACTGGAGTCTTTACATTAAAAAGAGAGCTGCTTTATGAAATAAGTTGTCAAGTGGACTCCACATCACTTCATCAGTTTTCACTCAGAGTGTATGGCAGAAGTGCACACACACACAAGCACTCACATACATAATCCATCCTGGGAGTAACCTTAAAAACAATTCAATGGCTGAGTATCCAGTAGCTGCCACAGCCAGGCAGACACTGTGCTAGGCTCTGCAAAGCCAAAGAGAAATAAAACCAGGCTTTTATGATGCAGCAATACAGACAGAAACTTGTGGGGTTTCCTTCCTGCAATGGGAGCATGCCGCACTAAACAAAGGAAGCCCAAAGGAGGTAGCAGGGAATTCTGCCTGGCAAGTAGATGCAGTTAAACAGGATAACGAATTGTCAAAGAAAACAGGCACACTTTTTCTTTAAAAAAAAAATCATACCCATTTTATTTGTATTTTACGAACTATAAAATCTCGAAACAAATACCTGTGGAATTTAAACCCTTGATTTAGTCTGTTAAATGTGCGAGCATGTTTTTCTTATTACTGCCCAAGAAACAGTTATTGGTAGCTGCTGTTGAACTTGACTTATAGTGACCTAGTTCACAATAGAACCAAGTGTTGCTGCTTGACCTGGTTTTCCCCACGGTTGGTTGTGGTCTGGACCATTGCGACTCACAAAGTTTCCAGTTCCTGATTTTCAGAAGCAGATTTCAAGCCTCTTCCTCCTTGCATAGCTTAGTCTGGAAGTTTTGCTGAGGTCTTTGGCCATCATATCAACGCCCAAGCCACCATTGTTCGGCAGTGGAGTGGTGGCTATCCATGAGGTATATCGGCCAGAACCAACCCCGGGTCTCTCACAGAGAATTAAGGATTCTACACTAAGTCACCTGCAAGTTACACTGTTTTTGTGTTGTGTGTCGTTGAGTCAGGACCAACCCGTAGCTGACCTTCCAGAATAGAAGGAGATTGTCTATCATTCTCCTGTGGAGCAGCTGGTAGATTCAAACTGTGTGCCTTTGGGATTGCAGTACAGCTTCTTACCACTAGGCCACTAGAGCTCCCCTTAAATTAAAGTGGTAATAAACTACAAATGAATTGAAAAGTCATCTTGATGATCCTTTCCATGTATCCCTAATCAGTTGTTATATCAAAGTGATTGTTCTGCATTAAATTAAAGAGATTGGAGGTTAAGAAAAAAAAAACTGATCTCATACTTGTTAAAATGGTAAATAATTTATTAAAAGTGCCCAGAAAAAGTTGCTTAGTATTGCTATATATTGCTATTGCTATATAGCTCTGGCCCTAAATAGTCCATCCATCAAAAAGAATAACAATTATTAGTGTTATTGTTTAAAGAGTAGATTTATATGCTGTTGTTATGTGCTGTTGAGTCAGAACCGAATCATTCAGCACCTCCTGTGGGTTTTCAGAGGCTATACACTGAATGAGAGGAGATTGTCTATCCTTCTCCCATGAAGTAACTGGTGGATTTGAACTGCATACCTATGTACTGGCAGCATAACTCCTTACCAGTATGCCACCAGACCTTATGATAATTCAGTCCTTCCTTCTGAGTTCTTGAGTTTTACTAAGAAACAAAGGCTTCCTATCACATCATCTACCACACTGCCTTCAGGGCAAGCTCTCCAAAAGATGAACCCGTTTGTGTCAGCCTCTTGCCTAGAACCTATCCATGATCCTCAGTGTCAAACATAATAAAGTCTAGACAGTTTATCTGACAATCACAACCTTGACCTTCTCTGTTTTGCCTTCCTGTCTCAGTTCAGTCAAACTTGGTGAAGCACTCAGTCACACCGAACTGCTGACTACTGTTCTCTGAGCCTGTCTTGGCTTTCCCACACTCATGCCTTTGGACAAGTTTCTTTACATAAAAGCTCTAGTCTCTTATTTTCTTTTTTTACATAAATTCTTAATTACAAGATCCAGCTCCATTTTTATCTTTGTAAGGAAGTTCTTCCTGACACTTATGCTAATTGGATGCTACCTTAACATGGGTACATATGGAAGAAGGTATCCCATTGTGTTATAATTATCCATTGATAAGCATCTCTCTTTCGCCTTAATTAGAATCACTACAAGTGTCTCAAAAAATGGTACAATGTCATTCGTCTTTACATAGCAGCACTAATCAGATGACTTCTTCTAGAAATACATATTTAGGGAGTCAGCTCTCATTAGCTTTAGTTCATAGGAGAGATTGGTGCTCAGAGTAGTTAACAAACTTGCTGAGGTCATGTGAGTCAGAAAAATAGCAGCAAAATCGTTGGCCACACTGTATAGTGTCAACTGATCATCAAATGTCTACAACTTCCAGTTTTTCTGACGTATATTGTTGTTGTTGCTGCTGCTGAGTCAACACTAACTCATGGTGGTCCTGTGTACAAGGGAACACAATGTTTCTCAGTCCTGTGTTATCCCCACAATCACTGGAGGAGGCCAGTGAACGGCTTCTCATCTGAGAGATTCATCTGTCCGTTCTGAGCAGATGAGTTTGTTATGCTCTACTGGCTAATTTTCAGATGTTGACCACTGGAAGTCTTTTTTCTTAGTCTGTCTTAGTCTGGAATCTCCACTGAAATCTGTTCCCCATGGGTGATGCTGCTGGTATTTAAAATATCAGTGGCATAGCTTCTGGTATCATGGCAACATCTAAGTCACCACTGTATGTCAAGCTGACCTACAGATGGTGGCCAGGGGGCCTAGGCGTCCTCATTATTGACTGATTCATTTTTCATTTAGCAAACAATTATTGTGTCCTTTAAGGGCTACACACTGCAAGAAATGCTAGCGAACATTTTTCAAGGCTGATCTCAGGAAGTTGGGAGCCTATAAAACACAACCCTTTTCAAATAACTGGCATCAGTGATGACAAATGACTGTTTATTATTATAGTTGGGTGAATAGGCATGAGAAAAAGGAACGATACAATCTCCTATATTAGAGTTTGTGGGGTTTTGGGGGTCACATTTTGTACTTGGCATTAACAGTCTCTCCAACCACCTTGGGATCTTTTTGCTTCAGAGGGCAAAACAAGACGCCCTGTTCTAAACGTGAATGAACTTCTATAGAACAATGCCACAAATCCACTTACAGCACCAGTATTTAACTCTTCCCTCATCACTACTGTTCTGGCTGCAAAAGGGTTAATTTTGTAGTTGGTGATGTAAGGAAATCTGCTGAATTTACAGAGCAAACTAGGAGTGCATTAGCAATCCCTTTCTCTAAGTCCTTCCTTAACGCGGTGAATCCTAGGATAAAGGGTTTTGGGTAAAAGGCTGGAAAGTTTTCTCTTTACACAGTCAAAAGCGCCAAGATTTCTCATGCTTTCTGAAGAAAATAGGCCCTGTAAATGATGACAACATTGGTCACAGCCTCAACGCCCACATGAAAGAGAAATTGTGAGACAGACACCTTCCTCCAGCCGTCGCTCGGAGTCCCTGGCGTGTCCTGACCACTTTTAAATCATCGCTGTCTTTCTTCTCTACGGTAACAGCGAGCCCAGAAGGCCCAAACATCTAAAACATCCTGTCCCAGGGGTTTCTTCTAGCTCAATGAAAAAGTTTAAAACTCCTGACAAAGTCTCCTGTCTTTTTCTCCCTTCATGTTCCCTTCAGTGTCTTCCTTTTCTGTTTCCCTCTGTGATGTGAGGTCTTAGAGATTCACAACTACTACGATGGTATATGAATGCTGGAGGACTTAAACGCCAGAAGAGAAAACACGGAACAAAGTGCCTGGAACAATGGAGCACTGGACAAGGTCTGAGGATGTGACCTCCTGCTGTTGAATTCAGTGTACAAATGTCCCAAGAAAATTTTACCAGGGCCCAGGCATAGACACAATATGACTCCTGAAGTGTTGAGGAGCCTTGGTGGTGTAATATGTAACATATTGATTTGTTAAGTGAAAGGTCAGCAGTTTAAATCCACCATCTTTGAGAGAAAGATGTGGAGTCTTCTTTCCTAAGGATCTCTATAGTCCCAGAAACCCAGTGTAGGGTTTCAGGATTGTAACTGGCTTCATGACAATGGCTTTATTATTAAGTGTTGGGCTGTTGATGGAATCCACAGCCACTCCATAGGAAAAAGAGAAGGTCAAGAGCTTCTGTAAAGATTTACAGTTTTGGAAACCTTAAGAGGAGACTTGGCTTTGTATTACAGTGTTACGATGAGTTGGAATAGACACAGTGACAGTGAATTTGGCATATCTCTTACTGTTGCGGAGTTGACTCCTTCAGTTAGTTTGAGGTTGTAAATTACATAGGAGGAGATTTGACATTTTTCTCCTTTGAAGTCCCTAAAGAATTCCAACTTCCTGAGAGGCAGGGCCTTTGGGTTAACAGCCAATCCCCTATAGTCCATGTTATCAGTGCTCCTTTGGTTTATAATTCTTGTTGTGTACCATCAAGTCAGAACGAACTCATGGCTGACTCCCAGGTGGATTTTCAGAGGCAGTTTATCATATGGGAGGAGAGTGCCCATCCTTCTCCTGTGGAGCAGCTGGTGGCCTTGAACCATGTACCTTCGGGATGCCAATGTAGCTTCTCGCCTCTAGGCCACAATAACTCTATTGGTTTGTAATAATGGTGTATAAATATTAACAATACTCCTTGCATACTGATTTGATCCTTTCCTGATGATTTCTGTAGATTTTTCTTCAGATGTCTTTCATGTGTTCACTGTATCATGTCACTCAGATAATTTCTAAACAAATATTTCTACCTTATGAAAAATTTTCTTTCTCATCAGACTTTTTCAGTGTTAGTGAAACAGGTATTTATGTGATGCAGATGGCTTGCAACAGACGACTATTCTAACGGTTGATCATTCCAACCCATCTAGTAGTGTCATAGAGAAAGACACAGTTGGTCTATCTGCTTCTATAAGCTTCTTTTGCTTTCTGATCCTTACCTTACTGGAAACAACATGCTTAATCCTAGTTGTAGTTGTTGTTGTTGAGTGCTATCAAGCCGTAGGTGACTCATAGCAACACTGAATGCTTGTATAACTTTTTTTCGTTTCTCCAAGTTCATAGGATTTCTGGAGGCAAGCTATTTCGGAAATGGATGCCACTCCTGCTGCCAAGCTGGTTTTAATTGGTGAGTTTCACCAAACACTGCCCACCATGGGTAACCGTTATTGCTTTTGACACATCAGTGTCACAGTGTTCAGCCTCACAGCAGCCACGAGTTCCCTCTGTACAGCAAATGGACAGACAATTAGAAGAATGTTTGACCAAAACCAAGTAAAACCAGCCCTAAGGGAAGCAGATTAAATTCACCCACCTTTGGCTTGGTGGCGTCACTTTCTGTCCACTAGGTTCACTGAGCTCTCTCTATGTTGGCGATGTTGTTAAGTGACATTGAGTTGTAGACGATTTATAGCGAGCCTGTGAACAAGAGAAGTGAACACTTGTATAACTTTCTTCATTTCTCTAAGTTCATAGGGTTTCTGGAGGCCATTTTTTTTTTTTAATCTGGTCAGGGTTCCAGTTCCTTTACCTGTAAAACTGCAATGACAGTAGCTACTTTGCACAGTAATTGTGAAAACAAAATTGGCTGGTGAAACGGAAGAACTCTACAAGTTGCTTACTCTGTAGTAGATGCTCTTTATGTGCTGGCGCTTTCAGGTACAATTTTTGTTCCAAATTTCCATGTCACATGACAGTCTCTTGTATCTAGTAGGTGTTCAATAAATGCTGGGGGTGGGAGGGTCGATATCAAGCCATAAGCCGGTGCCTCCAAGGAGCCAATGTGCTCGCTCTATGTATGCAGTACATGGCTTCCTGACTCTTGGCTTCCTGACTGACATTGTTTTTGTTAGGCACTATCGAGTTGAGTATGACTCATAGCGACCCTGTGAACAAAAGATCTGAAACCTGCTCTACCCTGCATCATCCTCATGCTTCCAGACACACAAGACCCCACTGCAGCAGTCACTGTGTCAATCCACCTGGTTGAGGGTCTTGCTCTCCTTTGCTGGCCCTCCACCCTTCCCAGCATCATGTCCTTCTCCAAGGAATAGCACCTCCTAGCAACATGTCCAAAGGATGTGAGGTGAAGCTTCAACATTCTTGCCTCCAAAGAACACTCAGGCTGCACCCTCTCCAAGACATATCTGTTCATTCTCTTGGCCATCCATGGGATGTTCAGTGCTCTTCCCGAACACCACAGCTCAAAGGCATCAGTTCTTTTCCAGTTATCCTTATTCATGGTCCAGTTCTCAGATCATAGCATGTAATTGGAAAGTAACAGCCTGAATATACCCTCTCTCTGGTCACTGTTTATTTGAACTTGTGGTTTCATCCCTCTGGGACATCTTATGTGCTGATCCCTCTTCTCTGAATGTATTTCCTTTCTTTACAGAGAGCATTCCACATCCTTTAAAGCTCAGCTCAGTGTCCCTTCCTATGGAAGCTTTCGCTGACTTCACACCCCAGTGGTGCTGCATTCTCTTTCCACACACACTTGATACCCTGCTGTCATGGTCAAGGTAATTGCCTTTCTACCCCATTAGCCCAAGGGCATCCCATGTGCATTATCAGATTTATATCCCATATCCCGGGGGCCAAAACTGTCAAGGACTCTCAATCAAGGGCATTTGATGACCAAATGAAGGGCTGAATGGAATGTGACAACGAGTTTGGGTCACAATGAGAATTGTGTTCAGCAGAATGGGTCATAAACATAATCCACACACCCCACCCCTCACTCCCACCCCACCCCAAACTCTGGTCCAGTGGCCAAAGGAAGGCAGAGGAGGTTCTGGAAAAGCATTCCTCCTCTTCTCACCAGCAGATATCATGCCATAGTTACTCAGAAGAAAGGAAAGGCTCAACATCTTGTAAATGGCAGAAACTACAGGAAATGAAGCTCTCCATTCCACCCAATACTACCTCCCTTAGCATTATTGTGGGAATAATGGATGTGGTTGTGTCAGGGCCTGATGGATGGATGGGTCTCTAAGGGATTTACCAGGCTAGCTATGGGACTGCAAATCCCTTACGGAGAACTACCCAGGGCATACCTTGCTTTCAGGAATCACTGCAAATAGAATGTGACTGTTATGATTATCAATTAATAATCAATTAGGTTAGTAATCTCCCCTTGTAGAAAACCTGCTTAAACAATGATGAATTGTACAGGCTCAACCAGGGCCAAAAGATGAAAGAGGTGGGGGAAAATGTCTTTGCAGTTTTAAACACACACACACACACACACACACACACACACACGAAAGAAAAGAAAACTTAGCGACTAAATCCCCAAGCTTGGCTGTCTCTGGAAAATGAATTCCACAGGCTCTGACTCCCAGATGTTTTATCGAATGTGCTTCGGAGTTGGAGGTGATGCATTGTTCCTCAGAGTCATTAAAAGGAGCTCGGATAGCTGTAACGCGGCTCAGCCTCCAAGAAGCGCGCTCTGTCCACACTTGTACTTCTACACAATATATGGTTATTGTTAGATGTGCACGTCCACACGCTGCGTGCGCGGGGGTCTCTTTGTCCTTTTTATTCAGATGTGGGATAAGGATGCTTTCAGCACAGCGAGACGACAGTCTCTCCGGCCCCTTCCTGGCAGCCCTATGGCCCCAGCGTCAGAAGGAAACGAAAAGTTCCTTTGTTCCTAATGCAGTGCCCAGCTTTCGTCACTCAGGGCCCCCCAAAGCTGAGCTCTCTGCAGACCTATTGAAAAGAATTTCGATAATTTCTGGAAGACACAAGCGCCGCTAATTTTTTCCCTGAAGTAGCAAGGTTAAGAGAGCTGTCCTCTATTGTTATGGACAACATACACTAAAGGCATTTAAGGCCATGTTGGGGTAGGGAGGAATCTCCATGTGGGCTTGTTTTTCCTTGAGAACAGGATGGTCATTATCCAGAGTCCAGATGACAGCTCCTTTTGTGACATGACTTTGGGGGGCCCAACAAAACCCCTGCCCTTTCTACAAAAGGCCCAGGCCGAACCCCGCCTGAGAGAATGCTAAGCAGGGACTCCACCACCACCAGGGAGGCCGCCCTGGGCATTTTGTGCTGAGGATGCGGCCCCTTCTAAGCAAGAGCTCACTCTATTCTTTGGCAGAGAGGGCAGTGAACATGGATAATTGAACATTTGCCCGAACAGAAGCCAACAGGGTGGCAAGGTTTATTGATCCCACTGAAGCCCGGACCCCCAGGGAGGGCCTGATTACATCTTAATGTTTTTCTAATGTGCTGCAGCATCCCAGCAGTAGACATTTCTTTACAGAGAAACCGTGCAAGACGCTATACGCCCTGGGCGGGGAGGGCAGTGTGTGTCCCCTGGAACCTTGCCTTCTTCTGGAACATCTGAAAAGGAAGCTGAAAACTAGATACTTCTAAGTGGAATCCTCTCATTTGCACGCTTACCGTAACTTAGCCCTCTTATCATGCAAGCAGACATGTCAAACCACCGTGATGTGTAAGTGAGAGGGACTGTGTGACAATCATGATACATGTGGTCTTTTCCACTGCCGCGATAAGCAGTTGCACAGTTAAGGGACATTACGTTCAGTTCCAAAGAATTTTGTTTCCTCATTTGTGACGTCACTGATTAAAACAGTTGAACTTAATGCCTCTTGGTGGCAAAAGCATATTTTGGAGATTTAGTGGAAGCATGAGGTTATTATGATTAATATTTGTTTCCACTACTCCATTTCTGGAGACGCTTAAAATCTAACAAGTCCATGGGAGGGACCAGCAGATGTCACTGTAGCTCTGTTCATTCATCTTTTTTGTCTCCAGGAGCTTCTAGTTCTAGCCTTTTGGGCTCCACCGATCACATTTCTTATTTAATCAAAGCATAATGCATCATAACATTGGTCTTTCATGTTGTTGCTATTCTTCTATTGTATGCAAAATTGGATACATAGCTTTGCAAACAGAGATGCAAACTAGAAAGTAGCCTGGACACCCTGGTGAGGTGTGGAAATGACAGACTCTGAAGAGCCATGGTAGTGAGCGAGGACAAAAGAGCAGTGGAGGGCATCTGCCAGGAGAATCCTGATAGACAACAACCTTGGGAATTCAAGACAGACCTGTCTTCTCCATTCTCATGGAGAACTTTCTGGAAACTTCAGCTGGGGAACAGTGTTGCACGTGCAGGAAGATTCCTTAGCAGAGGGCTGTCCCCTGTCCATTAGAGAAGACAGAGTGCAGGACAGAAGGCAGTGGGGAGTTTTTAGGGATGAAATCTCTGAGTTCCAGCATCTTCTGCATTTTAAAACAAAAAAACCACTGTACACAAAGGAATACTATGCAGCACTAATGAGCAACAATTTTGTAAAACACTCTATAACATGGGAGATTCTAGAGAGCATTATGGTGAGTGAAATAACTCAATCTTATAAGGACAAATACTATGTAAGATCATTACTGTGAAAATAGAAGAATAACTAGTAAGATGCAGATGAAAGTCCAAAAGGGTTGGGGAAGGTGGCAGGGGGGCAAGTGATGGAAAGTGGACAAATCACTAGTGAGTGGAGGAGGAGGGGTGTGAAAGGATGGGGAGTGAAGGAATTAAGAGAGATTCAATAGGGACCTGAAAAGATGGGGTAATACTAGTCATAGGTCAATGGTGATTAATTTTGTAAGGCACACGGTGCACGTTGAGTGATCTGAAACACAATAGGGATGTAGTAATGTATAAAATGTAATGTATATGAATGATACACAATGTGATCATATTTTGTATGTGAACCTATATAAAATTAAAAATAAAGTGGAGAGAAATAAATCACTACCATCGTTGGTGGAAAAGAAATATCCAGGTAATGACTTCGAGTTCTGGCTTTTTTCTGGAATAGTCAATATTTGAGGCAGTGAAGTCAGCCACTAAATGAAGAAACAAGACTCTGCCTGCCTTTGCTTTCCACATAGACAGAAAGATATCAGTATAAATTGGAAAATTAAGGAGTTGTTTTTGTTTTGTTTTTAGAAAAAAAATATCATCATTTTTTTGGTACTTCAAATACACCAAACTTGATGGTACTTCTTTGTAGTAACTTTGTACATAGATAGATACATCACTTTGTGTTATTCAACTCCAGGTAGTAGTCTCCTATAAATATCACCAGGATGCAAATAAATGGACTCTAAGAGCAGAGCTATGCAAATAGAATGAATTGTCCTTAATAGAAGTTATCATGTCCTTTGAAATGCCCAAATCATTCAGCATTTCCCTCTCACTCCTCAGAAAAGGAAAATTTTTTATGGGCTGACAAAACTTCTAGAACACATCAGAGGGAAGGCTGTTTCTGCAATGAGGTCTTTCTGTTTGGACCCACTACCAATCAGCACCTTCCACCTTCCCTTACAGCCACATCTGCAGAGTGAAGTGTTGGATGATCCAACAAGACAACCTGTCATAGTTTTCTCTACAATTTGCCACCTTGACTTAAATTTTCTCCAGAAGTTCAAGAAAAAGCCTTATTTTGAGAATAAGATTCTCAAATATTTATCTTTCTATTGTTTTTCTTTCTTTGTGGTAGCCAACCCACAACACTGGCCCTATTATCCTTGCTTTGGGGCAATTCCCTTCCTTTTTATACCAGAGTTGGCCTGTGTAAACCATAGAAAATAAAGTGACTATATAGAAAAAGAAGTTATTAAGTGAGCAGAGATCATGGTGACTTCTCCCTTCTCATTCTGGGTAAAGTCAGCTGCCATATCATCAGGAGGCTCAAGAAGTCTATGGAGGGTCCACATGGTCCACTTGTTGCTTTGAGATAAGTCTTGCTGTAGTGGTGTTTGTTAGATGCCATCCAGTCATCTTTGACTCAGTGTTCCTATGACTAAGAAATTTGAATCTTGCCATATACTTAGGATAATATATTACACTAAACAACATGTGAGCAAGAGCCTATGGTGATGAAAGAAGAAGTTCAGGCTGCTTTGAAGGACATGACAAAAAATAAGGCCCCAGGAATAGATGGTATACCAATTGACATATTTCAGTTAACAGATGC
>NW_006399905.1:6315884-6316494 GCF_000299155.1 Elephantulus edwardii | reverse complement strand
GAACAACAGATAGAACTCTTGCCTTATCCTATGTCATCCTCACAATCGGAGACATACTCGAGCCCGTTGCTACAGTCACCTTATCAAAATACATTGTCCCAAAAGTATAACACAAACCTGGTTTTACATCGCCTCATTGGGAGAAGGACCTTGTTTACTGAGTTGGGTTGCTCTTTGAAAACACATAGTCTCTTAGTCTGTGTCAGTCTGTTAACTGTCTGCTATTTGCTCCTCCACAGGATCCCATTTACTTCATTGGTTTGAGTTCGTAGTAAACTACTTTTATCCAGAAATTGTTGATTTATAACTAAAGCTCTCTCTCATGTATGCGGTGTTTTAAATGTTTTACTTAGTTTATGGTCTTTGATGGTCTTAGAGTTCTCTTTCCTAGAAGGCAGGTTGTTGTTGTTGTTACGTGCCATCGTGTCACTTGCAATTCATAATGACCCTATGTACAACAGCCCTAAACTCTGCTCTGTCCTGTGCCAATCGCACTGTCTCTGATACACCCGTCCCGATTACCCCAGTCACTGAATTAATCCACCTCATAGAGGGCCTTCCTCTCCTGCGCTGTCCCTCCACCTTACCAAGCATGATGTCCCTCTCCAAG
>NW_006399905.1:6270539-6287150 GCF_000299155.1 Elephantulus edwardii | reverse complement strand
TTCAGGCCTGGTGTTAATTGTGTTTGAGATGAACATTCTTCTACGTGCTACAGCACTGGTCTGTTGATTTGCTGTGCTGAAGTAACTTGGGGTTGCTGTGATGCTGAAAGCTGTGCCACTAGGCTGTCAAATACCATAACGATTATCCGTGGTGGACAGTGTTTGGTGACACTCACACATTAAGACAGGCTTGGAAGCAAGAGTGGCATCCACTTTCTAAACATCTTACCTCTGGAAACTATGCATATAGAGAAACGTTGATAGTTACACAACAGGGTTCAGGTCTTTTGTTCATAGAGTCACTATGAGTTGTGTTTGACTTGATAGCACTTAACAGCAATGACAACTTCTTTGTTTGGTTGCACTTCGCTAGGTTCATTCTGATCTCCTAGGGTCTGCTATTTCTGTCGAGCTTCCTGTTACCAGAAGTTTCACTGTAACTAATCTCTTAGCGATACCTACCTTTGATTTAGAGTCCAATATTACAGCCCTTTATGCCCAGCAATTAATTTAGGAAACAAAGAGCCACAAGCATCATGCATCTGCTGCCTTTCATGGATTGATACATGTTAATGGCATCTTTATCATGGGCTACTCTAAAAAAAATTAAAGCCTCTTTCTTACCACAAGGTGTGATAATTGAAGACATTTTTCATGATGTGAAATGATGAGTTTGTGGTCTAGGACACAGCTTAGAGTTGGAGGGGAGCAGAGATGATGAATAATAACAAAAGTTAACGTAGGTCAATCAGAATTAGAGGTTTTCTGTCAAAAGAAGGAAAATAAAGACTGAAGTGAAAAGATCAAGAACAAGCATCTAATTCAATACCACATAACAACTAATTTTTAATTTTTCCTCAAATTTTTTTAGTTGGACAGAGTTCAAAAGTTGCTACTCTGAGTGTTTATATTCCGATCACCTGCAGAATACACCCAACAACTAAAATAACAACATATCTCTTCAATTAACTTTTTTTATCCCAGAAAATCCATGAGAATATGTATTTGAAGGAAAGAACCAAAACAAAAAACAAAATTCTTCACTGTTTTCAAATCAATTTTTTGACTCATGGTGACCTTCCATCAGCTTTCAAGAGCTATAAATCTTCATGGGAACAGACAGCCTCATCTTTCTCTTAGAAAGTGACCAATAGATTCAATCCCTAGATCTTTCAGTTAGCTGCTCAACACACAACTCATTGTACCACTAGTGTTTCTCATCAATGAAAATGAGGCCATTTATTTTATTTTATTTACTTATTTTTGCTTTTTGGCAAGTTTAAATTTCTTTTCCATTTTGTTAAAGAGCATACTTGTATCAAGTCAGATACAGTGCAGGAATCCTTTTGTATCTATGATGCTACCAAGGAAGCTCTGACAGCCTACTAGAGTTGTGCTGCCATCCCACAGGCAGGTGGTTCAAATCCTCCAATTGCTCCATGGGAGAAAGTTGAGTAACTTCCTCTCTTGTGATTTATTGCATCTGAAAATTCACAGGAGGATTAGTTATGAATTGGTTCTGACTCGATGGTACACAGTAACAAGAAGATATGATGGCGTATCTAGTGTCTTCACCTGTAGAGAGTTACACAGCTAACTCAAAGGCTATGGCTTCTTGGGAGAATGATGGACAACCTCCTCTATATAATTTTTAGCCTCAGAAACTCAGTGGAGAGTCAGCTTTGAGTTGGTTTCAACGCAATGGCAGTGAGTAGTACTTATTTTACCAAGGTATTATGGTACATGGTCAATTATTAGCATAGACAATGCAAAGTGTAAAAACAGTTTTTAATTAAATTCTTCTCAGATGTTGTAAAAGTTGAGGAAAACAAAGTTAAGGAGACCAACATGTTCTTTTTTAAACTTGAAAGACTTCATATACCAGTGCATTGTCAATAAGACAAAGGTGAAGCAAACTCCAAGCAGGTGCTGAAAGAAACTAGTATTTCATTATAATAAGAAGTAATAGTAATAAGAATGCTGAGGAGGAGATTTAGGAAAAGGAAGAGATGTAGAAAACACAAGAGGAGAAATAGATGGAGGAAGAGGAGAAAGGAGAGGAGGAAGAGGAACAGAAAAAAACCCCAGAATCAGCTAACACCCAATGACTATCAACAATCTAGGTATTTCTGGAAGTAGTTTTGATATGCCTGTATGGATGTGTTGTATTGTGGAGTTGGAACAGATCCATAGCTGACCCTCCAGTGGGTTTTCAGAGGCAGTTAATCTCACGGGAGGAGATTGACCATACATGTACTAATTTATTTAACCTTACAGCAATCCTAGAGAGAGCTATTGTTGCCTACATGAGTGATCACTAAGACACACAGAAATCACAAAAACCCATCAGAGGTCACATGATCAGTAAGTAGCAGATTGATGAAGGGCAATGATTAGAATACCAATGAGACACTGTTGGTCTCCTTAGGTGTTTTGTTATGGTCCCTCAGAGGTAATGTTGAGATCCTTGAGCACAATTTGTTCCAGAAGTGATGCCTCTGGAGTCATCACAAAACCAGCTGTGAGGAGAAAGGCCCTCACTGTGGTGGGTGGAAAACAGAAAGCTCACTACAAGCTCACATTCACAATGGCTTCAAGCGATATGGAGTGCCTTGAGGAATTTAGTGATTAACAACAGTGGAATGACCTGTCATCATGGTTACCTACGATTAAGGAAGATTTGTGCTTGTCTTCCAGCCACAGGCACAACCAAAAACCTAGGGAAGCTTTCACCTTTGAAAGAAGCGAATAGACAAGTATTTCTTTTAACCATTCTGTGTATTTTTAAAACAACTTCAGCATTAGCACTTCTACAACTAAGGGTAAACTCTTTGAAGAAAGCGACCATCTACTATTTGACACCAGTGTCTAGCATACAATGTTGTTATTGTGTATCTTTTAGTCAGAACTGACTCACAGTTGGCCATCTGGCAGTTTTTCAAAGGCAGTTTAATCTTGGGGAAGGAGATTGTCCATCTTTCTCTGGCTCAGCTGCTGGTGGATTTGAACCTTGTGCCTTTGGGTTAACAGCACAACTCCTTACTACTAAGCGATCAGAGATCCCCAGCATACAATAGACACGCAAATAGATTGAACTGGTATTGGAGTGGGCTGTTGTTGTTGTTAGGTATCATTGAGTATGACTCATAGTGATTCTATGAACAACAGATCTGAACCCTGTCCTACTGTGCCATCCTCACAATCTCTGATACACTGAAGTCCATTGCCATAGTCATTCTGTCAAGCTACCTAGTCCTTTACCACCTTCCCAAGCATGATGCCAGTCTCCAATGGATAGCTTTTCCTAGCAACATGCCCAAAGTCTGTGAGATGAAGTTTAATCATCTTTGACTCCAAGGAGCATTCAGGCTGCAACTTCTCCAGGACATACCTGCTTGTTCTTTTGGCAGTCCCTTGGATATTCAATACTGTTTATATCCTGAACTAACACCACAGATTAAAGGCATCAACTCTTCTGTCATCCGTGGTCACTATCCAGCCTCTCAGCAGCATGGCAAGTTATTGAAAAGACCATAGTTTTCATAAGGTGTACCTTAGTCCTCAAACTAACATTGCCACTCCTCAATTATTTGGAGAGGTCCCTAACTGAAGACTTTCCCAGTGCAATATGTCCCATGATCTCCTGACTGCTGGTATCAAGTGTATTGATTGTGGATCTAAGTAAGATGAAACTATTGACAATTTCAGTCTCTTCTTCATCTATCATGATGTTGCCAATAGGGCCGGTGGTGAGAATTTTTGTTTTCTTGACTTTGATATGTAATCCATACTGAAGGCTGTAGTCTTTGATCTTCTGCAGCAAGCTCTTCAAGTCCTCTTCACTTTCAGCAAGCAAGGTTATGTCTTCTGCATTATATAGATTGTTGATGTGTCTTTCTCCAATCTAATGCCACATTCTTCTTCATAAATTCCAGCTTCTCAGATTTCACAATTAATTCACAAAAATGAATATAAGAAATAATATAAGCCTCTGGTCCTTTTGGTATCAAACAGGTTTAGTTTCAAGTCCAAATTTTGCTATTTCCTGACATTTTGAATGGGAAAACAATCACTTAACCATGATAAATATCAATATTCTTGCTTATAAAAGCCAATTGCTGACAGGATGATGCATGGTATGTCAGAGTAGATCTGAGCTTCTCAGAATTTCCAGTGCAACTACAACAGAAATTTCTTCCAATGTCCCTTTAATTGGACTCCAGTCTTCACATTAGCAGTCAAGTGTGTTAAACATTGGCACAACTCAGGGACTCCATCCTTACTGATAAACAGAAAATTACAGTATGTACTTCATGGAGGTATTCTAAAGATGCAATCCTTAAGGTTGTGATAAGACCTTGGAGTAGACTGCATGGGTTTGAATTCTCATTCTGCCTATTTTAGACACATAACCTTCAGAATGTCTTTAAGCTTGTGGTCTCTCAGTTTCCTCATCTGTAAACAAATTCCCAAACCATGGGGCTTATGAAATGATTGTTATTATATACTGTCGCATCATAAATGACCCATAGCTGATCCTCCAGTAGGTTTTCAGAGGCAGTTAATCACATGGGAGGAGCAAGTGGTAAATTCGACTCACACATGCCTTCAGGTTGGCAACGCAATTCCTTACCATTGGGCCATCAAAACTCCCCTATGAGATGTTAAGTTAATAAATATATGTAGACAATGCTTAAAACAATGCCTGATGTATAGCTAGTCTTACATTTGGGTGCACGTTTACAGTTCAGTAAGAGAAAATTATTTTAAAGGGCATATCGTTATTATTAGGTGCCATTGTGAGTCAATTGTGATTCACAGTGACTGTGTGAACTACAGATTGGAACTTTGTCCTCTCTGATACCATCCTCACAATCTCTGCTGTGTTCAAGCCCATTGTTACAGTCACTACCTCAAATCCTTCGCATTAAAGATCTTCCTCTCTATTGCCATCTTTCCTGTTATGATGTCTTTTTCAAAGGATTACCCCCTCCTGGTAACATCCCCAAAGTATGCTAGTCTGAGTTCTACCACCCTTGCCCTGGTTACATTCCTCCAGGACAGATTTGTTTGTTCCTTTGGCAGTCCATAAGATATTTAGTACTCTTCTCCAACACCACAATTCACAGATACTGATTTTTCTTTTGTTTTCCTTAATCAGTGTCCAACTTTGAAAGGCCCAGGAAGTGATTGTAAATACCAGCGCTTGACCAAGGCAAACTTTAGCCTGTAAACTGACATCATAGCTTTTTTAAAAAGAACCTTGACAGTAGATTTTCCCAGGGCAACATGTCTTTGGATTTCTTGACTGCAGCTATCATGTGTGCTAATTGCGGCTCCAAGTAAAATGAAGGTGCTGGCGATTTCAATCTTTTCTCCATCTATCATGATGTCGCCTTCTTGTCCAATAGTGAGAATATTTGTTTTCTTGCTGTCCACCTGCAATCCATATTGAAAGCTGTAATCTCTGATCTTCTCCAGTAAATACTTTGTCTTCTTCACTTTCTTCAAGCACAGTTGTATTGTGTGCATAGTGCAGGATGAAGAAGGAATGTGCATGGCACACAGTAAGTACTAAATAAATGGTAGTTATTCTATATTTTATGGTTACAGTCAACATCAGCTGGTAGGGGGAGGACTACCTAATGTGAAATGTGAATGAATTTCAAATTGCTACTCTGTTGTAGCTTTAATAATGCTATTTTCTCTTTCCTGTGAGCGACACTGTAAATTAAACTGTCCACACATCAAGTGGCTGTTTCTTAGCAACTTTTCTTTGGTTGTTGTTTCTTTTAACATTCCTGAGTCCTTTTGCTAATGTCACATGCTAACTTGTTAGTGATGATCATCGTTACAGTACTGGACAGTAGCCACAGTATAAGTATCCTCTGTGTTTTAGGGAGGGTAGATGGTTGTGTGTTAGTTGCTACCCATGAATATCTGTTTAGAAGAATTCATCCTTAAAATCATACGTTCTTATTTTTCACGTCCATTTTTCTTAAAAGCTTTTCTTTTTCACTACAGTTTCAGTACTGGCAGAGGTATTGCAGAAACACAACTGTGAGGGACTTTAGGTCTCTCCCTTCATGTCTTATAGACAAAAGGAAGGATGGTTGACTATACCACAGATTGCCAGTTTATCAGGCATCTTTTAGAATTTATTCTTAATGGGCTAACACGCCTGTCCTTGTTCTTGGTCTCACGTTCAGACTCTCCTCTCCTCTCTAGCTCTCTCTCTCTCATTTCTCTTACTCTTGTTGTCACTCTCTATCAGAAGGACTCACCCCTGGTTGCTTGTCAGGTGCAGGTTCTTGGCAACCCACAGTCAGACTCAGTGGAAGCACATGTTTCCAACCACGGCATAGCCATTGACAGGAGAGGCTGGCATGTCTCTCTTCTCAGCGGCCAACCAGGTGATTACTTCCCCAAAGGTGGGAACAGGTGCTTCTCCTTTGTCTCCACTGAGCCTTTCTTTGCACTAGTCAGCTTGTTTGGTGGGTTGCCCTTTGGTAAAATCCACTTCAGTGGCACCTGGCATGCATTTTCTTTCACTAAGCAACAGCCACTAGAGCTGCTTCTCTGCATAATGAAGTAGATGGCGAAGCTTCCATCTCCTTTGTCTTACTCAACCCATCTTTCCCTTTAGGTATTGAGTGGTAGACACTGTGTTTAATACTCCCACTTATTTAAGTCTATCATTAAAGAGGTGTTTTGTTTTCAATTGAAGCATTGTATTCTGTTAATAAATAATTCCTTTTGGAAGGAAAGATATGTTTTAAATTTTTGCCAGACACACACACACACACACACACACACACACACACACACACACAAATTAATGTATGGATGCTGGAGCTGGTTTACCAGACTTTGGTACTTTCTGAAGATGCATATGTCCTGGAGGAAGGGCAACCATAGTATATTCCTGAGAGGCCAGGGTTGTGAAAGTTCTTTGCACATACTTTGAGTATGCTGTCAGGAAAGGCTAGTCCTTGGAAAAAAGACCATGCCACAAAGGGCAGGGAAGAGGTGAAAGAAAGGAGGGTCCTCAAGGAGATTAACTGTCTGCAACAATGGGTTTGAGCAGGATGAGATGTTGATGATGGTATGGTGCACAATAGGGCAAGGGATTGAACTATGGCTCAGAAGGTCCTTAGGAGTTGTGGTCGACTGTACAGCACTTAACAACAATAGCAACTACGCATGTTTACAAGTGAAGACAGTCTCACAAAAGTGAAAGTAGAACGGATGTCATCAAGCTGTGTAGTTGATGATATAGAATGTTGACTATCTCAGAGACTGCCAAAAGAATGAAAAATCAATCTTAGAAGAAATAGAACCAAGAATGTTCTTTAGGAGAGAAGATGGTGAGATTTGACTCTCTTGATTTAGGCATTTTATCAGGAAAGACCAATCACTGGAAAAGGACATCATGCTTGGTAAAGCAGGAGGTCAACAGAAATGAGGGGACCCCTCAAAGAGGAGGACTGACCCAGAGCTACGACAATGGACTCAAACATCCCGAGGATCGTGAAGATGATGCAGCACGGCACTGTCCACATTTTGTTCTCTTATACACAGGTCTCCACGTGTCAGAATCAACCCAACAGGAACTCATTACAGCACATGCATCCACTGAGGGACACAAACTTCAGGAGGAATGAAGATATTAAATCGAGTTGTCTTATTCTGCAGATACCTTAAATGCCATTACTGCTAGATACTGCAGAGTGCCAAATTCCCTTCAAAATCATATTGCATCACTTTCTTTGTTCTAATCCTATTTTATTATCTTTTTTAAAATATTTTTTAAATTGTGATTTTAATGTTAAGTGTATGGAAAGCCTGGGTTTTCATTCAATCGTTGTTCTCCTTTCTCTTTTGCAATTCACCTCTTGTTCCAGATTGTTGTCACATATACAATGTCTTACCATATATTCCTTTCAGACAGTTCTTCTTCTCATCTGCTAATTTTTATTTTAAATTAGCTTCACAAATGAGAGACCATCAAGGTAGGAGAGTCACACACAGACTTTGCTCAATGAGAAGACAGAAGGAGACTATTTACATCCCAAGATACAAACACAGAGAGGGATTAGGGTCCATAGCTTGTAAGAATTCTGTAAATTCCCAAGACTCTTACATGATACATGTTTTGATGCCCTTGTTTTCACTGAATGACTCTCAGATGAGCTTGTCAAATAAAAGAGTCTGTGTTTGTTTCCAGGGCTTGTGTGGAAGAGGAGCCTGGGAAGATTGTGTCCCACTTGGCCATGAGGCTTATGTGATGTTCTCTCCAAAGAAGAGAGTATGCTATGAGCTGCAGCACAAAGCACCATACTTGTCAAGAAAGAACAAAGGCTTGAGCTCCACAGCACGTAAGGCAAGTGTAAGCCAAAATCCTGACACCCCTACTCTTCTGCTCTTTCCTCATCTCCATATTATTACATACTCTGCCATAAGAACCAAGTGTTCTTTGTTCTCCAGTGAGGGACCTCATTTCTTTTCTCAAGCAATTTACTTGACCTATTTTTTTTTAGGGGTGTTGGGAAGTAAAGAAACTGTAATAGAATTTAGTAGGAGAATATAATCAGGAGAGATTCCAAAGGTGCTCACAGGCATCTCAGCCTTGGATCTTGTGGCTTTAAGCCAATATTACAAAGTTCTCAGTCCTGCGAATTATAGCCCCCTGCTCCCAGTTGCCTGATAAACTTGGGCAAAAGCTCTTTGCTCCAGTTCCAATGGTGCAGCAGTCCCAGAGTCCCATTTCACGTCAAGCCTCTGGTTCTGCTGTGGTTGGTGCTCTTGCAGGCCCTTCTAGTCTGTCGGACATCCTGAAGTATGAGTTGCATTCTCTGGCTTGCTCTTTTCTGGTAGTGAGGTTCCTACTTCTGCTGCTGGATGTGTTCATTTTAACGGCAAGACTAGCCGATCTCCTCGTAGAGAGGTTAGCATGCCTTATTTGCATATTACCACTCATCTATATGGCAAAATTAAAATTCAATGGCTAGAAAAGGCATTTTTTAATACTAAACTTAATATACTACAGGTCGCTATTAGTTGTACTCAACTTAATGGCACATAACAAGAACAAGAACATATGCCATACATAGGAGTGTATGTATGTATATGTGTGTGTGTGTATACTTAGAAATGCCCATGATTGATTGTGAAAAAAAATCAATCTGATTTCAAACTTTCACTCAAATGAAATAGATCTTGGGATAAAAAAGTATATATGTATTTCATACATGTTGTGTACCGTCAAGTCGGAATCGACCATAGCTGGCCCCTCTGCAGGTTTTCAGAGGCAGTTTAATCGCATGGGAGGAGATTGACCGTCCTTTCCTGTGGAGCAGCTGGTAGCCTTGAACCCTGTGCCTTCGAGATTACAGTGCAGCTTCTTGCCACTAGGCCACCAGAACTCCCTTATATTTTATATGTATATAAATCTATATTTGTTTTTATATAGAAATGTTATATATTTATGTGTTTAGAATGGATTTCATTAATAGCAGCCATTTTCTTTGCTAAGATATTTGTATTTCTAAAAATTACTAGGTGATATGAAGCCATGCTGAACTCATAACTGGTTAGAGATACGTCAAGCATCAGTTAAATACCTGTGGGGAAAATTTTTGATCTGCAGAAGAATTACAAATAAAAATAAAGACAAGTTATTCCATTCAGATGAATCCATTTTCTAGTAAGACAATATGCAGGCCAATGTAAAAATCTTGTGGTTGAGTTTTTAGCCCCATTGCCAGTCAGTGCTACAGTGGCCTTCCCAGAACCCTTCACACTGCACCACAGAGGCCTCTGTCTCAGTTATCTGCAAGGCCAGCCTTGTATGCAGCCGGCTGACCATGAAAATCTAAATATCCTTGTCAGAGAGTAAATTCCATTAAGGCAGAAACTAACCCATCCTTGAGCATAAATTCTAAATGTTTAGCACAGAACTCTGCACCTCATGGTCACTTAATACAGATTTGCTGATCTGTTGGCACAGTGCGTGGAAAAGCTGTACCCGTGAAAATAAACATGCATGGCGTTTAGCTGTGTGACCTCGGCCAATTCCCTACCCTTTCTGAATGGCTCTTTCCTCATCTGTAACAAATACAGTGGCTGAACGTTTATTGCGTGCTAATCACTTTACAATGATCATCTCAGTGAATCCTTAAAACCTATCTACACAGAGTATGAACTCTGATTATTTTACAGAGGGAGAGGACTCAGGCAGAAAGGAAACGTGCGTAAAGGACATAGTGGATAAGCGACAGAGTGAGGTCCTGCAGTCAGCGACCAGGCTTCAAAGCCCGTTGTCCTTGTGTAGAACAGGGATTACAAAAGTGTTTTGTCATTCATTCATTTGTGTATGTGATGTCTTGGGAACTACAGGTCCCCTAGATGTGAGGGAGGAACTTAGCTGGAGAAGGAATGGAGGTTCTGAAGTTAAGGGTGCTTTCAGCTGTCGCAAGTAATAGAACATCCAACTATAAGTGCCTGGCAGGCAGTGGGCTGTCTGGTTGGACTGGTGGTCCTGCTGCTACGTCTGTGAGCATGAGCTACTCTTAGAATCTTCGGTAGAAAGGGTTGTGCGTTCTCAGAGAACAGAGAACAGCAAAAAGCAGGGGCGTGCTGGGCGAGGCTCTCAGCTTTGGCACAGGAGTCAAGTCCTTCTTGACCTCACGCCAGTGGTACAGGTTGGGGCTTTGCTCACCCCTGACTCCTACATGAGACACCTCCATACACAATGAAAATGCAGATTCCCATTAGAGTGGTGAACAGCCACCAAGCCCTGGTTCTTTTCTGGAATCAATTTTCACCCCATAGAACGCCTGCAGTCCATTTCTGCAAAACCAGGCCAGAATTAACTGACCAAAAAAAAAAGCAGTGACTTGAGATTTTTTTTTTAATTACCAGAGGCAGAACCCCATCATGGTTCTCTTTTGCATTTAAAATTCTTTAATAAAAAAAAAAAGTCGAGTGTGGTGATAGAAATGGAGAGTATGTTGATGAAATGTTGGCTGCTGGCTCTTACTGGGCTTGGTGTTTTTCACTACTGATTCCACTGCACTGGTAGGAGATACTTGCGAAGAACAGTAGAACTACTCTTCTGTTCATGCTTTATGCTCCATCTTTATTGCCAGTGATAATAAACTCTTTGAGTCTCTTATCATCCTGTTCCTGCTCTATAGTAGCTCACAACTTGTTTCTCTCCCCTTCTAATCTAGTCTGCTTCCTACCATTGAGTTAATCTTTATGAAATCCTGTTTTTATTGTGTCATTATCCTACTCACAGAACTGTAAGTTGCCCATTCCTTCTTACTGAATAAACATCACTGTCCAGCTGTCAGTGAGCTGTCTTCCTCTCCTCTCAGGCCCCAGTGAGAATTCCCTTCACCTACAAGCATTTCTTCTGCCTCACAAATACACACAGTTCTATTTCAACTCCTTGGTTCTTCCCTTCACCTGGAATTTTCTGTCCTTTCCTTTTCGTTCTCCTTCCATCTCTTTGAAGGTTCTCTTTAACCACATTGGGAGCTCTGGTGACTTAGTGGTAAGGAGTTAACAACCCGAAGATATGTGGTTTGAATCCACTAGCTGCACTGCAGAAGAAAGATAGGTAATCTCTTCACATGTGATTTACTGTCACTAAAAACCTGCTGGAGGGTAAGCTATTAGTTGGTTTGGACTTGATAGCATACAATAACAACATTAACCACATATTCTTCTCTGACAAGTCTTCCTTTTCACAATAATCTCTCTTCTCTACTTCCAAATAGTCTGTAGTCTGGAGATACTTATACTCTAAGTAAGTATCTTAGTCATATTATGTCTAAGGATGATAGAACAAGAATCGATGCCTTTGAGTTGTGGTGTTGGAGAAGAGTCTTGAACATACTAGAGACTGCCAAAAACCAAATAGGTCTGCCTTGGATAGGGTGAAACCAAATTTCTTCTTGGAGGGTAGGATTTTGAAGCTCCATCTCACATGCTTTGGGCATGTGGCCAGGCGGGACTTGTCATTGGAGAAGAATCATGCTTGGAAGTGTAGAGGGACAGGGCAGGAGAGGAAAACCCTAGATGAGGTGGATTGATACAGTAACTCGGGCAATTGAGGTAAGTGTGTTGGAGTCAGTGAGGCTAATTCTGGACAGGGCAGGGTTCAGACCTATAATGCATAGATTTGCTGTGGGTCAGAGGTGACTAGATGACACATAGCAATAAGTACTGAGCAAATGCTGTTGTCATTAGTCAATTTCAAGTAGACTATGAGTCAGTAACTTCACACATAACAGAATGAAATGTTGCTGGATTGTACGTCGTCTTCTCAATATCTGCTCTATCTAAATGTGCTATTTTGACCAGGATGCTTATTTATTTCACTGGAGGCCTCCTTTCCTAATCCATTTTAGCAATCATGATGTCCTTTTAAAATTATTTGTCTTGCCTCGATATGTGTCTAAAGCATTTGAACTGAGGTTTCCTGATCATCACTTTTAAAGGGCAAATGTTGCTGTCATTGTTAGGTGTCATCAAGTCAGTTACAAGTCCTGGCAATCTCATGCATAACAGAATGAAACATTCCACAGTTAGCAAAAATTGACCTGTATCCATTCAAAATAGTGATTCTAAATCTTAACTTTTATGTTTGTGTTTAAATACCTACATCAAGTGTTTTAATCTGGATAATAGCAAATGCTGTGCTACTTCATTTAAAAGAAATATTCAGGAAAGTAATATTACATGTATACATATTTAGGTATACTCACTGATGAAACACATTCTTTCAATGGCAAAGATATTAGTCTATAATCATAGTAATCAATTAAATAATTACAGTTGAGCAATAGAATAGATGTTTATTGGGTCAGCCTTTAAACAATTGAATTTTTACTTCTAAACGAAGTCTCATTAATGATTATACTTTATTATTTGCTTGTGTGATGGCTGCAGTTTTTATGGCTTCATGTTTTCTTTAGAGAGCTTCTGCTGACATATCTCTTATGACCTTTCTTTCTAGCTTTTCCCACGAACATAAAACATGATTAGTGGATACAGGAGATGGTACTGGACATGTTTCACTCATTCTTTTCTTGGTTTCTTATAAAAAATGTGCTCAGCTTCTGCATGTGAACAGCTCTTGGAACCCTTGCAGTAATCTTTGTTGTTGTTGTTGTTAAGTGCCATCGAGTCGTAGACAACTCATAGCTACCCTATGAATGACAGACCTGAACAATTGTATAACTTCCAACGTTTCTCCCAAGTTCATAGGGTTTCCGGAGGCAAGCTATTTCAGAAGTGAATGCCACTCCTGCTTCCAAGTTTGTTTTAATCGGAGAGCTCCACCAAACACTGTCCACCATGGGTAACCATTATCACATTTGATGCATCAATATCACAGTGTTTAGCATCACAGCAACCATAAGTTTCCTCTGTACAGCAAATGGACAGACCAGAAGTAATCTTTACATCTGTAAAAGCTGTGTTTGACCCTTCATAGATGAAGCCAGAAGTTTCAATGAGCACTTTCAAACCCAAGGAGACACTTTACCAAGTGCAACGTGGTCCTTATGCTTACTGTCACGCAGTGAACGTCAAATGCTAAAACCATGTTCTCTTTTCTTAAGTGTCGAAATAGCCACTTTTTTCACTTTGGAAAAGTAGTAATAATATTTTGCCTGATTAGTTGGTTGGTTATTAACTTATTCAATGACTATTTAGTACCCATTACACATGCTATAATCATATGCTGAATATATAGCATTCAGCACAAACAGTCAAGGCTTATGGAACCAAAAATAATTAAGACTATTTTGTGTGCCACCAAACAGAGGTACACGAGGCCATGTTCCATAAAAATGTATAATAAGGGGATTAGATTTAATCAGAGGACTCAACAGAGACTTCTTCAAGAAACCAACTATAAAACTGAGATCTATGGAATTAATTGGCATTATTTAGTTGAAGGGAGGAAAAGGAGCATTCTAGCTATACATAATTTACTATAATGGGAAGAAACAATGTAAAGAACTTGAAGAAGTCCAGGGGAGATGGAGAATTGGAGGGGTTGGGGTGGGGGATGACATTGTTGAAGATGAAGTTGGAGCTGTTGGAGAGTCAAATTATGCAAATCTTTGAAAGTCTTTTTAAGGAACTTGGTCCTTATCATAAGAACAATGGAGAACTACTTGCTAGGAGTTCAGACAAATGCTGGTGTTGTGAATTAGGATGTCAGCAACAAAGGAAAACCATTAGAGAAATGTTTAGATGATACACTTGGGCAGAATTTTTTCATGAATGGGATAGGGAGTGAAGAAGTCAAGAATGAGACCCATATGGCTCTATCTGATGTAACTAGTTGGATGAACAGAAGCCCTTGAGAGGAGATGCCCTTGAAAAGACGATGTTTTGCTGGGAGATTGTGGCTTTTGTTTTTGATCTCTTTTGCCTGAGATCAGCTCTTTGAACATAGATCTAGGAGGTATATACATAGTAAATAATACTTTAAGTTTAGATGAGTTTATCTGGGAAAATAGCCTGAAAAAGCATAGAAGATAAAGCCTGAGACCAAGATATGCAGAAATCTAGCATTTTAATGGTCAAATAGAAAAATATGAGCCTAAAAATGAGTAACAATGAGAAGCTGCAGAGATAGAAGAAACTGAAGATGTTGCTACAGATATCTGGAGGAGAGAGAGTTTGAAGATGAGAAGTGTGCTTAACTTTATGAAACAGAGAAGAGTCATTATTCATTGTTACATGATCATTAGTCATTGAACAATTGCATGATCATTATTCATGGAATTTAGTCACAGACATTACACTGGAAAGCTGCTACAGAGTTCCAGTTGGAATGAACTGAGTCCTGCATGAGAGGTCATGAGAAGGAAATAAGTCCAACAGAATTTAAAAAACAAGTTTAATAAAAAAGGAAACACATTTCTAAAATTTTCTAGCATTCCTTAGCGACAAAAAAGAAGACATAGTGCTAAAGTTGAAGGATATTCTTCAATATGACTTACGATGATTTAAAAATTCAATAATAAAAGTTTACTTTAGAAGGAGAGTCTGAATACATGAAGGCAAATGAATAATTGATTGTGTGAGGTTCTTAAAAAGGTAGCAAGATGTGGGCAGAGGCAAAGTGCAAGCCAGAAATTGACTTTAGGTAAAAGGATGAACCAGTCTTTTATTATAAAGCAAGGGAAGGACACAAGGCTGGCAGTACATAAATATTTGATAGATGTAAGAGAAGGCCCAAGTGTTCTTGTTGGATGGCCTCAAATTTCATAGTGAGTGAAGCCCCACACTGGAATTGAAGAGGATGTGGTGTGTGGGGTTGAGGGAGAGTAGGGAAGATTTCTAAAGTCACACACATGAAGAAGTTGAATTAAACAGAGACACATATGTGGATTGCAGAATAATGTGGATGGCCCGTCTGAGGTGGGTGACAAGAATTCCTTAAAACAAAGAAGTGTCCAAACAAAAACTCATTGCCATCAAGTTGACTCTGACTCCTAACAGTCCTATAGGATAAAGTAGAACTTCCCCATAGGATTGTCAAGGCTAATGTTTATGGAAGCTGACTTCTACATCTTTCTCACAGAGAAGAGCTAGTAGGTCCAAACCACTAAACTTTTAGTTAGAGCTGAGTTCTTTGAGCCTGTTGCTGCAACCACAATAGATAAATATTTCATCTCATTGAAGTTCTCCCTCTTTTCCACCGACCCTACTTTTGTGAAGCGTAATGTCTTTCTCCAGGGACTGAACCTCCGGATAACACACTCAAGGAGAAAACCGTGTCATCCGCCCTTCTAAGGAGCATCTTGACTCTACTTATTTCAAAATAGATTGGAGAGATGAGATGGACTGGCATGGGTCATTTTGGGTCAGATGATCATATGATATATTATTCTGGAGATGAAAATGTGAGGAAAAATGGAGTTGCTTTCATAGTTAACAAAGAAATTTCTAGATCCATCTTGAAGTACAGCATTGTGAGCGATAGGATTATATCCATACGCTTACAGGGAAGTCCAGTGAACACCACTATCATTCAGATATACGCACCAACAACCAGAGCCCAAGAAGAAGAAATAGATGATTTCTACGAACTCTTACAGTCAGAGATAGATCGAACATGTAGTCAAGATGCATTGATAATAATGGGCGACTGGAACGCAAAAGTTGGGAACAGGGAAGAAGAACTAGTAGTTGGAAAACATGGACTTTGTGACAGAAATGAAGCTGGAGATAGAATGATTGAATTTTTCACAATCAATGACCTATCCATTGCAAATACGTTCTTTAAGAGACATAAACGCAGGTTATACACATGGATTTCACCTGATGGTATGCATAGGAATCAGATTGATTACATCTGTGGAAAAAAGCGCTGGAGAAGCTCAATATCAGCTGTGAAAACTAGTCCAGGAGCTGATTGTGGAACAGACCACCAACTACTCATATGCAAGTTCAAGCTAAAGCTGAGGAAAATTAAACCGAATCCACAGGAGCCAAAATATGACTTTGATTTCATACCACCTGAATTTCAGAATCATCACAGGAACAGATTTGAGGCCTTGAACACTAATGAGCGAAGAC
>NW_006399905.1:6242746-6268925 GCF_000299155.1 Elephantulus edwardii | reverse complement strand
AAACAAACAGATTCATCCTAGAGAGGGTTAAACCAGGCTACTCCTTGGAGGCAAAGATTCTGGTGCTTCATCTGACATACTTTGGACATGTTGGAAGGAGAGACAGGTCTTTGGAGAGGGACATCATGATGGGTAGAATAGAGGGACAGCACAGGAGGGGAAGACCCTCTATGAGGTGGATTGAGTCAGTGACTGGGGTAATCGGGATGGGTTTGTCAGAGGCAATGCGATTGGCACAGGATAGAGCAGGGTTTAGGGCTGTTGTACAAAGAGTCGCTATGAGTCGCAAACGACTTGAAGGCACATAACAACAAGAACAACAACTAGTCAAAACTCAAAGTCGTTGCCACCCAGTTGAAAGTGACTCATTGCTGACCTTCCAGTGAACTTATGGGAGGCTGTAAAATCTCATGACAGAAGATTGTCCATTTGTCTGCCTTAGAGCTACCAATTGACTTGAACCATGGGAGAAGCAGCACTTTGTAATAGCAGGACAAATACTGTCACCAGGAGTCCGTGGCATTTTCAGTGTTCTTCACCACCACCATAACACAAATATATCAATTCTTCTTTGGTCTCCCTTATTCATTTGCACCATGGCAATAGCATTTAAAGCCAATGAAAATACTATGGTTTAGGTCAGAAGTACTTTAGTCTTTGAAGCGACAACTTTATTATTTAAGATTTTTTAAAGATTTTTTTAACAGCATATTTGCCCGGTGCAAAATATCACTTGATTTATTGACTATCATAACTCCATGGAAATTATTTGGGGTGCAAAGTAAAATGAAATCCTTGACAATATTTTCTCCATTTATTATTATGTTGTTTATTAGTGAGGATATCTGTTTTCATTTTGCTGAGGTGTAACCCATGGTAAAAATGATAGACTTCAGTCTTTATCAGGAAGTACTTCAAATCCTTTTACTTTCACTAAGAAAGCTTGTGTCATCTGCATATTAGACCCAGACTAACTTCCATGTTGTTGTTGTTAGATGCTGTGAGTTGGGTATGACTCATAGTGACCCTATGAGTATGAGTCCTGTCTTATTCTGTGCTGACTTCATCCTCTCTGACGAACTTGAGCTGCTTCTTCTCTATTGCTAACCGTCCACCTTCCCAGGCATAATGTCTTTTCCCAAAGAATAGCCTCACTATCATGGAGTCAATTTAGACTCACAGCAACCTTCGCCTGAGTTTCTGAATCTGTGAATCTTAATGGAAGGAGGCTGCTCAATTTTCTTCAAGGGGCCATTAATGGATTCAAACTACTGGAGACTTGAAGTCTCTTGGTAAGCTGTGCAACATGCTACAGACTTCACCATGAAAGCATCCATTTCTACATAATAGATGGTTAATGAGTCTCCCGCAAATCTTAATGCCAAATTCTTTTTATAATCCACTTTCTTAGATTATTTGCTCAGCCTACAGAACAGAATTAATGAGACACCAATTGACATATTTCAACAAACAAAGGCTCCCCTGGATGCACTCACCAAGCTGTACTAAGAAATCTGGAGGACAATCACCTGGCCAACTGACTGGAAGAGATCCATATTTGTTCCCATTCCAAAGAAAGTGACCAAACAGTGTGTGGAAATTATTGAATCATATCATTAATATCACATGCAAGCAAGATTCTGCTGAAAATTATCCAAAAATGGCTGGAACAGCACTTCAACAGAGAATGTCAGATGTGCAGGCTGGATTTAGAAGGGGCTGTGGTACTAGGGATATTATAGCTAATGTTAGCTGGATCGTGGCTGAAAGCAGAAAGTACCAGAGGAATGTCTGTTTACTTGACTATGCATTTGACTGGGTGAATTGCAATAAATTGTGGCTAACCTTGAAGAAAATGGGAATCCTAGAACACTTGATTGTGCTTATGCGAAACCTGTACTTTGACCAGGAGGTAGTCATCAGAATAGAGCAAGAAAACACTGTATGGTTCAAAATCAGGAAGGGTGTACACTAGGAATATATCTTATCTCCATAGCTTTTCAATCTATATGCAGAACAGATCATCTGGGAGGGGCTCTATGAGAAGGAATGTGGCATCAGGATTGGAGCAATTCTCATCAGCAACTTGCTTTAGGCAGATGACACAACCCTGCTTGCTGAAACTGAGGAGGAGGACCTGAGACATATGCTGCAGAAGATCAAGGACTGCAGCTTTCAATATGGATTGAAGCTCAACATCAAGAAAACAAAGACTCTCACCACTGGGCTGATTGGCAGCATTATGATAGATAGTGAAGAGATTGTTAACAGTTTCAGTTTACTTGGCTTCACAATCAACACTCTTGGTACCAGGGAATGCCTGCTGTCAGGGATAGCTCCAAAGTACTGAAGTGCGATGATGTCAGTCTTGAGACTGAGGTGTGCCTGATGCAGGCCATGATCTTTGCAATTACTTGCCATGAGTCAGAGAGCTAGAAAATGACTAGGAATGATAGAAGAATTGAGCCTTTGAGTTATGGTGCTGGAGAAGAGTATTGAATATACTATGGACTGCTAAAAGAACAGACAGGTTTGTCCTGGAGAGGGTGAAATCAGACTGCTCCTTGGAAGCAAGGATTGTGAAGCTTTGTCTGATGTACTTTGGGCACGGTGTAAGGAGACCCCCAGTTCTTAAAGAGGAACATCATGGTTGGGAGTATTGGAGGGACAACTCAAGAGAGGAAGCCCCTGGATGAGATGGATTGACTCAGTGACTGTGGAAATGGGGATAGGTGTGTCAGAGATGGTAATGTTGGCTTAGGATAGAACAGGGTTCAGAGATGTTGTACATAGGGTCTCTATGAGTTTCAAGCAACTTGACAGCACGTAACAACAACAACAAAACATAATGCATGTGTTTTCTGTGTTTTTATTTAATGTCCAGTTGTTTATGGTTAGTACTTTATAAAGAATGTTTGAGGTATTGGATAATATTTTCTTCCTCCAGAGAATTACCTTCATGATGGGCAGGTAGCAGCATGAGTAATCACAGGCAATCAGCCATTGGACATAAAATGAAAAGAAACTCTTGTTTCCATGAGGGCTTATGTATTTCCTGTGCCCTTTGAGTTTTAAGGCACAGCCCTTAGGAATCACAACTAAAATTTTAGGGTTTTTACCAGAGCTGATCCTTCTTGGTAAATCTGTAACTCTTTATTTTTACTCCAAAGCCCATTTTAATCTATCGAAATCCTGCACATCTTCTCAGGCTCTCTGCTAACCTTTCAGAATCAAAGGTTTCTAGTGGATTATGGTTCCCAAATGTTGGCATACGTGAGAATCACCCACAGGGCTTAAAAAACACAGATTACTGGGCTTCACACCAGAGTTTCTGATTCTGTAGATCTGAGATAGAGTCTGAGAATTCACGTTTGTTAACGAATTCCCAGCTGTTGTTGATTCTTTGGGGAGCATAGTTGGAGCATTACTGTTCCAGTGAAAAGCAGCCTTAAATGCCTCCATTCCCCTCTGGGACCTTGATGCTGTGATTTCTAACAGCATTGGTAGCTTATCTCCATTCACTGCCCTTGAATTGGCCTCTGACTCATGGTGACTCCATATCCAATGGCATCAGGGATGTGTGTCTGGTCATGCTCCACACCCATGGCTCTTGTGACCCACAAGGCTTTTATTGGCTTGTCTTCAGAAGCAGATGCTCATAACTTCCTTCCAAGTCTGTCTTAGTCTGGAAGCGCCACTGAAACCTGTTCAGCACCATGGCAACATGCAAGCATTTGTTGGCAGGTAGGGGTGCAACGGCTGCCAATTGGAGCACAATCTCCCTCAAGCCAGGTGAGGATGCTATGCTAAGTTGCCACTGACTGCTCTCACCTGTGAAATTTTACACCAGTAAATAGATAATATTTTCCCCTTGTTACCCTGTTTCTCAAAGAGATCATGGCAAATGCTGGTCTCATCCACATACAGTGCCACTGCCAAGACACAACCTGACAAACACAAGTCAGAAAACTGAGACATTGCTGCATATCAGGTCACAGCTGTTGAGTTGCATAACTCCAAGGTATCAGTCACATGGTCTTTGGTTTGCCACTGCCCCCCAACCCCCAGTCTTTTCACCCTCTCAATTGTAGTCAAATACGTTGTTGTTATGTGACATCGAGCTGTATTGACTCATAGCAACCCTATGTATATCAGCTCTGAACCCTGACCCAACTTGAGCCAGTCCCATCGTCTGCAACAAATCTAATCCCATTTCTCCAGTCCCTGAGTCAATCCATCTCATCCAAGGCATTCCTCTCCTGTGCTGTTCCTCCACCCTTCTGAGCATGATGGCCTTCTCCAAGGACCAGTTGTTTTTGGCCACATGCCCCAAAGCATGTGAGATGGAGCTTTAAAATTCTTGCCACCAGGGAGCGGCCTGGTATCAACCTCTTAAGTACAGACTTGTTTGTTCTCCTAGTAGTCTATGCTAGGTTCAACATTCTTCTCCAGCACCACAACTGAAAGACATTTATCCTTCTTCTGTCATCCTTAGTTATTGTCTAGCTTTTGAATGCATAATGAGTAACTGCAACTTTCATGGCCTAGATCAGGCACACCTTAGTCCCAAGATTGACATTGTCACTTTTCAGTACTCTAGAGAGGTCTTTGACAGCAGAATTTCCCAATGCAATTTGTCTTTTGATTTCCTCACTGCTGGTGCCAAGAGTATTGATTGCGGAAACAAGTAAGCTGAAGTTATTAACAATCTCAATCTATTCTCCATCTATCATGAAGCTGTCAATTGGCCCAGTGGTGAGAATCTTTGTTTTCTTGATGTTGAGCTTCAATCCATATTGAAAGCTGCAGTCCTTCATCTTCTGCAGCATATGCCTCAGGTCTTCATCGGTTTCAGCAAGCAGGGTTGTGTTGTCTGCATAAAGCAGGTTGTTGATGAGAATTGCTCCAATCTTGATGCCACATTCCTCCTCATAAAGTATAGAGGTGGAAATAGTATGGAGAGTACTCTTTTAATTATGTTGTTGTTGTTGATTATTGTCAAGTTGAAGAACAACTATAGTGACCTATGAACAAAAGGCCTGAAGCTTTTCTATAACTATTGCCATTTAGCAAAGTTCATAGAGTTCCAGACACATGCTATTTAGGATGCCACTCCTGCTTCCAAGCTTTTTTTCATCAGGGAGCTTCACCAAACACTGCTCACCATGGGTAACTGTTAAGGCATTTGACACATCAGTGTCACAGTGTTCAGTTTCACAGCAACCACAACTGTAAGACAAGTGGACATACCAGGGCTATACGACCTAGAAGAATATTTGAACAAACACAATGAAAAACAGGCCTGAGAGCCACGGATTAAAAGTCACCCACCTTTGGCTTGGTAGGTAGCATCACTTTCTGTCCACTAGGCCAGCTGATCACTCTCTGTGTTGATGTTACTGTTGTTAAATCGCCATGTTGTGTAGTAGTTCACAAATTCTCCATAATTTTTATTGATGCATGATAAATATGTTTATTATAACATGTTTATTTGTGTTTTATTGACTGTTTCTTAAGCTCTTGACAAGTTTTAGATCTTTTTAGTAAATATAACATCATATTTACTTGTGTTTTATTGAAGTGCAAGCAGGTTTTTCCTTAGAGATACAAGTGTGGTAAAACTTTGTTCCATATACTTTTGGTATGTTGTCAAGATGACCTAGCGTTTGGAAAGAGACATTAGCTAAGAAAGGTCAGAGAAAGAGAGGTAGGCCTTTGACAGGAAGGATTGACGTAGTAGCTGTAATCAGAGATGATTAGGATGGAAGAGAATGGGGCAAGGTTCACAAGTGCTGTTCACAGGGTCACTATGAGTCATACCCAACTCAGTGGCACTACCAATAAATACTGCATGTTGTGAATGCACCATGGTTTCTTTATCACTTGTTATTTGATGGTCACTTGGGTCGAATATGGTGTTTTATATGAAAGGCCCCGCAATATGAGGAGGGCCATGTGGAGTAGTGTGATGCAGTCCTTGTTACTTTAACATAAGGAGGTTGGATCCGTTTTAGCCATTGCCTTCTTGTCGATTCTCATCAGGTAAGGTTTTATTAGTTTAATTTTATTTATTTTCAATTTTACATTGGTTTGTATACACAGTTTGTATACATTGTGTCTCACAGCACCCTTCATTCCATCAGGGTTTTGAGGCTGTAAATCTTTGCAGCAGGAGGCTTCCAATCCTTCTTGTGTGGGGCAGCTGGTACATTTGAACTGCTGGACTTTGAGTTAATGACCTGACATGTTTTACATGTTTTTACTCCTACAACATTCCTGTTATCCTCATTTACAGAGGCGGAAACAGACACCTTGAAAGCATAGCTTTCCCAAGGTCACAGAGTTTGTAAATAACAAAATTAGAGTTGATCCCAGAAAGGTCTGACTGCTAAAATTCTTTTTCACCAAATGAGGATAACTTCTCAGCTTCTCTGTCTATAAAATGGGTACATTCTTGTTGATTTTCAACCTCACAGCGAAATAGCTAGAGTGAATTAATGAAGCAGTGGCCTTAAACTGTTGAGCATTTTGGGGATAAAAGGATTCACCTTCATTATTGCTGTTCGGTTCAGAAAAGTGGTTTTGTTATAAAGGTATAAACATCTCGGGTTGTAAAGACAGCAAATGGAGACAACCAGTGAAGCAGAGATAAGGACATAGCAGGTGTTTGTTTCAAATAGCCGTGCAGAGTAATGGTAAGAGGTTCCCATCTTTAAAGTGGCTCCAGGCTTTAAAAAGAAACAGCTTCATCTCCTGTGTTGTGTAAGACCAAATTTTCCCTCCCCATTCCTGTTTCCCATATAGACCTCAGGTATCTAAACATTCCTCCTTTATATTCCTGTTCTCCCCTCATGAGGAACCACAAGGTGTTAATTTTCAAATTAAAGACTTGAACAGCCTCTGGCCCCTTCAAATGTTATTACTGCAGGACAACCTGTACCTGAAGGTCGAAGGTTCCAATTCAGGAAGGGTCAGGAGGAACCACAAGTCTAATGACCATCCATCTGTTGGCGGGTTCCTGGTTTGTGTGGACTGAATCCGTGCTCTCAGCTTGCTCACCAGTCCACGTCTGCATAGGTACTGCCAGACACGAACCTAGGCATTCTCAGCACAGAGGCCGCAACCTCCACCAAAGCTGGCCCCTCTGAGAACAGCTGCCATAGTATGTTGGCATGTGGTGGGGTGAGAGGCCAGGAATGGGCCAGGTAAAGAGAGAGCTGTGGTCTCAGCCTTCCACCTTTTTGATAAAAGAAAAGATGCCAACATCCAGACCTGGGAGAGAGCATGACTTCTTGATTCATTTCCTTTTGGGATTTCTCTCAGTAGAGAAGAGAATCAGACCACCAACTACTCATATGCAAGTTCAAGCTGAAGCTGAGGAAAATTAAACCGAATCCACAGGAGCCAAAAAATAACTTTGATTTCATCCCACCTGAATTTTGGAATCATCTCAGGAACAGGTTTGAGGCCTTGAACACTAATGAGCAAAGACCTGATGAGTTGTGGGAGGAAAGACAGAAGAGAAAAAAAGACCAAAATGGATGTCAGAAGAAACTGAAGATTGCACTGGAGCGAAGAGAAGCCAAAGCACAAGGAAGAATTCAAGATACTAAAGAGCTGAACAGAAGATTCCAAAAGGCAGCACGGAATGACAAAGCAAAATATTACAATGAAATGTGCGAGAAGCTAGAGTCAGAAAATCAAAAGGGCCGAACTCATTCAGCATTTCTTAAGCTCAAGGAACTGAAGAACAAATTCAAACCTTGAGTTGCTATAATCAAGGATGCTTTAGGCAGAATATTAAATGATCCAGGAAGTATTAAAAGAAGATGGAAGGAATATACTGAATCATTGTATTGAAAGGAATTATCAGATACAGAAGAATTTAATGAAATAACATTTGAGCCAGTATGGTGATGAAGGAAGAAGTTCAAGCTGCTTTGAAAGAAATAGCAAAAAATAAGGCCCCGGAATAGATGGTATACCAATTGACGTATTTCAGCTAACAGATGCTACCCTGGATGTGCTCACCAAGTTGTGCCGAGAAAACTGGAAAATAACCACTTGGCCAACTGACTAAAAGAGATCTGTATTCCCGTTTCAAAGAAGGGTGACCCTACAGAGTGTGGAAACTACAGAACAATATCATTGATTTCACATGTAAACAGATTCTACTGAAGATTATCCAAAAACGACTGGAACAGCACATCAGCAGGGAATTGCCAGAAGTCCAGGTTGGGTTTAGAAGGGTTCGGGGTACTAGGGATATTGTGGCTGATGTTAGATGGATCTTGGCTGAAAGCAGAGAATACCAGAAGAATGTCTATCTGTGTTTCATTGATTATGCAAAGACGTTTGAATGTGTGGATCATAACAAATTGTGGCTGACTCTGAGAAGAATGGGAATCCCAGAACACTTGATCGTGCTAATGCGAAACCTATACTTGGACCAAGAGGCAGTCGTCAGAACAGAGCAGGGCAACACTGCATGGTTCAAAATTGGGAAGGGTGTACGCCAGGGATGTGTCCTATCTCCATACCTTTTCAACCTGTATGCAGAGCAGATTATCCAAGAGGCTGGGCTCTATGAGGAGAATTGTGGCATCAGGATTGGTGGAAGGTCTATTAACAATCTGCGTTATGCAGATGACACAACCCTGCTTGCTGAAACTGAGGAGGACCTCATGCACTTGCTGCTAAGGGTCAAGGACTGCAGCCTTCAGTATGGACTGAGGCTCAATGTCAAGAAGACAAAGATTCTCACCACTGGACCAATTGGTAGCGTCAGGATGGATGGCGAAGAGATTGAGATTGTTCACAGCTTCAGTTTCCTCAGCTCCACAGTCAGTACTCTTGGCAGCAGCAGCCAAGAAATCAAAAAGCATATTGTGATGGGAAAGTCTGGTGTTAGGGACCTCTCCAAAGTACTCAAGAGCAACACTGTCTCTCTGGAGACTAAGGCGCGCCTAATACAAGCCATGTTCTTTGCAATCACTTGTTATGCATCAGGGAGTTGGACAATGACTAGGGAGGAGAGAAGGAGAATTGATGCCTTTGAGCTGTGGTGCTGGAGAAGAGTATTGAATGGACCCTGGAATACCAAGAAAACAGATTCATCCTGCAGAGGGTTAAACCAGGCTACTCCTTGGAGGCAAAGATTCTGGGGCTTCGTCTGACATACTTTGGACAGGTCGTAAGGAGGGACAGGTCCTTGGAGAGGGACATCATGCTTGGGAGGGTGGAGGGACAGAGCAGGAGGGGAAAGCCCTCTATGAGGTGGATTGATTCAGTGACTGGGGTAATCGGGATGGGTGTGTCAGAGGCAGTGTGATTGGCACAGGATAGAGCAGGATTTAGGGCTGTTGTATGTAGGTTCGCTATAAGTTGCAAAGAACTCGACAGCACATAACAACAACATGAATAACAACAGAGAAGAGAATGCTGCCTAGTGAATGATGTGGGTGTGGTGAACAGATAATTGCTCAGGCTTTGTGGACAGTTTGGATCCAACAGCTGCTTTGTAGAAAAAAAGGCAATCTCCTCCCATCCAATTTACAGGCTCTGGAAACCCACTAGAGGGTCAGCTATGAGTCAATTCTGACTTGATGGTAAATAGCAACAATGTTGGACAGATAGAGCCAGACTGGACAACAGATATGTGGGACAAGTGTGACTGAATATACTAGAGTTGTAGAGGCTGCTGATATACAAGGCCATGAGAACCGTGGAGCTTCAGAGAAGTCAGATGTCGTATTGCTTCTCCTTTGCCTGACTTCCTTCCGTCTCTTTCTCCCTCCCTGCAGGAAGGCACAGGGTCTTGTCTATCTGCCCTTGTTATCACTGGTGAGGACAGGTTCACGCCCACCATACCCACCTCTGACTGAGGATTGCTACTCACCTATAGGCCTTTTGAAATTTGCTTTGGCTTAAGAAATAGATAAATGTAATGCTTTGGTGATGGTGGTTTGGTTTTTATTGTTGTTTTATTCTTAGAAAAGGGCTGTGAAGCTTTAAGCTATATCCCCCCCCCCTTCCAGTTACTACAGTGTTACTGTAATCAAATTCCTTGTTTGAATTCAAGGGTCTCCCATAATTTTTGTCTGAGTCCCTAAAACTGCCCTTCACTGTCCAGAAAATAGAATATGATAGGATCCAAACGTCATTGGGTGAAGATGTGAATGAAGTTGAGAATATAGCCGTGAAGGACATGGACTATGCTTTCAAGGATGGACAAGAAAGTTGAAGCAAAGCCGTCATGAGAAGAAGGTTTACAGGGATATGAGATGAAAGGTGCATATGATTAAAGTTTGTGAGAAAAGAGATGGTAAAGTAGGAGAAAATGAAGAAATGATCAGGGGGAATGAGGGGTAATAATTTCTAGACAATCAAGAGAGGGGAAAGAGAAATAAAGTAGGAGGAAATAGTCAGGAGGAGGAAGAAAACAAGAGGGAGGGAAAGGTGTTTGTGTGGCTAAAATCAGACATGGAGAGTCAGTTAATTGAATTACTCATCAGAATTGTTGCTAGCTGCCGCATGGACTCTGATTCAGGATGATCAATGTACACCACAACAAAAAAGTCACGTCTGGTCTTGCAGCATCCCAGCAATGGCTTGTGGATTGGACTGCTGTGAACGAAAGAGTTTTCATTGGTTAATCTTTGGAAGTAGATCACCAGGCCCTTCTTCCTAGTTTGTCACTTAGTCTGGAAGTCCTATGGAAATCTATTTAACATCAAAGCAGCATCCAAGTCCTCTGGTATCTACACCTGAGATACACTGGCAGACGTAGCCAGCCCTCCCTCCATGAACAAAAGGTGAGAATTCTGTTTCTAACCACCACTCTTCTTGCCATTCACCATAATGCACTCTGTTTTCTGCATCAGGCAGAAAGCTTTTCACAAGCTCTTCAGCAGAGGTGGCTGGGAGCTTGGAGAGTATTGCAAAGATTTGTGGGAATGGGCGGAAAAGGATCCCCGGGACCAGAAAAGTAAGGGCTGAAGACAAAGTCGGCTTCATGTGGATTGGCCTCATGTATTGTACATTAATGTTATGTTTAGAAATCAGTCCCCAACCCTTGACTTTCAATAGTTTCCTTACTTTATAATTTACGAAGAGGTTTGACATCAGGATTGGAATGAAAGCAGACTAGCACATTCCGCCTGGCATGTATGTGGACAGAGGATTAAAAAAGCCCAAAAAAACAAATGGCATTGTCAAAATGTTTTCAAAGAACTTTGAAATAAAAAAGAAAAAAACAAAACCAAAAAAACCCCACCCCACCCCACCCCCACCCCCAAAGCTTCCCTCTTCTTTAAGCTGAAACAGCATGGAAAATCATATTATGGAACTCAAGCTCCGTACTCTGTTGGGGGTGATGCTTGCAGAAAAGGAAAAGTGTGCTCTGTGGTTAGTCATATTTTAATTGGTCACAATATGAACCAAAAGTTCAAACCCAAACATGAGAAATATCTCCTTTCTGGAACATTCAGTTAAAATCTGTGGGGGGAAAAGTTTCCAAATGACAGCCAGAGAATAACAATAACAATAAAAATCACTATAAACGAGAGTTTATGAGGGCAGAGATCACGAAGACGAGAGGGGCGTGTGTGTGTGTGTGTGTGTGTGTGTGTGTGTTGTTGTTGTTGTTGTTAGGTGCCATTGAGGTGGGTATAACTCATAGCGACGTTATAAACAGATCTGGACCTTGCTCTATCCTGTGCCATCCTTACCATCTCTGATACACTTGAGCCCATTGTTATAATTAAATCCACCTCCCTGAGAGTCTTCCTCTTCTTTGCTGACCCTGCATCTTTTCAAGCATGACGTTGTTTTCCAAAAACTGGCCTCTCCTAAAAGCATGTCCAGTGTGTGTGTAGATGGTGTTTAATCTGGCCACATTTAGCTGAGGGTTCAACCTCAGTCTGAGCTTTTACCCTACTAAAGTATACACTGCTTTAAGCAAAAGTGTAATGTGAATAAAATCCATATTTGTGTGGATTCTCCTAATCCACATTAGAAGACTTAGCTTTCCATGCTTTCTCACCCTTCATGTACCTCTGGGTCATACACATGATTGCCATGCTCAGCTATTAGCTACAAGGTTGGAGGTCCAGTGCACCTATGGTGTCTTGGAAGAAAGGCCTGGTGTTCTACCTCTGAAAAGCCATTGGAAACCCTATGTAGCACAGATCAGTTTTTGAGGTGTTTAGGGTGACCATGGCAACTTCCCCCTCAACATCACCCTTTGTAGTTCCTGCTTCCAACCTTCATAAATATCTAGTCACACCTCCTGGGGAGGACTTGGCCCCAAAAAGGGGTTTGAAATGAATTTACACCAAAATGAAAATACCTGAAGACAGAAAACACCTTATCTTGGGAGTATTGCATTTTAACAGGGCAACTCTTCTTCAGCATAAGAAATGTTTCTTGGACTCCGAAAGAGCACAGGAGCCTGCTCCACTTCTTAGTAAAAGCCGTTTTGAGAGGATCCCACCCCCTCGTCAGTGAGAGGTCTTCGTGGGATAGCTCATAGAATTGGAGTCCTGGAAGGGAACTTGGACATTTTAACATGCTGTATTGATTAAGATGACGTCAGCATCACCAAAATAAAAAGCTAAGTGTTACCACTGAGAAGTGGGGGGGGGGAGGAGGAATAAAGCACACAACAAAACAAAACCAAGCCAGGCTTGGAACTTAATAGGAGACTTTCAGCATTGCATTGAACAATTTTTACTCTCTTTGGCTCAGAGAAAAACATCTGTGTCTGACACACAGGGTGTGCACATGTGTACACAAGGAGGTGCATGCGCGTAACCTTGTATTTGGCAGGGCCTTGTGCAGCAACAGGCTATCTAAAAGTCTCCATTCTGAGTCCATTCCTGTCACTTATTAACTCATTCAGTTCCCATAATCACCTCAAGAGGCTGCTGTGCTATCTTAATTTTTTGGAAAGGAAATTGAGGTATAGAGTTTACATTACTTGTCCAAGCTTCCTCAGGGTATGTGTAGTACCTGGGATTAGAAGGCACAGCTTCGACTCTGCCAACTGCCTTAGAGTGCTTGAGATGCACTGCACAGAGGCAGCTGGTTTCGAACTATGAATTGAAGGATGCATTTTCCAGGCTGGAATATGCATAAAAAAGCATGATAGATTTAAGGCAATGCAGTAGTTCAGCTAGGTAGGGGACAATACATGGACAGGGGACTTTACACCCCAGTGAGCCCAAGCTTATTTGGGGTTCCATTTGTTGGACCAGTATAATTACAAATGCTATTGCTAGGTGCTGTTGATGCAGCTACAACTTATAGCAATGCCGTGAACAACAGAACACAACTTTGCCCATCCCTGCATCTCTGCACCATTCTCACAATCTCTACTGCACCTAGATGCATTGCTCTGGTTATTGTGTCAATCCATCTCGTTGAGGGTCTTCCTCTGCTTTTTCAAACTTGTCATTATTCTCTAGAGACTAGCCTTTCCTGATAATATGTCCAAAGTGTGGGAGAAAAATGACACCTCTTTTTACTAATTTTAAAAATATCTTTGCCAGTAAATTTTTAAAAAAATTATATTAATTGTGATTTTAATGAAAATTTACAAAAAAGCTAAATTTTCATTCATTCATTGTTGGACATCTTATCCCCCCTACCCCTACCCCAGATCATTTGTTATTGTTGTTTTTAATATTCATTCATTGTTGCACAATTACCTCCCTCCCCCCAGTCCTCTTTGTAATGTGCACCTTGTTCTGGGCTGCTGTCATACATTTAATGCCTAAACATATTTTCTTTTGACTATTAAAAAGACTGCATTTAGCTGGTGCCATTTAGTCCTCTTAGCTGCAGATGAGCAGGCTGGGTCTTTCATGACGTGACAGAGAGTTGGGTTTTATGCTGTAGGTGAGAGGAGAGGGCACCCTTGATATCAGAATTTTCTGAAGGGGAAAATAGGAGTGGCAGGAAAGATACCTGTCTTTATGATATTTTCAAAAACAAACAAAATGGCTCAAACTCATGGTTGTTGAGTCAAAACTGACTCCGAGCTAGCTGACCCTCTGCTGGGTTTCTAAGGCTGTAAATCACACAGGAGGAGACTGCCCATCTTACCTCTATGAAGGTACTGGTGGATTAGAATTGCCAGAAGTCTTGACCTTTGGGTGAATCCTGCAACTCTCTGTGGACTAGGCCACAGAGCTACCCTTATGGTATTAAAAGATCTAATTTGTAGGCGTATAATGAAAATTCAAGTAAATGAATCCAGAACAGAATAATATGTACCATAATGCTTAGAAGATGTTACATCCTCTCCCCCTTCTCCTTGCCGGAACCAACACACAGCTGAGATTTCCGGAGACCATAAATCACACTGGAGGAGACTGCACATCTTTCTCCCTTGGAGCAGCTGGTGAATTTGAACCTCTTGCCTTTGGGCTGGCACTGCAACCCCTTAACCTCTTTCTTGGTCAGAACTTCTTGGAATCATAATCCACATCCTTTTGCTATCTTTTGTTATTCCTCATTTCCAGTCTCATTTTCCTCATCAGTAAGCAGAACCCAGCATTTTTGCAGAGGGGTAAGCACAATCTAAGGGTGATGAACCCACCATATGATATAGGAACCGAGCAACATCCAGTGTGGTCTAGAGGTGAGAAGGCAACCTGTGGCAAGAAAAGTTCCCTAGAATTTGTTTCTCCTTCTGAAAACTCAGCAACCTCGGTTGAAGGCTGTTATCTTGTGTATCTTACTCAAACTCAACATGGTAGTAAGATAAAAAAGAAAAAGAAAGAGAGGGACTGAAAACACAGCAGTGAATTTGGTCAGGGTCATGTTACCAGAATAAACAGCACAAAGCTCTCAGTCTAATATTAATACCTAATACACTGAGTATCACACATCAGCATCACACATCAAACGTGGTGTGTTTTTGAAGTAGATATCAAATACTATTTCCACTCTTGATTATGTGTCTTTTGTTCTAGGGCCTCAGAAAAGAAATGAGTGAAGCATCTCTGGTCACATTATTTGGGACGTTGAGATGGCAGGCCACACTGTGAATAAGTGAAGGCTAAAGAAATGATTATTTATTAAGCACCACCAATGCGTGAGGGATAAATTCATCTTTTCGGCAGCCTTACGAGCATGGATTCTTATGCCCATTTCATAGATGATGGCACTGTGCTTAGAGATTATTCAATCCGTGGCCATATCTCTAGTGAGTGCTGAAGCTGAGACCCAGTGGCAAATGTTTTATACGAACAATCTCACCTTTACAAGCGATAACATTCAAATGGCCAAAATAAACCCCAGATAATTTCTTAGTGATGGATCAGCTTTTTACTGGCTCTGATAAGTGATCATGAACTGAAAGCCTAAGAAAGAAAAATAATGAAGCCAGAGATGAATGACCAAGGTTTCAAATCTAGAAGGAGTTCAGATAAAAAAAGACTAGCTAGACAATGAACACTATTGGACTAGATGAAGATAAGACCTGAAATGAATGGAAAACCAGACATTGTATGTGTTGTAAATAATATGAAAAAGGATATTCATAACTGCAGAAAAAGGAAAGGTTGACACATAGATAACAACAATTGTGGAAGGTTGACAGGGTTGGGAAGGGCAGGAGGGAGGAGCAGATGTTAGTGGATAAATGGGTAGAGTGAAGAGAAAGACAAGGTACACTGAGGATTTGGTAAGACATTGTAATAAATAGCATTTATCAGTTGTAATTAATGTTATAAAATAAAGTGTATATAAATTACTGAAAAATCATTTATTTTTTTAAAATTTAAAAACACCTTTAAAGCTTTATTTTTTTTAAATAAGCACACTAACTACATAGTATGATGCTGTTGTTACGTCCCATTAATCTGAACTGCGGTGTTAGGGTGTTTGAAAATGACTTTTCTAGCCATTGCTAGCCCCATCTTGTGTATAGTTTCCAGCTGCTTCAGCTGAAGGCATATCTTAATCAGTGTCATCTACATCATCAACACCTATAGGACCAACATAAGAGGTAGAGTTGACCAGACTATGCAAAGACTGTGATGAGGCATGGCCTGACGGAGCCCTGGAGGCAAAGCCAGAAGAGCTGACTTGGGACTGCTATGAAACAAGGCTTGCTGGACAAATGAGGAAACCAGAGACTTATTTGTGTTATTAGACGTATACTGTATGATATCCTTTGCCTTCCCCTGTCAATCTCCCAACATATTTTCCACAATGTTTGCAATAAATTTTGGACCCTGTGATTGGTAGAAATAGATGCAGCAGCATAGAGGACTATGTCTTATCTTGGGATTGGTTTTATATACTGGATGTTATTGATGGGGACAGTTCCCCTTTGTAGAGCTATTAGTTGTTGAGATTCATCCTTCTCCACATTATCGTTAGTCCTTTTACAGAAACTGATCCATAGCTGATTCCCAAGTGAGTTTTCAGTGATAGTACATCATATGGGAGGAGATTGTCCATATTTCTTCCATGGGCAGGTGGTAGATTATATCCAAATGCCTTTGGGTAGGCAGTGCAGCTCCTTTTCACTAGGCCACCAGAGCTCCCTAGACAGTATGACAGAAACTTAGAGAAAAACAAAGGTGAGGAGTTTCGGGGAGAAAGCATGATTAATTTGAAATTAACTATCTGTGCAACTATTCAGTGAGTTTCTTTGTTCTTCTAAATGGTAAACTTAAGGATATTATAGATTGTGTCCAATTTGTTCGTTACTGTTTTCTGATGAAGTCCCTGGGTAGTGCAGTTAATGCTCATAGCTATAAAGAAAAAGACTGAAGGTTTGAGTTCACTTAGAAGTGTCTTGGAGGAAAGTTCTAACAATCTGCTTCCAAAATAATAAACCACTGAAAACCTGGTGAAGCACAGTTCTGTTCTGAAAAGCATGAAGTTGCTGTGAGTTGGAACTGACTCAATAGCAACAGTTGTTTCTGCCACATTCTTCTTCAGATGGTCCATCTTTTTGAATGATCTGCTCAATACACAGATTGAAGAGCTAAGGAGAAAGGATAAAATGCTGATGCATATCTTTCCTGATTTTAAACCACTCAGTATTGTCTTGTTCTGTTCAGACAACTGCTTCTTGCTCCATATACAGATTTCTTATGACTACAATTATGTGTTCTAGGATTCTCATTGGTCCCAATGTTATCCATAATTTATTGTGATTCACACAATTGAATGTTTTTAAATAATCAATGAAACACAAGTAAATATCTTTCTAGTAGTCCCTGCTTTCAGCCAAAACCCATCTGGCATCATCAATGAATATCCCTCCTGATATAGTCTTTTCTGAATCCATTTTGAATTTCTGGAAGTCACCCATTCATGTGCTGTACAGGCTGCTTTTTTAATAATTTTCAGCAAGATTTTACTTGCATGTGATATTAATGAGATGGTTTGATAATTTCTACACTCTGTTGGATCACTTTACAAAAAAATGGAAAAATACAGAACTCTTCCAGTCAACTATCTTCCAAATTTCTGGGTATAAACTAATGAGCATGTACAGGGCAGCATCCAATTCCTGAAACACCTCAAATGGTAGTGCATCTATCCAATCTGAGAGCTAATATTCTGGCATTATAGTGAAAAATACTTGTTTCAAAGACATGTTCTTTCTGAAGTGGATGGTCAGTCCTGCTTCGTAGTCTATCTTTGTTGAGAAGCCCCACAGAAATCTGCCCACCATGAGTGAGCCTGCTGGTATTGAAATATCAGTAGCATAGCTTCAAACAACACAGCAACCCTTAAGCCACCAAGTAAGGCAAAGTGACAGAGGAGGGATGGCTGAGAAGGATTAAGTAAAGTGAAAATCAAAACCAGAGTTGAAGTGAATAATACAAAGATGTCTTCATGTCCTAATCTAGCTCCAAGGCTCTTGGAAGATACTGCCCATCCTCAGAACGTGATTTATAGAAATGCTTGCATTAGTTAGGACTGGGTTTAACTGCAAATAACACTAGCAATACTAAAACAGTGGCATCAATACAAAGAGAAGTGTATCTCTCCCAAGATCAGTGGAGGTAGTTTGGGATTTATATGACAACTTAATGCCCACCAGAGCCCAAGCTCCTTCTCTCTTGTTGCTCCACACAAGACATCTACCTTGTGGAATAATATGGCTGGTGGAAATTTTGGGAGCCAATAAGTAGACCAATGATATATCAAGTTCTATTGCTTTTGTTGTTAATGAAGACATTGATGTTGCAATGTGAATCATTCCATTTATACCAATGAATTGCATCAATTTGACTGGTCACATTACTTAGATATGCTTTGTTGCAAGTAAGAGACATAAACTGAGTGAGCAGGGAAACTAGTGTAGACGTAGGTCTTCTGGATGACCAAATAATGTTATGAGACTAGCACAGTTAAATGACTAGACCCAGAATATAGTCCAATTGTGGGGCAGATTGTTTCTATAGATAACATACCAATTATCCAGCACCTTCTTTTCCATATGCAAAAAGTGACAATGTCAATGTATGGCCAGATCTAGATTCAGTGTAAAGATGGCAATGCTATGTTGAGTTGCAAAGAAGAGAGACATGAGCTGGAGAGTTTTAGTGATGAAGTCTAGTGCCAGGATTTAAAAAGAAGGAAGCAAGAGGAAGGAAGATTATCCCCAGAGTCTCATAGATTTTTTTTTAAAAAACCCTCCTACTTTCTTCTATTTTTTAAAAAAATTTTATATTGGTTTACACACAAAGTTCATAAAATTCATATACATTGTTTTTCACACTGGATCTTTCCCCTTTAATTTACCCATCCCTCCCTCCCTCCACCCATCAAATTGTGTGACCCTATGATTAAGCCTTGGTTCTTTTAAAGGTCTGGAACAAGCCTCAGAGTAAAGTCTAAATTCTAGTTCTTCTACTTGCAAGTTGTATGATCCTGGGCAAAGTGCAGAATCCCTTCCATTTCTTCAGATTATAAATGGAAATGGTATCTTTTTATGCAAATAATGTGTTCATCACATGGTCTTTGCAAACCATGCAATCACTTCATGTGTTAGCTTCTTACATGTGCTATGTATGTTTTATGCATGTGCATATTAGTTATGTGGGAATGTTCTATGTGCCAAAATATGAAAGTAATTATCTGTAACCCATGGGGTTGTTGTTTAGATTAAATAATTTTATATTTGAAAATACTTAGAGTGCTTAGTATTGCAATTCACCTTCCAAGAACATGACTCGTCTACTGGTGTTTTTGCTCAGCACATCAAAGACACAACTTCAGTTCAGTGACCCACTAGCAGCTCTAGTTGTTCTACAGTCAAGCTTTTAGAAGTGAATGCTCCCTACTGCTAACATTCTGCTATAAACTCAGGATTTCTCTGAGTTTGATTCAGAGGCTTCCCTTACCTCGTCTTTTGTTTTTTAGGCTATTCACTTGCCCACTATGTGCAAAGATTTCAAACCTTCTCATGCAGCCATCTTTCCTCCAGTTTTAGCAGAATATCAAACAAACAAAACTAACCAGTCAAGACCAATTTTCTCATCTCAGTACTCTCACTGTCATCAAATAAGACCTGACCTGTAGCTGACCCTCCAACAGGTTGTCAGAGGCTGTATGTACATCACCCAGGAGAAGACGGCCCATTTTACTCTTGTGGAGCAGCTGGTGGATTTGAACCAACTGCCTTTCAATTGGCAGAACAATTCCTTATCCACTAGGCCATCAGAGTGCCCTGGTTTCTCTCTGCTTCTCTGAGAAAAAAAAAAAAACCAACAAAAAACAACAACAACAAACCAACACGAAAACAAAAACAACAACAAAAACCGTTAAAATAACCCCAAACCAATATTCCTTCATCTTTTTACCAGTACATCTTCAAGTCTTTTTTAATATATCACCATCTTATCTTCTTCAGTTAAACATGTCGGGAATGTCGAGTACCCTTTCTGTCTGAGCTCTCTTAACTCTAAAAAACCATATTACCTATCTTGCTGTTTCACCTATATTTTCAACTTCCTTTCTTTCCAAGAGTATTCCATATGTAAGTCCACTTTTAAGAACATCTCCTCCTGATCGCTCTTTCATTTATCTCTCCTCCTTTGCTAAAACCTTATCAAATACTATTCAGGTTAGTTCTGTCCATCCCCCTAGTCACCCTAGTTAATGCCCAACTACTCTAATTCATATCATTTCACCTCTAAACCCCAAATCCCTCCTCAAAGTCACCAAGCCACATCCAAGCCCATTGCCAACAACTCAATTCCAACACATGATTATTTCAGTTTAGCCTTTACTTAGCTATAATCTTTATGAAAGCAGACCATCAGGCTTCTTTTGTTACACTGCTGCGTGAGTTTGAACTGTGAGCCTTTATATGAGTGAAACCAAAACCCCCCTACTCATTCCTGTCACATTCAGTTCCAACACAGGACAACTGCTTTGGACAGAATAGAACCACCCCATAGGGGTTTCAAGATTGTAAATCTTTATGGGAACACATTGCCCATCTTTCTTTCATGGAGCAGCTGCTGCATCCTAGGACACAACAACTCTGCCACCACTGCTATTTGTCGGGTAAGTAGTCAAGTGCAAACTGTTCGCTCTACCCAGAAAAGGGGCCTCAGCCATCCAGCTTCTTTGACCACTCCTTCTATCCAGAAACATGCTGGTCTCCTGATTGTCCTCTGACCGCTCATCTGCTTCTCAGTCTCTTTTGTCAATTAATTCTACAAGATGATTCTTAAAAATATCATTAATATTTTAATTTCTCAGCATCATCTGCCACAATCTTAGTTCACAAAGTCAACCTTTTTTGGCTCATGGTAATCAACTTTCTACCCAAACTCTTTAGAAAGTGTCTTGGTGTGCTTAGGATAAAGCCAAAAAAAGAGTAATGATCAACATTGTAGCTTGGAAGGCTCTGCTTGTTCTGCATGGCTTAGCTCTCTAGTCTCAGTTTACAACTCTCTATCCTTCACTTTCTGGTCCAGACACACTGACTTTCTCTTAGTGCCTTAAGTGATCACATTTCTGTCAACATCAAGCCCTCTGGGTGAGCTTGTCTCTCTGTCTGAAGGTCTTTAACACACTCTTGCTGAAATCCTATCACTCCTTTAGGTATGAAACTTCCTTAGGAAAGTTTTCCCAAATCCGTCAAGACTAGACCAAGGCTTTCCATTACAGATGCTCATAGTCCTTCACACTTTCACTTCGTTAATAGTTATTGCAATTGCTTACTTTTGTGGTTTTAAAATTTGAATATCTATCTCTGTTGCTAATTTGTAAGTATAAAAAGCAAGATTCAAGCTTTTCCAATTTGCTGCTGTGTTCCAAGCATCGAAAATAGTGCTAGGATCATTAGATTTCACAAAAATTGTCAAATACATGAATGAAACAGTAAGTCAACTTCAATTTTCAAAACCATTATTCCAAGGTAAATCTACAAAGCTACTGCATATAATGTTAAGATACTTCAGAGGTTTAAACGTGAGACAGCTGCCTTCTGTAACCCTGTTCATGCCTCAGTCTCCTTTTCCAAATGATTTCAGGACATTTTTATCCAGATGTCCACTGTCACCAGAATCTCTTTAAGTATGCTCTCTCTGGCACTCTCTCCAGTCCTCTTTACCTCATCAAGGTCAAAAACAAAGAGCTTGGAAAGAAAGCATTTCGATGAAACAAGACTTGTGAAATGTTGACAGTTATTTGTGATATAGTAGTAAAAATTCAGAAATACTTCCTGGCTTGATGAGTAGACTTCCTGTTAATGAGTAGACAGACTTTAGTTTATGGTGACCTCACATTTGCATTACAACAAAACACCGTCCATTCTTGAGGTCACTAGTGTGTTTATGTCCAGTGTTGTGGAGACCCATATAACCAAAGGTCTTTCTCCCCTGCCTGACCCTCTCTCTGCTTCAAATGTGATGACCTTCTCTAGTGACTGTTTTCTTCTGGTAGCATGTACAAAGCACGTGAACTACGTAATATTCTGTTCTGATCCATAAGGGTTTTATTGGACAATTTAAATGTTCAGACCATTCTTCTTAATCTGGAAGCTTCACTGAAACTTGTTCACAGTGGGTGATGTGCTGATATTTAAAATACTGGTGGCAGAGCTTCTAACTTCATAATAGCATCAAAACAACCAGAGTACAATGAACCAAAAGACAAGTGATAGGAAACAGTTTACAGCAGTTTCTTTTATGTCCATACACCTTTGAGATCATGATGTTGTGACTCAACTTAAACTTCTCAATAGCGCTTCTTCCCCCCTTTTTACTCTTGTCTAGTAAATTGTGAAGGCTGATCTCTATACTAACTTTGATCGGATGACTCCAACCATGATTTAACAATCACCTTTTATTGTACATCAGATGAAATAGAAAGTCCTCAGCCTGACATTTAATGACATGCACAGTGTAGTTTAAACTCTCCTATGTAAACTTATTTTTTTGTTTTTGCATCCATCCAGCAGCTAGGATATTTCCTTGATCTATCCATAGAACAGCTCATTCTGATTGTGATTTTGTGTGTTCTCCTTCTTGAAATTCTCCCCAGTCCAAGTCTTTCTATCTTCAAATTCCAGTTTAATCCCTACATGCTTTGTGAAGGCATCTGTTAGCTGTCTCAGCACAAAAAGCTCACCTCTTATTTTTCCAAACTCTGACAGTTAGCATCCTATGCCTTTGGGGATTCAGTTGGTCAATGAACCAAGCTGGGTTTCATCAATAATAGCTGAAGACTTTCTTGGGGACAAGCTTTGTGTTACTATCTTCTGATTCTCTTATAGTGAGTTTGGATTTTTTATAACAAATCCATGTTGGCTTAACTTTTCATGGGATGAGGGCACAATTCATTTGTAAACCTGACCTGGTGCTTTTGAATTCTTTCCTGGTAGTGACAAAAATGCTCCCAGAATGTCTAAATACTTTTAATCCAACCTTCATTTTGACTCATTCCATACAAAAAAAACATGAGTGATTCAGACATATCTTCACCCATAAGGAGCAGGATGGAATGTTTACCTGTTCACAGAGCTAACTGTCTCACTGAGAGCAATTTAGAGATCTCAGAGGGTGGATCTGCTATATGGAAAGGCAGCCAACATATGGAGAGTGTCCTTATCTTGGGCTAGGGAAAGGGAAACTTGAGATTCAATCTGTTTCTTTATAAGGTGAATGTTAGCTCAAGATGATGTTCTTAGAGGCTGTGTTGATAGGGGTGGGATGGAAATAATAGACAAGCTCAATTCTCATCTAACAGAAGTTAGAGATACAGGCAAGAGTTGGAATCCAGTTGTTTATTCACACAGCAGAAGAGAACGTGGAAAGTTAAGGAGGTTTGTCCTGTGGTTTTGCAAAGAAGTGTCTCCTGGGGACTATTGCAATCAATGTCCTCATCTTCCGCAAGACCCTGACTTTGTTCTTTTGAAGGGCAAACCATGATGAACTCTTACTCCTGAAAATGCCCACATCAAAACAGAATCCTAAGGAGTCTAACTCTAAACACAAACCTAAAGGATAAGGTAATCGCCATGGCATGCAGCAGGTGACATAGTTCATCAGAGTACTGGTTGTCTCACTCATCTTGAGCATCTGCAAAAGTGATTGGCACTTGGTAGGTGCTAAATTAACATTTTTCAAATTGAACGGAATTATGTTTTAACTTCATGGACCTGTACTTGGGATAAAGAAACCCTACTGGTACAACTGATTAGTACTCAATTGTTCTGACAGTTGGCATTCTAACAGTTGGGTTGGTGGTTCAAAATCACCTAGCACCCCCAAAAAGGAAAGGCTAATGACAAGCTCCCATAAAGATCAGAGTCAGGAAAACCCCACGGGGAAGTTTTACTGTGTCAAATGATCTTTCTAGAACTTCAGGATCAAGTTGGTAGTGCTAAGAGCAGCAGCTGAGCCAGGCATGTGTGTGTGAGTATGTATATGATCCTGCACATGTACATAATTGGGAAAGACTAGAAAGGCAATGTGTGAACTTACCCTTTGTACTATAATTATTGTAGTTGTCGTGACTGTAGAGTTGGAACTCCAATGGGTTTTCAGAAGCAGTTAATCGCATAGGAGATTGCTCATTCTTCTCCCATGGAGTAGCTGGTGGCCTCGAACCATGTCTTTCAGGACTGCAGTGCAGCTTCTGGTCACTAGGCCACCAGAGCTTCATTGTACTCTAATACACGAAAGCAAAGATTCTCACCACTGGTCCAATTGGCAGCATCAGTATGGATAGTGAAGCGATTGAGATAGTTACCAGTTTTAGTTTGCTTGGCTCCACAGTCAACACTCTTGGTAGCAGCAGCCAGGAAATCAGGAGACGAACTGCATTGGAAAAGTCAGCTGTGAGGGACCTCTCAAGAGTACTGAAGTTCAACGGCGTCAGGCTGGAGACTAAGGTGCCCCTGAGCTGGGCTATAGTCTTTGAAATTACAAGCTATGCATCAGAGTGTTGGACAGTGAATAGGGATGATAGAAAGAGAATTGATGCCTTTGAGTTGTGGTGCTGGAGAAGAGTGTTGAATATACCATGGACTGCTAGGAGAACAAACAGGTTTGTCCTGGAGAGGGTGAAGCCAGAATGTTCCCTGGAGTCAAGGATTCTGAAGCTTTGTCTGACATACTTTGGGCATGTTGCAAGGAGGGAATGGTCCTTGGAGAGGGACATCATGTTTGGGAGAGTGGAGGGACAGCACAGGAGAGGAAGACCCTGAATGAGATGGATCAGTTCTGTGAGTGGAGTGGTGGGAATGAATGTGTTTGAGACAGCGAGGTTGGCATAGGATAGAACGGCGTTTAAGGCTCTTGTACATAGGGTCACCCTGAGTCGCAAACGACTCGATGGCACATAACAACAACAATAATAAAGATACCTTTCCATTTACAAAGTGCTCTCACCCTTCATTCACTCTTTCTGTTGAAAGTCATAGTATCTCCTACGTCTACCTAAGGTCCCCAGTGGTATACAAAGTTGGTTCTTGGCTGCTAACAGGAAGATTAGTGATTCAAACCTATCTAGCAATGTAACAGAAATAAAGCCTGACTGGTCATTTGTTTCTGTCAAATTTTCAGCCAAGAACTCAGCTATGGAACTCAGCTTTACTCTGTAACACTTGGGATAACCGTGAGTCAGGACTGACCTGATCACCATTTTTCCTTTCATTTTTTTACTTTAATGTACCAGGTGCTGCTGTGGTGGATGCTAGGCATATGGGCATGGTCAGGAGAAGTCAAGGTCCAGATCTGCTGTTCATAGGGATGTCATGAGTCATACCTAACAACAAATAATAAGGAATCCAGACTGACTATCATGAGAAGGAATGGCAACCTGTTGGCATGTTGTACAATTGATCTCCACAAGTCAGTTGACTCACAGTAATAAGTGACTTCTCTTCGCCACTCGTGCCTCTAATGTCGTTCCCCATAGACATCCTCCTGGAAGCAAGTCTCAAGCTTTTGTATGGTCCCTTTCTGTACAGGAGCGGGATGGGTGTTGCTATTTCCTAAGTCATCTTATACTGCATCTTAACTCACTTTCCTAAATCCTAGAACAGTAGCTTAGTGATAAGGAGTTGCAGTCCCTCAAAGGCATATGGTTCGGATCCACCAGCTGCACCATGGGAGAAAGGTGGACAAACTCCTTCCATGAAATTTATAGCTTTTGAAAACTCACTGGATTGTCAACCACTGAGCTAGTTCTGACATGACAGCACATAACAACAACTCCAGGGCACTTGAGACACTTAGTCACAGTCAAGAATATACCACCTATGTCCTAACTCAGCAAGGGAAACCAGTTATTCTTTGTAAGTCCTTTATATCTTCCAGTTTATTACAGAATGGGTGTGATGCAGCCATCCCTGCAAATACAAAGACAAGTAGGAGGTAAATCCTGCTCTCAAGGAATATAGTCCTATAAGAGAGCCAGCCTCAAGGTCAAGTAATTGTCATGCAGTGTGGAAAATGTGACACTAGGATTATGTGTAGGGGACAGAGGTAAGAGGAAAGTATGACTATGATTGTGTGAAACACAATGTGAATGAAGGATAGTGTAAAACACAATTTATACAAACTTTATATGCAAACCAATATAAAATGTAAAGATTTATATAAAAAATGGAAGAATCTGGTCTGAAAAACAATGTGTTTGAATTTTGTAAATAAACTAGTATGTTGTTGTTGTTGTTATGTGC
>NW_006399905.1:6225992-6239451 GCF_000299155.1 Elephantulus edwardii | reverse complement strand
TTCTCATCTGCCAAGTCCCTTCAGAAAATATCTCCCATTGTCCAACCCATGATCTGACAGCTTGTATCTTAAGCTTTCTTGGCTTCTGTGATTCCAAAAACGTCAACTGCTGACATTTTTCTTTTGACCAGTGTCTCTTAAGTTTAGTTGTACTTTCTCCAAGGGAAGTTGACGTGTCCTGCAGAACTCTTGTGTAGATTGTTTTCCTTTCTGGCCCGCCGGTTTTTCTGTGTACCTGGAAGACGCCTCCTTTGCTGTAATCCGAGGTGACCTTGCCCAGTGACGCCTCCTCCCTCCCTCTCTGGCCGGGTTTCGCTGGGTCTGACCTGGAAGACGCCTCCTTTGCTGTTATCCGAGGTGACCTTGCCCAGTGACGCCTTCTCCCTCCCTCTCTGGCCGAGTTTAGCTGGGTCTGACTAGTATAAATTAAAAAAAAAAAACACAGTTATTATTGTGTAGTTGGAACCGACTCTAAATTGACCCTCCAGCAGGTTTTCAGTGGTTTTAAATCACAGAGGAGGAGATAGCCCATCTTTCTCCTGCAGAGCAACTCATAGATTTGAACCATTTAGAATATACCATGGACTGCCAACAACAACAACAAAATGGGTCTGTCTTAGAAAGGGTGAAACCAAATCTCTCCTTGGAGGTTAGGATTTTAAAGCTCCGCCTCACTTACTTTGGGCACCTGGCCAGGAAAGATTGGTCCTTGAAGAAGAATATCATGCTCAGAAGGGTGGATGGACAGGAAGACCCAAATGAGATGGATTGATACAGTAACTGGAGCAATGGGGGTTGATGTGTCAGAATTAGTGAAACTGGCCCAGGACAGGGAAGTGTTCAGAGCTGCTGTACATAGGGTTGCTATACATCACAGGTAACTCAATGGCACCTAACAACTATAGCATTCTATAACAGGTTTGGAAGCAGGAGTGGCATACACTTCCTAAATAACATGCCTCCGGAAACTCTATGGACTTTGATAAATGTTGATAGTTGTAGAGGGGCTTCAGGCTTTTTGTTCATAGGGTCGCTATGAGTCATGCTAAACTCGAAGGCAATCAACAACCACTGCCACCACCTTTGAGTTGGTAGTGCATCTCCTTAGGCATTAGCCACCAGAGTTTCCTGAGGAGTCAGGAGAGTTGTTGTTCTGTACTGTCAAGTCGGGACCCACTCATAGCTGACCCTCCAGCAGGTTTTCAGAGGCGGTAAATCACACAGGAGTTGATTGCCCACCTTTTTCAATTAAGTAGCTGGTAGATTTGAATTGCATACCTTTAGGTTGACAGTCCAATCTTTTCCCTAAGAAGGTTATGCTTGGGCCAGATCATACAGTGTGAGTAGGAATTTGGGGGACAGATAAAAGAGAGACAAAATATCAGAGGAGAAGGAATCTGGAATCTATCTTGGCTCAACTGATATTACTTGTGTGTTCAAGGATAAGTTGCTTGGCCCTTTTATTCTCAGTCTCCTAATAACAGGAAAAATATATAACAGCTATAAGGCAATCTTCAGCAAGGTCACTCACTTCTGGCTCGGAATCTGAGGCCACCTAAGAGAAGTCTGGGCCAGTTTTCTTATTTCCTCTGATGAGCTTGGAACTCCTTGGCCCCATTGTTCTGTGCTGTGGGAAGGGCATTCACCCTTTCAAGCTTCTGGGAGTCCATTTAGTAAATTATTGCTGGAGTCACTGTGTGATGGAACCACAGCTTGCAGTTGTCATCAGCTTAGCACTCCTCGCAGACAGGCTCGCACCAAGGCTAGCCAGCAGCCCCTTAGGAGACACAGCCTAATTGTCTCCCTTGCTCTACCTCTGATTACAGGGATCCGGTTAATGATGAATGTGGGAAATGCAGCACTTGAAAAGGAAGGACATTTTAACATTTTTAAGTAACATTTTTATATCTAATTGCCAAAGTAATGCTTACTCCTTCGTTGGAGAAAATGTTGAAAAGTAGCAGGGAGGAAAATAATCACTTGTCAGTTCGCTGCTAAGAGAGAATCATGTCCGTGTTCTCTTCTCTGTGAATATATTTTAGAAAAATATACGGAAAATTAGTGTCCTATACATAGTCTATAGGGTACTCTGAGGAACAGCACTACCAACTCAAAGGCAAGCAGTTCAAATCCACTAGCTGCTCCACTGGAGGAAGATGGACAATATTTTCCCAAACGACTTGCAGCCTCTGAAAACCATCTGGAGGGACAACTAAGCGTTGATTCTGACGATGAGTTAAATTGTTGAGTTGATACAAACTCTAGGGCCCTCTGGTGGTGCAATGATTAATGTTCAGCTGCTGATTGACAGAATAGCAGTTTGAACCTCTCAACTTACTCTAAGGGAGAAAAGAACCACCAGGCTATTTCCTGGTGGTTATATCCAGGCTTGTATCAATTTTACATGATTGGGCAGGGTTTTGTTGTGTTGGGCAAAGCGTTACTAAGGGTGAAAATAGATTGCTATTGGCCTCATCCAGCATCTCTTCAAATCTCACTCAACAAGTACATATCACCAAACTATGATACATTCATGCATTTGTTTTTTTACACTAGACTCTTTGAAAGCCCTTTGCACAACAACACAACACAACACAATACAACCCTGACCAATCATGTGAGATTCTGTCTCAACTCATAGCTGGTCGGTCCTCCAGTGGCCGTAAATCACATGGGAGGAGAGAATAATACCCATCTTTCTCCTGTGGAATGGCTGGTGCATTCGAAACATGACCCTTTGCATAACAGAACAAAGCCCTGCCTGCTCATATATCAGCCTCACAATTTCTACTGGACCTGACCCTCTACAGCCACTGTTTCCCTTGATAGCGCAATGAAAACACAACAGCACTGGGAGCCTTTCACTGCGTGATTCTGAATCACCTTTTAACACACTACACATGTGAGTGGCCTTTCCCCACAGAGCTACTGGTGGATTTGAACTGCCAGACAGGCACCACCTTCGGGTTAGCAATACAGCTCTCTACCTGTTAGACCACCAGAGATCCCTACACATCACATGCTCAATTCATGACTTCTCTAGTCAGTCTTCAGTCACTGGACTTTGAAATTCTTTTTAAATTTTTCTAACAATGCTAAACAACAATGTCCTCCTGTGTAATCACTCCCTCTGAAAATCAACTGGGGTCAGTTGCAACTTGAGGCTGCACAACAACAACAACTAACACTGTGGCCAACATTCTCTAGAGATAGCCATGCACTTCATTGGTTACACTAAGCCTGGGCAGAGTGACCAGGAGGACAACTGGATTTAGAAACAAGTCTCCTGACAGGCTGCATGAACAGCGGCTTTGTTTAGAAAGAGATGTTTCCGTGGTTGCATGTGCTTGGGAAGACTGGCTGACCTGAGGTCCAGGCACGCCCTGCTGGGCTTCATCAGCTGTGCCACCTGGCCTCTCCTCTCTGGATCTGAAATGCTGTCCCGGGGCCACTGCTGCCCCCCAGTTGGGAGGAGAGCCTCGCAGGGTAGGACACGCTGTGGGGGTGAGGCAGGCAAGGGCCCTTAGCAACTTTGTGATGACACCAGGCTGCTTTTCAGTGTTTCAGATAATTAAAAAGAGTCCCCCACCCAGGCCACATCTTTTTTTTCTGACATGCACTGCGTGTAGATTTTGGAATTGGCTCTTGAGGGACAGGGTGGAAGGCCAGTCCTCCGGGAGAGCTAAATGAGGCTGGAGAGAGTGTTCCAAAAGTATTGTGTGGTGATGAATCCTCCACGGGACCGCTGAGGAGATGACCTCATAGGGCCTTCCCATCTGCAATTCCTCTGATGATCAGAACAGATTTTAGAGTGTGATTGGGATCAGAGTACAAACATTTAAAAAATAAACCAGTCCCAGTGGAGTTCCAGATTCACCTTAACCCCCTATATTTTCAACCACCTCTGTTCTACCTGATAATTAGGGATGCAGTATCCTGCAATGAGTGTCCTTGACTGGAGGGAGCCCTGCCTTTCTGAGCTCTCGGAAAAGAATATTCTAGAGCCCATTCCCCAGGAGGCTAGAGTAGTCCTGCCAGATGCAGGGAAGACACTGCAGCCACACCCACACTGGCTGATACAATGGGGGGACAGTGTCCGAGCCTCCAACTTCCTGCTTCTCCCACCCTGAATACGTGTCCTCAGCATTTTTCACTTGGAACGAAAACAATCCCCAAAGCTGGAACACACATGTGGCTGAGAGATGGTGGTGGGTTCCCAATAGATTGCTGTTGGCTTAATCCTGCGTCTCTCCAAATCTCATTCAACAAATATGCATCAGCAAACTATGATACATTCATGCATTTTTTTTCACACTAGACTCTTTGTAAACCAGTTTTTTTTCTTAATCTAATTCATTCGTGGCTGTGTTTTTAAGCAGGTGGTCTCTCAGGGATGCAAATGGTTTGCACTTGATGACTAACTTATAGGTTGGTGTCCTGAACCCACCTGGAGGAACCAGAAAGGCTGGTTCTATAAAGATTACAGCATAACAAAACCTATGGAACAGTTGTATCCTAACTCGTGGTTTGGTTTAATTTTGGAATTTCCTCATGCATGGAGTATGCCCTTAGTGGATATTTGTTGAATGAATGAATGAATGAAGTTATCTACTTTGGCACTTCTAGATGCTGGAAAGCATCATAGTCTAATGGAAAGGGTTCTTGATTTTAAGAGAAAAAGATCTGGGTTCCAATCTATCTTATAGACTCTACTTCCTCTTGTGAAAAGTGGTCCCCTTCTGGAAGAGTTGTGATGTTGTGAGTTGTGATGTGGTGCGTTATGAGCTCTCTTGGTGAAATGCCCAGCACAGCTCTAAGGATCTGGCAGGTGCTGAATGAGTCCTGACTCATGCCTTCTCTGTAGGCACATTCTGAACGGTGGGTCTCCCTGAGGGTTGAGCTTAGCCAGAAAGGTGCTTGAAAAGGGAGGGCTGCCGATTTGTATGTTCCTCAGCACGTCCCTCGAACCTGGTGTGCCTACACAGAGTCATCAATCTCTTTTCAGCCCACACACCTGGAAGTGTGACTGGAGAAGCACCAGCTCCAGCAGCAGCTGGTTCATCTAATAGCTGCAGCTCAGACACATGGGGAATTTTGAAGAGAGACAAGAAAGAGGTCACAGTCTCTCTCCATGAAGGGAAAGCGAAGCTCTCACATTCTGTGCATTGGCATATTGGCCTAGCAGCTGATGCATTCCTTTTACAACAGTGCTTCACTTAAAATTGCATCTTTCTAATTTATAGGATGCCAGAATTTTACTATCTTCAGAAGTCAAACTTGGGTGATATCCATCAGCCATGTCAGGGAAGAAGACATAGCATTGTCACACATCACAATGTTTGTACGTCAATATCTCCCAAACTAATTGTTTATTTGCTTAAATAAAAAGCTTCACATTGAGCACCAGTAATGAGTAAATGCAAGCTAATTACATTTCATCAGAATATCCGAACTTCCCAAGCCTTCCCTTTCAGACCAGAAACTTAACCTGAAATATTTTCATGTAGTAACACTTTGGATACAGGCAAAAGAATTTAAACAAATAATTACCCTCGAGAATAAAAGTGCACACAAAAGCACAATTAATGAATTTACTAATTGTTCTTCCCTGCTGTGGACATTGCTCAAAGTTGAATTTTAAGCTATTACATAAATATCAACTACTGTACAAAGCCTCAAAACAGGATGACTCACTATTAGTCATTAATGTTGCTTTAAAAACAGACTCGAGCTCTTAGAGAGAAAATGCATCCACCTAGGCAGACATTATTTTTAAAATAAAACAAGTCTTAGGTGATAAACTGGTCTTTGAGTCTTGGGGAGCGGGGGGAGCACACACACACACGCAAGAGATTTGTGGGTTTTAATGTTCTGTACAAATCCAGGCGGGCACTACTTACCCTATTCGAAACTCTCCATTAGTTGGACAGGAATGAATTTGCTCTGCTCTGACCAGTGAGTCAAATATGGCTACGTCCTTTTTAACCCACAGAAAGGAAAGAAAATATGAACTGAAGTGGCATTCAAGTTTGGAATTCTCTACACAGAAAGGAGGCAGGTTTACTTCAAAGGGTCCTATTCTTTCTCTTTGCTACCCTCCTCTTCAAGCTGCTTCTTCTCCTCTACTTTTCATTCCTACTGAAGTATGAAATGAAATCCAGTGGTGTCTGGATTTTCTAGAAGTCCAAACACTGTAGACTATAAGACATATATGAATGTCATGTTTTCTCAGACTTAGAAAGCTAAGTACAATAAAGCAATGGAAAGATTTTTCAAGAGTTAAAGCATTTTCTTAAGCTGAAGCAAGTATGTATGTGTATGTATAGAGATAGATGATAGATACATAGCTAGCTACCTAGACAGACAGACCTGAATATGTTTGCTGTTGTTAGGTGCCGTCAAGTCAAAGTATGACCCATAGCGAACCTATGAACAACAGATCTGAACCCTGTCCTAGCCTGTTCTATCCTCAAAATCTCTGACACACTGGACCCTTTTACTGCAATCACTGTGTCAATTCATTGGGTTGAGGGTCTTCCTGTCTTTTGCTGACCTTTCCAAGCATGATGTCCTTCTCCAAGGAATAGCAACTCGCACCAACATGCCCAAAGTGTGTGAGATGAAGCTTCACTACCCTTGCCTCCGAAGAGCACTCTGACTGCACCTTCTCCAAGACATACCTGTGCGTTTCTTTGGCGGTCTGTGGAATATTTAGTACTCTTCTCTATACTACAGTTCAAAGGAATCAATTCTTCTGTCATCCTTATTCATTGTCTAGCTCTCAGATGCATAATAAGTGATTGAATAAACCATGGTCTGAATCAGATGCACCTTAGTCTCAAACTGATATAATTGCTCCTCAATAATTTGGAGAGGTCCTTAACTAAAGATTTTCCCAGTGCAATATGTCTCCTCATCTCCTGACAGCTGGTATCAAGGGTGTTGATTGTGGATCAAAGTAAGATGAATTTGTTGATAGCTCCAATCTTTACCAGCTATCATGATTTTTTCTATCAGTCTAGTGGTGAGAATTTTTGTTTTCTTGACATTGAGATGCAATCCATAGTCGAGGCTGTATTATTGGAACTTCCGCAGCAAGTGCTTCAAGTTCTACTCACTTTCAGAGAGCAAAGGGGTGTCATCTGCATAACGAAGATTTCTGATGAGTCTTCCTCCTATCTTGATGCTACATTTTGCCTTAATAGTGTCCAGCTTCTCGAATAATTTGCTCACTATACAAATGGAATAGGTATGGAGAGAATATACAGCTTTGACACACATATTTCTTTCTTTTTTTTTTTTTTTACATCTTTCTTAATTTTAAACCATGCCAGGTTTCCTTGCTCTGTTCCCACAGTCATCTTTTGGTCTAGGTGTAAGTTTCACATGTGCACAAATGAATAGTTCTAGAATTCCCTTTCTTCTCAATGTCTGCCATAATTTGTTATTATCCACAGTCAAATGCCTTTGCATAGTCAATATGACACAAACAGACATTATTCTGGTAGCTATGGATATAGATGGATACAGATATATTCTCTTTCTCTCTTAAGGTGGTTGTTTTTAAATGTGACTCCAGAAGATGATTGGATTTTTTTTTTATTAAGACGTTTGACAGTAATCACTCTAAACAATGCATTTCACACTCTATCTATTTTTTGAAGATTGCATAATGACTGGCGTCATTCATAACCTGGAACATTCAGGCACTCACCTAACTGTGGGATGTTTTCCCTCTCACCCACAGTATATAATGTAAATGGCAGATATTACCATTTTGGCTTGATTTTAACAGCGCAAATAACAAAGCATAAGGGGCACTAGAGTTTTAGATACTTAATGTTAAGGAATTTCACTGCTGATGCAAAGCTAAGCAGTTCCAACTGTTCCTCCAAAGAAAGATGGACGATGATCTCCTTCTGTGCCATTTACTGCCTCTAAAAATCCACTGGAGGGTCAGCTGGGTGTTATATCTGACTCCACAGTAAACAAAACAACGGGGTTTTAGGAGGAGTTCCTGAGTAATGCAAATGGCTGAAGATCTCATCTATTAAGTGAAAAGTGCGAGGTTAGAAGTTTGAATTTACCCAGGAGTGCCTCAGAAGAAAGGCCTGGAGATCTACCACTGTTAAAAAAGAAAAATCAGCCTTTGAAAATCCTCTAGAACACAGCTCTGCTCTGACACACATCAAGGCACCGCGACTGGGAATCAGCCAGGCAACGGACTCCTCTCTCTCTCTGGGTGTGTTTGTGTTTCACACTTCCCTTCATTCACACTGTATTTCATACTACCATCCCCGTATATTGTGTTTCATAAAATTAATCACCATTGAACTATGCCCACCATTGTCCTGTCTTTCCAGATCCCCACTGGATCTTTCCCATTTCCTTTACCTCCTCCCTCCACTCACCACATTGTGCGACGCTGATTTCCCCCTGCTCGACCCTCACTTCTTTGCTCCTGTTCTTTACCTCCTTGGATCCCCATAAATGGTTTACTAGCTATCCTTCTATTTTTACAATAAGAGTCTTAGGTAGTATTGTTCCTTGGGAAACTGAGTTAGTTAACTCAATAGAATACTCTGCAGTCTCTCCCATGTTATGTAGTATTTTTCGAAATTGCTGATCCTGAGTAATGTGTAGTATTCCAATGTGTGAATGCCACACTTTCTCAATCCATTTGATTGTGTTTGGACCTTTAGGCTGTTTCCATGTGCTTGAAATTGTGAACAATGCTGCTATGACCATGTTGTTTGTGTACCGTCAAGTTGGAACTGATCCATAGCTGATCTTTCAGAGGGTTTTCAGAGGCAGTTAATCGAAATGGAGGAGATTGCCCATCTTTTCCCTGTGGAGTTGCTGGTAGATTTGAACCACCTGCCTTTGAGATTGCAACTCAGCTTCTTGCCGCTAGGCCACCAGAACTCCCTGCTATGAACAAGGGTGAACATACTTCTCCTGGTGTCTCAGCTCTGATTTCCTTGGGATGTATTCCCAGCGGTTCAGCTTTTGGAGGAAATGCCAAACTGCCTTTCAGAGTGGTTGCATCGTTTTACAATCCCACCAACACCAACAGTGTGTGCGAGTTCCTATCTCTTCACATCTTCTCCAACAGTCATTGTTTTCTGTCCTGTTAAACTTGGACAACTTGCTTTTGTTGTTCTTTTGCTGCTTATTTTTAGGATTTTAGAAAGGTTTAGACCTCATACACTCACACACTTACTCCTTGCTGCTGAGAAGAAGCTGATACATATCTGACCCTTTATTGGGTTTCTGAGTTGTAAAGAGCACAGGAGGAGATTGCCATCTTTCTCGGGAGAAGCTCTGGTAGCTTCTAGCAACTAGAGAAGTGCGGGTTTTGCACTAACAGCTCAACTTCCTGCAGACTATTCCACCAGAGCTCCCCAATCCTACAGTGATGGCGCAATTCTGGGGGGAGGAAAACTAAGTGAACAGTCTACAACGAGAGATTCAACTCTTAAAACATCATTTGGAATAGACAAGTGTAAGATACTCCATAAGGGTGTGAAGGCCTGATTTTAGAGCCGCAGGGAATGGGAGCGGAGAAAGGCTGGGTCCATCAGAGCCTCTTCCTTTAGTCCAGCAAACACCCACTGGGCCCAATGCTGCTGTGTCTTGGGGAACAATCATCTGGTTAACAGTATCACTTGGGGCAAGAAGGGGGGCTGGATAATGGTGTGAGTGTAGAGGGGGCCTCATGAAGTGTCCCCTTTCCCAACCAACATGAGATTTGTAATAGAAAAGCTTGTTCACACCCCCCCTCAATTGACTGAGACCCCAGGGAAGCAGGAGAAAGGGGGTCCTACTCAGACCAGGCTTACCGGGGACAGCATTTAGGGGATCACTATGGCTTCGATGCTGCTTGTGCAGGGATCGAATCTCTGATGATCTGAGTAATTTCAAGAGACTAGAATGCAAGTGTTCACCCTATGTGTGCGGTGCAGAAATGAGGCAGAGGGGGTGTGGGGGAGGGAGAGGCGGAGAGATCTGACTTTGAGGGGACAAAGGACGCGGAAAGGAGATGGAGGAGCCTGGGAAGCCAAGGTATTTTTTTCCATCTTTACATTTTGCTCAGGGCTGTCCACCAATGCAAGCCCCGGTTCCCCTGGGATCCACTGGAGAGCAAAATGTCTACAGGCAGAAAATCTTGAGCGCCGAGGCCTCCTGCAGCCTCCTGCAGCTGGGAGAGTTCCTTCCGCAGGGGCGCCCCCAGAGAGAAAGATGTCCTGCAGGCTGGGCCTCAGCCTCAAAGGGGGCTGGGTTTGCTGCTATCTGATTACCCCTTTATGTGGCGTTCTGTATTTGGGATCACAGCGCGGTGGCTGGGTGCCAGGCTCAGAGTCTTTGCCTGCCTTTCCATCCTGGCTAAGTCATCCGCCACCTGTGTGACCTTGGGACCATTGTTTGACCTTGTAATGTCTCCATTTCCTTTCCTGTAAAGTGGAGCTAGTGACAGGACCCACCTTAGCAACCGGATAGGAAGATGAAGGGATTTTTAAAAAGGCAGCACATGGAACACAGTCTGGTACAGCGTGGAGAGCGTGTACGAAGATAAATCTCAATTGCGCTTTCCTCCAGAGAGTTTGCAGCTCTCCCCTTATCCAAGTGAAGAACGCATCCCAAATGCTTTAAGGTGTTTCTTTGTTTTGTTTTCTTCTCCTTCTTCTTTTTTTTTTTTTTCTTGGAATGATTTCCAGCGTAATTTGGCTTCTGGAGAGGGAATTATAAGGCAGTTGAACTTCTCCGGATCTGTCTTCCAGTCATTATCGTGCACGAGTAGCACAGGTTAATCGCATAGCTAATTAAGAGATAACATTAATGGAATCTGAGCTGGTGCCCTGATAAAGTCGAGCCCTGGCAGATAAATGCTGAGGTGGAGCCAAGCCATTTATTTGAGGAGCATCAGGGCCGCTATCAGGGCACCTACTCCGGTTCCATTAAAGCTATTGATATTACACCCCAGTCAAAAACCTATATGAAAATGCGATGTATCCTTCTCTTTTTAAACTTTCCTTTTCTTTACAACGAGCAGTAGCTCGGTGATACAAGTCCCGCAATAGAGCAGCAGACTTAATAATGAGTTAACAAATAAATAAGGGAAAGAGCTTTAAAGCCATCCATTCACCGCAAAGGCAGCTGCAATTAATACGCTGGGGCTGGAGGGGGGCTGATGACAGGACAGCCAGCAGAACCGATCTGGGACTGAATTGATCAGTTGTTGGGTTCTTACTTATTTATTTAAATTTTTCAGGGCTTTGCCTCCGAGCAAATCAATGAAAGACCATTTCTATATTTCTCCCTGTCTTCGTCCAGTTAACTTGATGAAAGCTTCCTGGAGATGTCCTCCCCTCTTGTTTTAATACATTCTGTCTAGGGTTCTTTAATTGTTGCCTTTTTTACCTTCTCGGGGAATAATGATCAATTATTGCATTAGGCAAGCTGATGGCTGACAAATTCTACTTGACGCGAGACACCTGTGATTTAAAGGAAACACAGTGGTGCTGATGACCTGGCTGCTTCGAAAGGGACAATGGGGGATGCTGTGCCCTCTGCCGTGAGGGCCAGGGCTCTTGGGCGTGCTGCAATTAGCAAAGGGCAATTACCAAGTGCTGTCCACGTCCTATCACAAAGCCAGGCCTCAGAGCACTGTCATGTTCTGTCACGGGTTTTGTGATATCTTCACCAACCTCGTCATCATGCACACGGACTGTTGCCATCCTTTGCCTCCACTCACTGACTGCCCCACTTGGGCAAAATTTCCTTCAGAGTCACTGTAACACCCAACAGAGCCTCTCCCCAGAGTGACAGAATCAGCCACAGAAGGAATGAGACCTCCTTTAGCATTCCTGCACTGAGAAGGTTAAATACCAGCTCCGTAATGAGAGATCAGTATGGTGGCTACTGAGAATCACAAATCCGTGAAACATGGAGGGCAAATGGTGTTTGCAGTCTACAACGTCTGTGCTCCGGTCTTCACTGGGTGTCAGTCAGAATGGGGTTCACATGCCAGCTCAGCTGCTTGTGTAACTTTCGAACTCTGAGCCGCTGGAAACATGTATATACAATCCAGTGATGCCTGCGACATCAATCAACTTGGTAATGGTTGTTTCTGGCTTTTGAGTTGATTGCAGCTCATGGTGACCCCATGTGTGCAGAGCACAACTGTGCCCCATTGGGTTTTCAAGGCTGGGACTTCTTGGAAGCAGACACTCAAGTCTGTCTACTGAATCACTTCTGGTTGTGTTCGAACCAACAACCCTTCAGCTAGTATTCACGAGTGTAACTACTGCACCACCCAAGATCTCTTTAACAAAGGGTTGAGAAGGCTTTTCCTCTCTCCCATAACTGTCAAATTGCACTGACTCACAGCTGGTTGACTGTCCTTTGAGTTTTCAAGCCTGTCTTTCTCCCTTGGAGTCACTGGTGTATTTGAACCAGCACAGAGGTGCAGTAGTAGGGCAACTCCCTCTGGGACACATCACCAGAACTTTCAACAAAAGATATTTCCTGTCACTAGTCATGTGTACTGTGGAGTGGGAACCGACCCAAAGCTGACCCTCCGGTGGGTTTTCAGAGGTTGTAAATCATACGGGAGGAGATTTCTCATCCTTCTCTGACGGAGCAGCTAATGGATTCAAACTGTGTGTCTTTGGGATTGCAGTGCAGTTTCTTCCCACTAGGCTACCAGAGTTTCCTGTGGTGTCCTTATTATTGTAGGGTTGTATGTAATTGTTAGGTAGTTCAGACTTAACATATCTATATAATATGTTTATATATATATTAAAAGATGTTTATATATATTATATGATATTTATATATAGGACTTTCGTTCATAGGGTCGCTATGAGTTGCCTGCGACTTGACAGCAGTTAACACCACCACCACCAACAGCATAGAGAGAGAGAGTGAGCAGTTGGCCTGGCAGACAGAAAGCCATGATCCCAACCCAACGATGGGTGACTCTACTTTAATTGTTTTTGGTGAAACATTCTTCTAGGTCGTTTAACCCTGGTTTGTCTACTGGCTGTCCAGAGGTAACTCATGGTCGCTGTGGAGCCGAACACTGTGACACTGATGAATCAAACCCTATGAATCTGGAGAAAGGACAAAAGTGATATAGGTGTCCAGGACTTTTGTTCATAGGGTCGCTATGAGTTGCCTGTGACTCGATGGCACTTAACAACAGCCACATATATATTATGTGTGTGTGTGTGTGTGTGTGTGTGTGTATATATATATATACATGTATATTTTACATCCTATTATGGCTTTGTACCAGGACCCCTTCTAAACCCAGCCTGGACTTCTGGTAGTTCTCTGTTGATGTGTTGTTCCAGTCATTTTTGGATAATCTTCAGTAAAATCTTGCTTGCATGTGAAATCAGTGAGATTGTTCTGTAGTTTCCACATTCTGTTGGGTCACCTTTCTTTGGGATAG
>NW_006399905.1:6151948-6224497 GCF_000299155.1 Elephantulus edwardii | reverse complement strand
GGAGGGACAGCGCAGGAGAGGAAGGCCCTCTATGAGGTGGATTGATGCAGTGACTGGGATAATTGGGATGGGAGTGTCAGAGACAATGAGATTGGCACAGGACAGAGCGGAGTTTAGGGCTGTTGTACATAGGGTCGCTATGAGTCACAAGCGACTCGACGGCATATAACAACAACAACAACATTATGGCTTTAAGTAGCAGTGAATGTAAATGCAAGCAAAGTCTTGTCATTTTTTAAAAAAAGCCATATGAATTAGAAAGAAGTGGAAAGTCTAACATTCACATACTTCTGTGCTCTTCAGAATTCCCACTTGTGGCATCTCCAACAGATCTATCCTTTTCAGCAATTTGCCAAATAGATCCAAAGTGCCTGCAAAAAGCCTGAAACTCATGGAGAAAATTCTTCTTTCCTCCTAGAGCCTTTAAGGAGAAATTTTACAAAAAAGATCTGTTGTCATAATTGTGTTATTTTATGTGAAGGTCTATCATTAAGCCTTTTTATAAACACATGATTACGGTATTTATTTTAATTGCCTCATTAGACTGGTAACTCTTAATTATGTAAATATGTGATGATAACAACAAAAAAAAGTTCACCCAGACGACATGCCTCAAGTGCTCATGCTAGGAAAGGCTCAGAGAAACTCACCACTAAGGGTTACATCGGGAGGATCTATACTCAAAGCAAACCCAACTTTTAGGGACACAGTGACCCACTGCGCCGGTGTACTAAAGAGTAAATTCTATTCTGTTCGGTCCTTGATAAATACACACAATTTCCATGTCAAGCTAACTCTAATTACCAGCCATGTCAATATGAAAGACGTGCCCAGGAGCACAGAACAGCTCATGGACTCGAGCATTCTCCTGATTTTTCTTTCCCCATGGGAGGAGCAGGGTACCAGGGACAGAATTTATAGCTTTGAACTGCTTCTTGCCATTTAGAGGTAGAGCAGGATGCTGTGAAAGATGGTGATATAAGCAAATGGAAACACCTGACTTCGTTCCAACGTGCATGACTGTCACCAGTGTAGTCAAAAGCTCCTCCCTTGGCCCATCCATCTCTCTGTTAGGAATCAAACTTCTACTTTCTGTTGCTCTCAGAAGCTTTTGTTTTCACCCACATCTGCCTCGGTCACCTGTCTTGCTTGGTTTGTCTTTTTCACACCTTGGCTTCTACAATATGTTATGATCTGATTTTTTCACCAATCCTTTGTGATTCCTTTCAAACTGGCTTCTCTGTACTTCATGAGGGCAGCAACCATTTCATTTACTTCTCCCTGTTCCCTGGCCAGACTCACAGTCTCTAGGATATAGAAATTGTTTTAAAAGTGCTTATTGAACTGAATTATGGAATGTTGTCTCTGATCATCTTGTCTCATTCGTAAGCATTCACCTTCCTTCAAACTGGTAATAAAAATGCTCTTAAATGCTACCCTTTCTTAACTCACTCCCCAAAAATGTGGTGACTGACAAGTCAATTCTGAGTCATAATGACCCATCTACTCTGGAGTAAAATTGTGCCTTATACGGTTTTCAGTGGCTGATTTTTCAGAGGTAGGATTTCTTTGTGTGCAGGTGAAAGCTGGACAATGAATAAGGAACACCAAAGAAGAATTGATATCTTTAAATTGTGGTGTTGGCGAAGAGTATTGGATATTCTATGCATTGCCAACAGAACAACAAATTTGTCTTGGAGGTAGTGCAGCCAGGGTGCTCCTTAAGGCAAGAACATGATGTCAGAAGGGGCCAGTCTTTGAAAAGAGGCATTCTGCTGGGCAAAATGGAAGATCAGCGAAAGAGGAAAGACACCGAGTGAGATGATTGGGCAGAGTGACTGTAATAATAGGCAAGAACGTGAAGAGATTGTGAGGATGGCACCGGAGAGGGCAAGGTTTCAATCTATATAGTGTGGCTATAAGTTATAGCCCTTAACAACGATAATGGATTGTCAGGCGTTTCTTCTGTGGTACCTCCAGGTAAACTTGAACTCCAACTCCAACTTGTTTAGCAGCTGAGAACATTCACCATTTCTACCACTCAGGGGCCCCAAATCACTGAAGACGCTAACATAGCTGACTTCTTCAGGGGCTCCAATCACTAGACATTCCAACATCACTGACTTCTTCAGCTCTCTGACGTCTCAGAAGTCTCCTCGGCGCCTGACTAAAGGAGGCCTGCTTTCTCTTTTCCCCACAGTTTCTCAGAGGACTTTTCCAGCTTCCTTGCTCATCAAATCACCCAGTGGCTTCTGAGCCAACTGCATTTTCACCTGTGAACTGATGAAATCTTAAAGCCCCACTCAGCTGTAAGCTTGGTGGATTTTTCACAGTGATCCTCAGGAGAGGCCAAGGTCTCTGCATTTCTGCTCAACGAACCCTGATCTGTCCCAGAAGTTATTCCCTCAACAGAAGGAGCAGTGTAGACCAACCTCTAATTTCTTCAGCACAGGCAAGGTATGGAGCATCAGTAACACAGAGGAAAACATTCTGTAATAACAACTGAATGGCAGAGGGCATATTGAAGTACACACTGCAGAAAGGCAAATGCACTTTGGCAGTAAGTTACTATCACTCTCACTCACCGTCATCACACCAGTTCTGACTCATTGCAACCCTTCATTGTGTTTCTGAGGCTGTAAATCCCAGCAGGAGGAGACAGTCAGTCTTTCTCCAGAGGAAAAACTAGAGATGTGCAGCCTTTGGGTTAAAAATACAACTCTCCAAGGACTACACCTTTAGTTGTTGTGTGTCACTGAGTTGAAAGAGGCTCATAACAGACTCTCCAGAGTTAATCATGTGGGAGAAGATTGCCCATCTTTTCCCTGGAGCAGCTAGTGGATTTAAAACACATATGTCTAGGATTGAAGTACAAGTTCTTGCTGCTAAGTCACCAGAGCTCTGGACATACACCATTGTTGTTGTTGTTATGTGCCATCGAGTGACCTGCAACTCATAACGACCCTGTTTACAGCGGCTCTAAAGCCTGCCCTGTCCTGAGCCAGTCTCACTAGTTCCAACACACCAAACCCCTTTGCTTCAGTTATTGTATCAATCCATTTCATCCAGTGTCTTCCTCTCCTGCGTTGTCCATCCACCCTTCCAAGCATGATGTCCTTCTCCAGTGATCAGCCTTTCCTGGCCACGTGTCCAAAGTATATGAGACAGAGCTTCAAAATTCTAGCCTCCAAGGAGAAACTTGGTTTCACCTTCTTCAAGACAGACCTATTTGTTTACTTGGCAGTCAATGGTATGTTCAAGACTCTTCTCCAGCACCACAATTTGAAGGCATCAAGTCTTCTGTCATCCTTAGACATTGTCCAGCCCTCTGATGCATAGCATGTAATTGCAAAAATTATGCCTAGATCAGGCACACCTTAGTCTCTAGACTGAAATTGTTGCTTCTCAGTACTCTGGAGACATCCCTGACAGCAATTCATTTTTTTATTTCCTGACTGCTAGTGCTCAGAATGATGATTGTGGAGTTGAGCAAGCTGTAACTGTTAACAATCTCAATGTCTTCTCCATCTATCATGGTGCTACCAACTGGCCCTGTGATGAGAATCTTTGTTTTCTTGATGTTAATCTTCAGTCCATTTTGAAGACTACAGTCCTTGACTTTCTGCAGCAAGTGGGTCAGATCCTCTTCAGTTTCAGTAAGTAGGGTTGTGTCATCTACATAACATAGGTTGTTGATGAGTCTTCCTCTAATCCTGATGCCACATTCCTCCTCATAAAGCCCTGCTTCTTGAATGATCTGTTCTACACATAGATTGAAAAGCTACAGGGACAGGATGCATCTCTGATGTACTCCTTTCCTGATTTTGAACCATGCAGTGTTTCCCTGCTCTGTTCTGAGGACTGCTTCATGGTCCTACTATAGGTTTCAAATATGTGCAATCAAGTGTTCTGGGATTCCCATTTTCCTCAAGGTTTTCAACATTCTAATCACTTCCTGCAAAATAGCAGCAAGTGCTTATGTGGATCAGAATCCAGTTTAAAAGAGAAAGCTTGAATCAGCTTAATGAGGAAATTCGTGTTATAATGTTGGTCTGGTGGCATAGGATTTTGAGGGTATCCCAAAGTCTGGGTCTCTCTAATACTGCAAATCTACTATCAAGTCCAAGGTGACCAATCTCCTACTGTGGGATTTACAGCTCTGGAAACTTGCTGGGGTGGTGGGGGGTGAGGGAAGTCAGCTATGAGTTGACTCCAACTCCATGGCAAACAAAGACTTAGACCTGTTGTTATGGAGATATAGCAAGAGTTTAAGAAAAAATTAGCAAGTGGTAACAAAGCAAATCAGAGCTTTTGAACAGCAGGAGGCCCCTAGGGCTTGAAGAGCTAAGAGAGGCAGTCTTGTTTGCAGAGCACAGGAGCTGAGCTGTCTGATGAATGAGAATCACAGAGGAGGGGCTGTTCTAAGGATCTGGGACAACAGAGAATATAGCAGAACTTTCACTTGAAGTGGGAGTTCTGGTGGCCTAGTGGTAAGAAGCTGTGCTGCAGTCCCAAAGGCAAGTGGTTCGAATCCACCAGCTGCTCTGTGGGAGAAATATTGGCAATCTCCTCCCATACAATTAACTGCCTCTGAAAACCTGCTGGAGAGTCAGTTCTGACTGGATGGTACACAACAAAAACAGCAGTCATTTGAAGCAGAAAGAAGGGGAGAATGCTCTGGATTCTTTCTCTCCCACTCTTTGATTTACTCGGCTCAGAACTCCATGATTGTAATAATTCCAGTACTGATTTCTATGGGTTTTCAAACAGTGTTTGTTCAGCCATGGTCTAGAGGATTTGAAGTGTCTGGACAATGCAAACAAAAACATAACCTCTTAACTAGATCAGAACATAATTTTGTCTTCTTACCCACATCCACCCAAGAACATTTCTTTTATCATAAAGAACTATAACTTGAGAACAGAACACCAGCATATCTTCATTTCTGGTGACTTCCATATAATTAGACTTTATGGTTTTCCACATTTCATCCCCATTTTGTAGCATATGTTCAGCCACTTCAGTTCATGTTTTTATTGTCTTCATAAAGTCTCACATTCAAGGGCCTTCTAGGTATTGTCATAGATAAAAACTTTGGAGATGTGGTCATGTCTTTACCACTCGAGAAATAATATTGGTGTCAAGCTCTGGGCTTCATATATATATTCTTGATTAGAAGAGGTACATCTTATATAACCACCGGCCCATTTCTTAGTTGTTCTTATTTTTTAGCATAGGTCATTTCTAACATTTCATGCTATTACATTAGACAAACAGAGTATTTGAAAAAAGAAATATCTTATAATCAAGCTTCTACTGAAATACAAGAAACTAGAATGTTCTGTTTTTCTCCTAAACAACACCTGAGAGTTTCTTCTAGGTTCCCTATTTCTTTCTCTCTCTTTCCTCCACTTCCTGGAACGTTAAGTCTCTCTTTAGTAACCAAGTCACTACGCTATATGCTGATTCACTTGTGTGTTTTTCTACCACTTTCTTCCCAGAAAGGAGTTCTGATGGTGTAGTGTGTCATGTGTCGTGTTGTTTACCTAATGTCAGTGGTTGGAACCCACTAACAGATCAGAGGGAGAAAGATGGGCAGTATCCACCATACCCCCTACTTCTTCACTCCACTGAGATTGACAACCTAGGAAAAGCCAATAGAAGGTTAATATGAGTTGAGACCCACTTAATGGCAGTGCATTTAGTTGTTTGTGGGGTTTTCTTTTCCTCCAAAACTCCTTTTTTTTTTTCCTTTTCTGTATCACTGATCATTTAAAAGGCAGTACATCACCAATGCTCCTGTTCATTTGAGCAGTTAAGTTTGGGGCACCTGACTGCTGTCCCTCTTTTCGCTGCTTCCTCTGCCCTCGCTCTTCCTGGCCCTCACTGCTGTGCTATGAGCTCTGTCCAAGGGACCATCTCCTGCAACTTGCTTTGTACCCTGCAGCCACTTTCCTCCTTCCATGCTCCAGAGAACAACCTTGAACCTGACCTCCACCAGACACTGCTCTTGAAACCTATTGGTTCAAAATCTCACAACTCACTTTACTCTTCTCTCTGAAAATAAGCACTTCGACACTCTCCCTGACGACCTCAGGAGGTCTGACCCTACAGACCAGCAAAGAACTGAGGCATACTACAAAAGGACTATTTTTATGTTTACTTCCTAACCTTTTAGTAGAGAAACATACACCATTCTCTCAAGGTCACAGAGGAAAAAGCCCTAAGTTTCTCGGAAATACTTATAAATCAACATGTTAATCATACTCAATATTGAAAGAAGCAATCTTATTGGCTTTACCTAAATTCATGATTCATTTCATAAACCTGTACTTGTTCATGGCTTCCTTCTGTGCATTTTTCTCCTGGCCCCAAAGCAAGTACCTTCCACCAGGTACAAATCAGATCAGCAGATCCAGGTAACACAACACCAAGTTCTGCGGCAACTGGAGTCTTATTCCAGACCCAGACTCCTTCACATCCCGGTTCTGGAAGCTGGGGAAGGGAACTCCTTTCGTTTTCAAGGGCGGAGACCCTCCATGGATATGTCTCAGCCTCCTGTCTTAATGAGTTTAAAGCCAGAGATGGGCAGCCGGCATCCTCCCGCTGAGCATAATTACCCTGATGGGGAACCTGGGGAGAGAGAGTCACAAAGATAACTGGGTCTCGGGCTATTTAGCGCTTTACAGATGAGAGTAAGGTGGTGGCTTGGAAAAATGAGGTCTGGTTCAGATAGGAAGATCGCTATGGTTCATTTTCCACCCTCCAGTAGAACTGAGGCGTGCAGTTGTGTTTTTAATTGATGCGCGTGGGCTCAGGGTACACAAAGGACTCGGGTGAGAAATCACAGGATCCAATGCTGAACAGGACTGGAGAGGTCATCTTGTCCACACCAGCCTCCAGGCAGGACAGCTCACAAGCCGTTTTAGAAGGAGTGTTTCTGTGGTTTTCATTACAACCTAGGGATGGCTGAACGTACAGATAACCGAAGGCTGCCTGGGAACCGAGGCGCACTACAAAGGACTTTTTGTACGTGTTTATTCTGCCTCCTCTTACTTAAAAGCCTTACTCAGGGTCAGGTGCAGGTCCCCTAACTCAGGCAGCTTAGAGGAGCGTACTGAAATGTCACAAATTCACCTGGCAGCGTGAATATACTGATGAACACACAAGAAAATATATTGGATCATCTTGTGCAAATTCTCACCTCGCCCAGGAGCTGAATGAGAAGAGTAATTTAACCACTGTCTAACTTTTCCTGTGAGCACGACTGGATGGGATGGGGTTCCCGTATCCCCAAAGAATAGCCCGTGAAAGACCTACAATGAGCAAAAGGGTAATATTTGGGATAATCCTGAGGGCTTTCAGTAGCTTAGAATCAAGACCTTATAGACAACACTCGATAAATTGTGTAGGTCAGGAGGAGATAAGGGGCTTGAGAATAGAAATCTCTCTCAACTTTAGTGCCTTTCCTGCCCTTATTAATATAATAACACTGAGAGGTCATGTTTAGGGTGTCATGTAAGTAACGATCCCTGGGTAGTACAAATGGTTTGCACTTGACTATGAACTTAGCCATTGACTGTGCAAATCCACCCAGAGACATCACAGACAAAAGACCAGCCATCTGTTTCCATAAAGATTCCAGCCAAGAAGCCCCACAGAGAAGCTCTGCTCTGTAACACATGGGTCAGCATGAGTCAGAACAGCTTGGTGGCAATGGGCTTGGTGTTTGGCTTGCAATGGAGCCAATGGGTGTAGGTCCCAGGAACTGCTCAACGGAACCCACAGTGCTGGTCAGACCAGACAATGCTCCACTAATAAATCTGAACACGTTCCAGTGAAACCAGAGAACAAGGGACAGACTTAGGGTAAGAAGACCCCTCTCCCTGAAAGAACCAAGAACCAAGTGTAGCTGTCTCTCCAGACAGTCCACACAGGGTTTTCACTTGTCTTTTGAAACCTCTAGGGGCCACTGAGGAATCCATTCCTAGACCAGAGGCCGACAACTGCAGGCTGTGAGCCAAATCCAGGCTGGGCCTGTTTTTTTACAGCTCAGAGTGGTTTTGACATTTTTAAAGAGTTTGGGGGGAAAAAGAGAGAGAGAAGAATCTACAACAGAGATTGTATCTGGTCCACAAGCCTAAATTATTTAATATCTGACCTTTTACAGGGAAAGTTTACTGACCCTGGCTCTAGGCCTCTGATTCTCAAATTTCCATGTTGATAAAAATCACTTAGAGCACTTATTAAATATGCAAATTAGCCCTCTCAGACAGCTGACTTAGTAGATTTTTAGACCAAGCCCATGTATCCACTTTTTAACAATCACCGAAGGTAATTCTGATGTAGGTGAGCGTAGGGCAAGCTTACAAATGTTCCCCTTCAATTAGTCAATAAGTATATATCTCACAATTTGTGCTGAGTGTGGTGAGAAGCATAGCCTGTGAAAGGTAGCTCCCTTACTCCATTAAATCTTTAAAATCTACCTTGGAGAGAAAGGGAAGTTGCTCAAAGGAAGAGTTAGTTAACTCAGGGGTATGTAGTGTGGAGCCAAGTCCCACCATACTGGGGATTGTGTTGCAGATTCACTGTAAGTACTCATGGTGCTGCCAGTGGGGGGGAAAATGTCTCAGAGAAAGAACCAGGGAGGATGTTACAGGCATTTGTAAAAGCACAGAGGAGGCATTTGTTACAGCACAAATGCACAGGCTTTTTACAATGAGAGCTATGCAGGTGAGACAGCAGAATGGCCTGGGCAAAGTGGACAGTCTAATATCAGGATCTGCATCCTCCCTTTCACACACAGAGAATAATCAGAAGAGTAGCTTGCTCTCCTTGAAGATTCTTCTGCTTCAAACCTCATTTGCTTTTACACCCATGGCAATCACGACTCTATGTTTCTCTACAAAACTGTTTTTGCCAAAGTTACCAGTGATTTTTTTTTTTATGTTACCTGTCACTGTACCTTCCCTGACGTCTATGCCATTTGTTACATAATCCAAGCAGAGACCCTCCTTTCTGTGTTCTTTCTCCTCAAGCCTCGGACAGTTCCTTCGCCATCTCCTGTAGCCCATCTTTTCTGTCCATTCTCCACCTCTTGCCCACTTGTATCCACTCAGACTGTCTAAGCTCCTTCTTCATTGATATATGTTTCATTGTGTACTGATAATTTATACCTATATCCTTGAAAATTATATTCCTCTCAATCAGATTTTTCTTTCCATATTTCTTTCTCCATCATTGGGAAAAGTCTCACTCATTCCTCAAGAGCCAACTCTAGCGTTTTCTTCTCCATGAAGCTAAACTTCCTCGAATCCCTTTTCTCCCAAAAATTGCTTTTCATTTGGCTTCATTCCAGTATCTTAAACAAAGCAAAGCAAACAAAGCAAAATGATAGGGTTCAAAACTGTGTTACAATTATTTGTTTCTATATCCTCTTGTCATTTACATTAGACTGTAACCTCCATAAGGTTGAAGACCATGCTTTATTCCTCTGAATTTCCTTGGTGCCTAGAATAGTACATAGAGTAGCATTCAGTCAGCATGTCTTCAGTGAATGATAAACTGGTTTATCAGCAGGGTATTTTGTGTATGGAAGCCCCTAACAGTGTGATTTGCTAAATCTATAGACAGAAACTATTCATAAATTTGGGGTGACATGATAATCCCACTTTAGATAACATAACAAATAGAAGAGATTTGTAGTCTAATGATCTATTAAAGATAGAGGAAAACTGAAGATCCTCTCTAGAGAAATACAGTACTCCATGATTTCTATAAGCCTGTAGCATTCCAGTATCTTTAAATTCTGTAAATGTTTATAGAGGAAGATTATGGGTGAGGCCTGGGTGAGGCACAGTTGTATTGTGAATCTTGTGTCTTGGTGGGGAAATCTGATATTTGAAAGTTTGCAGATGACCTAATAACATTAGAAAAGCTCTCTAACGTCTTGGAATTTCTAGAAGATTGTGTTAATCTTCGTAAAACAGAACTAGAGTCTGCCCACAATAGGACATTATTCTATGATCACACCTGTTACTATTGCTGTTATTTTATAATCATATCCATAACCACACCTCATTGTTCTTATTATTTTCATTGTTATTTGCTGTCTAATCGGAATTGACCCATAGCTGAGTCTCCAGCGGGTTTTCAGAGGCAGTAATTCGTACAGGAGGAGATTGCCCAGCCTTTGTCCATGGAGCAGCTAGTAGATTTGAATCAAGTCCGTTTGGGATTGCAGGGCAGCTTCTTACCACTAGGCCACCTTCTTCCTGTTGTTGTATTCCTTTGATTTGGAACTGATCTACAGCTGATCCTCCAGCAGGTTTTCAGAGGCATTTAATCTCCGGAAAGGAGATTGCTCATCCTGCTCCCACGGAGCAGCTGGTAGATTTGACCAGTATTTTGACACATATTTTTGGCCCAAACCAGGATTTCTTACCACTGGACCACCAAACTTCTTAGGAACCCAAATAAAAGCATATGCATAGGAACCAAAGAAGTTCTAGAGAACAAGAAAAAAACATGAAAGAGAAAGGAAAACAGGTCCTACGAAGTTTACTAGAGTTAGACAATAAGAGGGAAAATATGTGGCAACAGGAATGATGAGGCTTCGCCTCAAATACTTTGGTCATGTTGCTTGTTGTTGATTGTCATCTAGTCAAAGCATGACTCATAGCGACTCTCAAGTCTTTCTATAACTATCATCGTTTCTCAAAATTCAGTTTCCAGAGGCATATTGCTTAAGAAGTGGATGTCACTCCTGCTTCCAAATCTGTCTTAAACTGGGAGCTCCACAAAACGCTGTCCACCATGGGTAACCATGGCATTTGACACTCCGGTGGCACAAGGATGAGCATCACAACAACCCCAGGTTACCTCAGTACAGCATATTGACAGAAGAGTGCTGTACCACTTAGAAGAATGTTTCTCCAAAATAAAATAACAACTGACTTTTAAATACAAAGGGCTTCCACCGATGTTTTGTTGACTCTAAATAAGAGGCTCAAATAAAAAACAACCAGTATCACATGGGCATGTTGCTAGGTGGGGCTGTTCCTTAGAGATACATGATACTGGGAAGTGTGGAATGTTAATGAAGGAGAGGAAGACCCAACACCAGGTGGATTGACATAGTGACCTGCTGTAATGGGTTCTTGTGTGTCAAGAAGTATGAGGATGGTCCACACAGAACAGAGATCAAATCTTTTGTTCACAGTGTCACTATTAGTCTTACTCAACTTGATGGCACCTAACAAGAACAGTAAGTCCAAGACAATTGGAATGATGGTTGGGTTCCTGACATGATAGCAAAGCAATCCAGTGCAGGAACGAAAGCAGAAACATTTTTAGTCTAGTAGGTAGGGAATTGCACTTCACCTCAAAGGCAGCTAGTTCAAATCCATGGAAGAAAGATGTGCAGTTTCCTTCTGCGTGATTTGCAGCTACTGAAAATCCACTAGATCAGAGGATCAACTGTATCCACGCGGGTCAGCTGTAAGTCATTTTTGACTCAATGACAGTGACTGGTTGACTGGTGTTAGAAAGTGGATTTTTTTTTTGAGGGGGAGTTCTGAGTATGGAGAGGGATTTGAGCAGTCAACTTTATAACTTCCATAGATAACTAGCTTGGGCTTATATCCCTCTGACTTCTAGCATCTGGATAGGGCCAAGTTGTTGATGCAGGCCAATGGAATGGCATTAAAGAAGTCTTAAGTCAGTTCCAGGCCAAAGTGACTAGTACCCAATGTGCCTTCTAACAGTCTCTTCCCCTTGCGTGTCACCCCAGAGGCCCTGGGTTGGAGTCCAAGGCGTCTCCAGATGGGAGAAGTCTGCATCCCTCTGTCATGGCTTGGAGAAGAGCCACCCAGGAAAGCTGCCAGAGGAGGAACATCCTAGTCTTTGTGTGAGGGAGAAAGAAACTTTTATTGTGTTAATCCTTTGAGATTTAGGGGTGGTTCATGACAACAGTTGGCCTATCTTTATTAAATCAGGGTATGAGGCTAGATTTCCAGAAAATTTTTAGGGAGCAGCTGAGTAATAGCCTACATTAGCATTTTGGGTGCACACATGTAGGGTAGGGAGAGTTCTGGGTGGTCGTGGGGTAGCTACAAACATAGGAAGGAGTCTGGCTCACCATCCTTCCTCCCCATTGATTTTTGCTGGGGGCAGGCGCCTTCGACGCATTGATTTTAGCTGCTGATTAAGTCGTGTTCTCTTGCCTGTCAGCAGCCACTTCATTTCCTTTCATCTCATGTTTTCACCTGCTTGAAGCCCCACAACAATCAAGATCTTGAATTCACCACCAAATGTTGAGGAGAGCTTTACAAAAATGGCTCTCTTCCCTACACGGCCATATTCAGTCTCAACTCTTCCTCCCTCTTCCAAGACAATTATTCTCAGGGCTGTTGCCTGTTAGACAGAGAGAGAGAGGAAAAAAACACCACTCGCTCAAGCCGAGGTAGCTGCGTTTCACAGCGGCTACAGCAGGGCAGCGTTCCATCTGGAGGAGGCTGGTGACCTACTGGGAGTTACCTCAGGACCAAAACGTTCCTTTCTCTTCCACAGAACGAGCTGAGAGGAGACCCAAGACCCAAATCGCGCTTTACAGCAAACAGGAACTAAAGAGCATACGGCAGGTGGTAGCTCAGATGCCAAAGCAAACCTCATCCCTGTCGAAGAAGGGGCACAAAAATAGAATCTAATATGGCCCCGAGTGCTTCCAGTGGGGAGGGAAGAAGACTCTGAACCACAAGACAGATCTGTAAGGAAAAAGAAATGTTCTGTCTCTCTTTCTCTCTCTCACATCTGCGGTTGCTTAAGCAAACAAACATAAAGAGATGGCAGCTGCTGGATAGCTCGCCCAGGACACTGGTGGAAGCACCTAGACACCAGGTTGGCCCAGCTGCCTGTGTCTGGCCCCCCTACCTAGGGAGCCCCACACTGTGGCCGATCAATCTACACTCCAATTACTGCTCTTCCAAGCAGGCTGCTGGTGGCCTACAGAGGCATGGGAGACCCTGGGCACCGTGCAGAGCAAAGGGCTCATGGGTCCATCCCTTCTCTGTGCTCCTGTGCTCTCTTTGTCCCTGCCAGGAGAGTGTGAGGGGGTGGCGAGGGCCAGCTCTTCCCCACACCACACTGCCTAGAATGTAAAGCTGGGGAAGACAATGACTGAAGCCTGCCTCCGCCTGCCTCCAAGGATGAAGGCAGATTGAAAGCTTTGGAAAGAGCCCCTTTGTGCCAGATGCAAACACTGTCACCAGGTTGCAGGAGAAGGACTACTGTGCATCCTTATTAGACCATTTGGCTTGAGATTGGCTTTGTCCTCATTTCCCTTCCTTTCTAGAATGACAGACACCCCAGGGAGCTCTGGTGCCCTGGTGGTAAGGAGGTGCACTGCTAACCCAAAGGCATGTGGTTCAAATCCACCAACTACTCCACAGGAAAAGGATAGGTAATCTCCTCCCTCATGATTTGCAGCCTACGAAAACTTACTGGTTCAGACTCAATGATACATCACAACAACAACCAAGATGTTACCTCTTGCACAGAGGGCTAGAATCCGTTGTGAACACAGAGACAGTCTTCCTGGGAACCTAGGTCCTGGGGTCACTGATGAGGTTGTGGGGACAAATGAAGACCTAAGTGTTAGGGTAAACATGTCTGATTAATTTGTCATTACTGGTTGTGTGCGAAGGACCTAGTTTGAGAGGTTCCCAGAGAAAGTGGGTTGGGCCTAGCAACTAAAAGAAGCCACAGTGTCTGTCTCAATTACCAACTGCTGCCGTAACAAAAACACACCAAGGGGGTGCATTCAAAGATCAGAGATTTATTATCTTACACTTATGGAGACTAGGAGTTCAAATCTGGGCCTTGACTCAAGGGAATAAGAGTCTTCTACGTCCATAATCCTGGGGATCTTATTTTATCACAAATTCTCATGTGTTCTTTCCTCCTGGATCTGGCCCTCTGTGTCTTTTCTACATTTTATAAGACACCACTCAAAAGGGATTAGGTTAGGAAACACCCTATTATAGCTTGACTTTGTTAATATAAGAAAAACCCAATTTTTAACCAGGCTTATATTCACTGTATAGGAGATAGAGTTTCGCTATGTAGTTTGGGAACATAATTCACCCCATAACACTGTCTAACTGGTAACCTGTGGTTTGACGTGTTTCCTAAAATTGGGTTGTGCTCACAGGACAGCAGTTGTCCTAGTATAGATTTCTGGGATGACAGAAGAATCAATACCTTTGAGTTGTGATGCTGAAGAGTCTTGAACATACCATGGTCTGCCAAGAAAACGAATAAGTCTGTCTTGGAAAAAGGGTGAAACCAAATTTCGACTTGGAGGCTAAAATTTCTCTTCCTTCCTTCCTTCCTTCCTTCCTTCCTTCCATAACATATGTAGGGAAAACAGATTTCCCAGGTCATAATTTAGAAGTTCTGTCTCACATACTTTGGGCATGTGGTCAAGAGGGACCAATCCTTGGAGAAGGACATCATGCTCATCAGGGTGGAGGGACAGTGCAGGAGAGGAAGACCCTAGATGATCTAGATTGACACAGTAACGGGGGGAATAGGAGTAGGTGTGTTGGAGTCAGTGAAACTGGCTCAGGACAGGGAGTTGCAGGCAACATGGTAGCACAGAACAACAACAACAACATCCAAATTCTACACATCAACTATGAGGGCTTTCTTGTATTCTTCAACACACTTCTCCTTTCCTCTCTCTAAGCATTTGCTCATGCATCACATCTCCGAGCCAGAATCCTTACTCTTACCCTCTTCTCTGATCACCTCAGTCAGGCCCTCTCTTTCCCTCCTATGGAGTCTAATGTTTAAATATCATATATATTTCTATTTGTCGTTTGTGTACATCACTAGATTATTAGTCCATTGGACATCGAACTCTGTCTTGTGTGCATATAAACCTTTCATGCTGTTGCATATTATGTATTGTACAGCTAACTTAAAGGTCAACATCTATCACCATCATTATTCATTAGGCTTCATTCCCCAGGTTATCATTTGGATGGTTACCAGGTTGGTGGTTTGAATTCTCCAGCTGCTCTGTGAGAGAGAGATAGACAATCTCCTCCTATAAAGGTTTTACAGCCTTGGAAGTGCAATGGAGGGCTGTCATGAGTCGGAACAGACTCAGTGGCCATGAATTTGACTTGTTTTTTTAAATAGGGATCCCTGAGTGATACAAATGATTAGCAGGAATTTGGAGGTTTAAATCCACCAAGAAGCATCCCAGAAGAAATATCTGACAATCTTCTTAAAAAAAGAAAAGAAAAAGAAAAAGAAAATAACTACTGAAAATCTTAAGGAGCACAGTTTTACTTTGACACACCTGGAGTCACCATAAGATAGAATTGATTCTATAACAGCATGTTGTTGTTTTTTGTTATGTGCCATTGAGTCGCTTGTGACTCATAGCGACCCTATGTACAACAGCATTGCTCTATCCTGTGCCAACTTTACTGTCTCTGACACACCTACTCTCACTACTCCAGTCACTGAATTCAATCTATCTCATCGATGGTCTCCCTCTTTCTCCATCCCTCCACCCTTCCAAGCATGATGACCCTCTCCAAGGATGGTCCCTTCTTGCAACATGCCCAAAGTATGTCAGATGAAGCCTCAGAATCCTTGTCTAAAAGGAACAGCCTGGCTTCACCCTCTAAGATGAACCTGTTTGTTCTCCTGATAGTGCATGGTATAACAGCATAGCAGGTCTATAATCAGCCCTTGAGAGAAACAGTCAAGAAATCAAATGATCTTCAACATTGAGAAAATATCCTGCCAAAGATATCTTTGAAGTATTGAAGAGCAATGGTGTCACTTTGAAGATTAACGTGTGCCTGCCCCAGCCATGGTGTTTTCAATTGCTTCATATGCATGTGAATAAGGAAAGTTAAAGAATTGATGCCCTTGAATTGTGATACTGGTGAAGAATATTGTTTCTACTGTGGACAGTCAAAAGAAAGAAGAAATTTGTCTTGAACAAAGTACATCCAGTTTGTTCTTTAAAATCAAGGATGGTGAAACTTCATATCACATTCTTTGGGCTTATTGTCAGGGAGTTTGTGAATTCCACCAGATTATTAGTTCATTGGGTAAGAGACCTAGTCCTTAGAAAAGGATATCATGTTTGGCTAAGTGGATGGTGACCACTTAAGGTAAGGAAAGGAAAATTCTCAATATGATGAATTCTCACACTAACTGCAATAATGGGCTTAAGTACAGAAGCAGTTATCAGAATGGTGCAGGTTTAGTAGGATTTTTTCCATATATATAGGGTCGAGATGAGTCGGAGCCAACTAGACAGCATCTAAAATGATTTCATATATACACACACACGCACACATATATACTCACACATACATATACACTGTGGTGGAGGGCTCTATACTATTAAATATAGTGTCAACAGTGTTGTTGTTGCGTGCTGCCAGGTCAGAATCGGCCCATAGCTGACCCTTTAATCACATGGAAGAAGATTGCCCATTCTTCTCCCTCAGAACAGGTGGATTTGAACCACGTGCCTTTTGGATAACAGCATAGTTTCTTACTACTAGGCCATCAGAACAACAATTCTATTCAACTATCGTGTTTGAAATGAATATAAATTCTGATTATAATGAATAAACTCTCAGAAAATCACGACTAGAAGATTTACCTCTGTAAACTATTTGTCTCAGAGGGGGGGAAAAAGTCATTATCAGCAAAGACCCTGAACTCTCTCAAGAGCTGATGAATAAACCCCACTGTGGTTAGCTAGCCATTCCCCTCCTGCTCCGAAGGCATCTGGAACTTCCCTCACCTGCTATCGTTTTTCATAGACTCCAGAATCAGAATCGCTCTTTACTAAGTTTCCGATTCAGGCTCCTGGAAAAGTACTTTCATTTGTGTCCTTTTCCATTCGACTCTTTAAACTAATCCTTCTCAACTTCAGATCTTTGCACAACCTTCCCGTGTCATCACTGGGGAGTTCTGGGCCCAGAACAAAGGTAGGAGACAAAAATCCCCAAATCTGCACGTTTTATTTCATTGGTACATGTATTTAATCCATCTGCAAACTGCTCATTGGATAGCATCGTAGGCTTCTCTCTCTGGGAACACTAAGGTATGTGTATTCAACAGTGGAAAATAAACATAAGATTTTATTACAAAGTGCCACTGCCGCTCCTGGCATGAGTAATTTGTGCACCTGCATTTTTAAAATGTTTCAAAGTTTCTCCCCTTGGTGGATTCGGTGGGAGCACACATTAGCTTCCCGGCTGCCACAGCCTGGTTCCCGTAGATGCCTGGCACTTCTGCTCCCCAGAAGTCTTCTTTTCAGAGCAGATATCAAGCAAGGCTATGCCTGTTTGTGCAAGCCTTCCAGAACACAGCTTCCTCTTCTGTTCTACTAAAAGCCTTTCCCCCAGAATTACTGAAATTACCAAGTGCATTAATCCCAAATACCAAGGATTAGGAAGTGCATTATCTAAGGAAGGGCAAAGGTGGAGATTTATCCCATGTTGTTTATGTACCACTATTGTTTGAATCAACTCATGGCTGACCTTCTAGCAGCTTTTCAAAGGCTGTAAATTGCACAGGAGGAGATCATCCATTTTTCTCTCAATGAGCCGCTGGTGGATTCAAACTGAGTACCTTTGGGTTGTTGTGCTGTTGATTGCCATTGAGTCGAGCATGACTCATAACGACCCTATGAATAAAAGACCTCAAGCCTTTCAATAACTATTGTCAGTTATCAAAGTTCGTAGAGTTTCCAGAGGCATATTGTTTAGGAAGTGAATGCCATTTGTGTTTCCAAAGAATATCTTAGCCAGAGCTACTGGTGGCCTAGTGGGAAAAAGTTGTGCTGAAATCCCAAAGAACGTCTTCGTTGTTATTATGTGCCATTGAGTCACTTGCGACTCTTAGTGACCCTATGTACAACAGCCCTAAATACCGTTCTACTCTGTGCCAACTTCGCTGTCTGAAACATACTAATTCCCATCCCACCACTCCAATCACAGACTCGATTCATCTCATCGAGGGTCTTCCTCTCCTGCACCGTCCCTCCACTCTTCCAAACATGATGTCCCTCTCCAAGGACCCGTCCCTCCTTGGAACATGCCCAAAGTATGTCAGATGAAGCTTCAGAATCCTTGACTCCAAGGAGCATTCTGGCTTCACCCTCTCCAGGACAAACCTGTTTGTTCTCCTAGCAGTCCACACTCTTCTCCAGCACCACAGCTCAAAGGTATTAATTCTCTTTCTATCATCCCTAGTCACTGTCCAACTCTCCGATGCATAGCACGTAATTGTGAAGACTATAGTCCGGATCAGACGCACCTTAGTCTCCAGCCTGATGTCGTTGCACTTCAGTACTCTTGAGAGGTCCCTCACAGCTGACTTTCCCAATGCAGTTTGTCTCCTGATTTCCTGGCTGCTGTTACCAAGAGTGTTGATTGTGGAGCCAAGCAAACAAAAACTGTTAACTATCTCAATCTCTTCACCATCCATACTGATGCTGCCAACTGGCCCAGTGGTGAGAACCTTTGTTTTCTTGATGTTGAGCTTCAATCCATATTGAAGGCTGCAGTCCTTGACCCTCTGTAGCAAGCACTTCAGGTCCTCCTCAGTTTCAGCAAGCAAGGTTTTGTCATCCACATAAATGCAGGTTGTGTTAGGCCAGGTAAATATTCTAAGGCTATCTTTGGGTTAGGTAGCACAGTTCCTTACCACTAAGCTACCAAAGCCTAACAGAATCTTAATTATTTAGAAAGCTTGGCTCTAAGGAGTGTTAGACTCGCAAAATGAGATAGAGGTGGTGAAGAGGAGCGATCTCTTCTTCAGAATGGGTCACACCACTGTGGCTTTCTGTCATCTTCTCCTTTCCTTTCTTTTAGAATTTCCCTGATTTTTGCAGGTGTCCTAAGGCAGCTCTGTGAGCACAGTGCTCACGGTTTCTCCTGTGAAATCTGTAAACCCCAGGAAATGCCTGCCAATTCCTTTCATTGTCCCCTACAACAACCCAGAAGCGTGGCCATTGTGAGCCATCTAAGGCATGTTAATACTGTCTTTTTTTAAAAAAAAAATTAATTTTAATGAAAGTTTACAGAGACTTAGGGTTTCCATTCATTCATTGTTGCACTATTCTCCCTGCCCACCCCTCCCCCAATTTGCTCTTCTCTTTGAAAAGTAAAAGGGAAAAAAATCTTTTATTGTTATACAATCCCTTCCCACAAGTCCACTCCACTGTGCAGCCTTCATTCTGGACTCCTGTCATGACAATAATACCTAATCATATATCCATTTTAAACAGTGCTCTCCCTCATCTGTTTCAATGCAGTATACATCATTCATCATTCATCCCCTCTTTCTCAGTCTTAAAATCATATCACAGCACACTGTACACTTCTCCCCTGAATAGCAGATCTCAGAGAAAGATCGTAGTAATCCAGGGACACCCCAAGTGGATCATTAGAGGCTTTGTCTCTGGAAGCAACATCAGGCAGACAGCTTGAGCTAAGCTAAAAATGGACATAAAAGGAGCGTCATCGAAGGAATCACTGGGAGTAAAATTTTCCTTGTTCATTGTGATGGAGAGCAATGGAGTGCTTGTTTCATTGAAACAATAACAAGTTTTCAACTTCTGTGCACTATTTGTTCTAGGAGCTACCTGGCCCAGACGCGGAACTGAATGCATGTGGCATTTTGAGTGGTTTAAATGCAAACTGAATCTAGTTGTATTCTGGGAGATGGTAGGAAGTTGATTTTGCTGTTAGGTTCAGGTTCCTCGTTTTTTTTCTTAGATGAAGTTCTTCTTGATTTATTGTCCATTTCTGAACTTGCATGTCCATTACACTAGTGTTTATATTATTCAATCCTGGCAAAACAAAATGGTCTTCACTATGATTTTATGTGTTGTTGTTGTTGATTGCCTTCAAGTTGAGCCCGACTCATAGTGACCCTATGAACAAAAGGCCTGAAGCCTCTCTACAGCTACCGACACACTGATGCTCAAAGTCAAATCATAATTGAAACTCAAGGAAACATTTTTCAAGGTATCTCCTGAAACGGGTCTTTGTTGAGTTCTGCCTTAAATGAAAATCTGAGCCTTTGTCCAAAAGGGAAGACTGTTGGAATGGCAACTAACCACACACACACACACACACACATACACACACACACACACGAGAGAGAGAGAGGGAAAAAAGGATTAATCATTATTTTCAGCATTATCAATATATCTGAAGAGGAATCAGAAGTATTTTGATACAAATATTAAAAATCTCTATTAAATAAAGATACCAAAATGAGAAACTGTTGTTTCATGACATATCCTTCATGTAAGTCTATATACTTCTGAAGATGGTGCTTCCCTCTGGCCCAGTGGTATGGAGCTGCGCTGCAATCTCGGAAACATGTAGTTCAAGTCCACCAGCTGCTCCATGGGAGAAGGATGGGCCTCTCCTCCTGTGTGATTAACTGTCTATGAAAACCCACCAGAGAGTTAGTTTCCTCATGAAACAGTATAAATATTATAATATGCTTAGAATACTAGAGGCAATTGGGCAATAGCTGAAGAAATAGTTGTCTGCCACACTCAGCTGTGTTTTATATTGACTGAAAACAAAACCAAAACCATTTGCCATCAAGTAGATGCTGATTCGTGTTGATCCTGCAGGTGTGAGGGTAGAACTGTGCTCCCAAGGGTTTTCAGTGGTTGATTCTCTGGACATAGATCTCCAGGTCTATTTTATAAGATACCTCTAGGTAGTCTTGAACCTCCAGCCTTTCAGTTAGTAGTAGCCAATATCATTAACTATTATACAATCAAGTGCGACTCAATATAAATTCTACTTAATTTTTTTATTTTATTAATTTTAATGAATATTTACAGATATTTTGGATTTCCATTCATTCATTGTTGCACTTTTCTCCTTGCCCTCCCCCTCCACAGTTCGCTCCTCTCTTCAAAGGAAAACTCCTTCACTGGTATACAATCCGCCCCCCCCCGGCCTCCGTAACCCCCCTCCCACCCTGAGTACATTCCACTCTGCAACCTTAATTCTGAACTCATGTGATAACCATAATACCCTATCATATATCGCTTTTAAACTCATCTGTTTCAATGCAGTATACATAATTTATCCAGTTTTGCTCAGTCTTACCCCATCCCTGATGTCAGTCTCATTCTATAACAGTGGCACTATGCCGAGAAGCTGTGGTATATTCACACAATGGAATACTACACTGCACTGAAAAACGCATGCAATATTATTAAAAATGGGTGACCCTGGAGGACATTATGCTGTGCAAAATATCTCAGTCACAAAAAGACAAAAACTGCAAAATGCTACTTATTTTGAGTTGTTGTTGTTGTTGTATACCGTTGAGGTGGCACGGACCCATAGCTGACCCTCCGGCAGGTTTTCAGAGGCACTTAATCCTACAGGAGGAGATTGTCCGTCCTTCTTCCCCAGAGCACCGGGTGGATTTGAATGCATGACTTTAGTACTGCAGCACAGCTTCTTGCCACTAGGTCACTTGATAAATATGAGAGTATGAGAGAAAGTATTGCTACTAGGGTTCCATTTCATATATGCGTAGGCTTATTCCTAATATATCTCTGTGATCAGTGGATGAATGCAGAAGAATGCTCTCAATAATACACGTATGTTAGTTTTATTATTTGTTGCTGGGTGTCATCAAGTTAAGTACAACTCATAGTGACCCTATGAACAACAGAGCAAAACTCTACGCTACCCTATGCTATCCTCATAATCCTGTCTTGTTCAGCTCATTGTTGCAGTCACTTTGTCAACCTCGCTTATTACATGTTGTGTTTTTTTTCTTTTTTCTCTTTGGTTGACTCTGCTTTTTGTAGTTTGATTTATTTTCTGCCCAAGGACAAGCTCCTCCTGGCAACATGCTCATAGTATGTGAGATGAAGTTTCACCATCCTTGCCTTTAAGAAACACCTTCTTTGCACTTTGTTTGCTTTTTTGGAAGTTCATGCTATATTCAATGTCCCCCCCCCCCATACCAGAACTCAGAGCAATCAATTCTTCTTTGTTGTCCTTATTGTCTCTCATACACATTGGAAGCAGTTGAAAATACCATGTCTTAATAAGTTGTACCTTATGGCATCTTTTCTCTTTCATATTTAATGAGATCCTTGGCAGCAGATTTGCCTAGAGCAATATGTCTGTTGATATCTTGACTGTTGCTATTGTGGGTGTTGATCGTGGATCCAAGTAAAATGAGGAGGGGTAAAATGCACAAAAATTAATGGATGAAAATCTAACTTCTCTGTAAATGTTCATTAAATGACAATTAGAATAACATTTTATTTAAAAGAAATATTTACCCTCTACACCTTTACTTGGATTCAGTATGGCATGAGTTCATTCATCATTTTAGGTGAGGAGCACATTTGACTAATTCTGTTGGTAATCCCGAATGAGGATCCTGTGTTAGGACATGTAGCCCTGGTAGGTTGAACAGCCCTACAAGTCTGGACTCTTAGGAAGAAAGGCATGTCGCTTCCTTCCATTCAGTGCCAATGTTTCAAAGGACAGTGATGGCTCGTTCCAGGAAGCCATTCGAAATTCAGGCTTTTTTTTCTTTTTGTGTCACTTCCATCCTTATCATGTAGTCGCCAAGGTAATCTCAGAAGACAGAGAACCAGAATGTGGAATATATACACTCACTTCCTGACTTTGTCACAAAGGCTCTCTTTGACCCAAGAGGGCTGGGAGCGATCTTGCCAATGAGCAGAGATACAGGTCAGTCTCCTATTATCTGGATATTTTATGTGAAGAATTCAGATACAAGCACAGATGACTGCTCTTGTTTTCTCCTTCTCTCCTGTCTTGGTACAGACAGACTAAACATCTTTGGAAGGCCTTCTTGTCCAAGGCTTTTCTCCAAGAGTACTGGCAATGCCTTACGCAAGAGCAATGGGCTCACCAGGAACTCTTATGGTCAGAGCTGACCACAGGTCCTTCAGGAGAACACACATGCCTGTCATAGTCTTCAATCAGCTTCAACCACTTCAGTCTAATTTCATTTTCTTTATAGTAATAAATTACCTTTCATTTGCCATTTGGGAAAAAAAAAGGTAGTATCAGATAGTAGACTACCAACATTTTATTTTATTTTTAAAGATATTTTCTGAAGTATTGTAATAGCAGGCATTATGCAAATCTTTTTGATTGCCTATCATTTAAACTCTTGCTTTTGAAATGTTTGTTCCGAATACTATACTTCCATCATATTGGGCCAATGCTTTTTAAAAAATACCAGTACTTTTTTTTTCAGTCATTTGAAAATATTACTTATATTTGTGACTTATTTTGTTTAAATAATACTGAGCCAAGTCAATTATTTTTAGACATGTGCTTGAAACAATAGAACAATGAAAGTGCTTTAAGAGTTTTGTTACAAGGGATTTGGACCACTTGGAATAGATACCACGTCTCTCATGGTTGTTGGTTCATATGTATTTCTGCTTCCACTCTCTTGTGCCTGAAATAAATTTGCTGCAGTCTTTGTCTGTACCCTATTCTAAACACACTGTACAAACAGGGGTCTACTTCTCAGGAGAATAACCAAACCAAGGATGTCATGTTCCATCTTTATGATGAAATGCAGATTTGTCATTAAAAGGCAAATTCTTCATTTCCAAAAGCTGAATATAAATGATGCCTTGAAAGATCAGAGTGATGAAAAGTAGGGCCCCTCTACACCCCCCAAAGAGCAGAATTTAAGACAATGATCTGGACCTTAGCCCAGAGGATTGTGTTCGGTTGCAAAATGCATGCATTTCCTTTGAATTCACGGTCCTGCCTTACAGTGTTTTGTTGTCCAGAGCCTAGCAAACAAGTGTTGATAGCCTTGTTGCACTCAATAATGCTGCCCGCTCGATTTACCTGATTTATGCCTGTGCCTAGTGGCCAGTTCAGCAGGACCTGTGTGATTTCCAGCTGCTCGGACAGAGAAAGAGTGGTCCAGAAATAATGTGTCACTCTAAACCTGAGTCACCTCAGTCACCAGCCTGGCCAGAAGCCCCCTCCACTTTGTGCCCCTTCCTTTTTCTTTAAAGCAATATGTACTGTAAGAGTAGACAGATATATTCTCTTCATTTTCAAATTTTCTCCAAGTTGGGCTAATTGCCGTGTCTGCTTAGGAGTTTTATGAGGGATTTCCCACCACCACCTTTATTGTGATTTCAGTGAAATTCATAGACAAGATGGGTTTTCAATGATTCATTGATGCATCTTTTCTTCCTTCAACCTATCCCTAATTCACTTTGCAATGCACATCTTGTTCCAGATTGCCCATTGACATACATGTTGTTGTTGCTGTTGTTAAGTGCTGTCGAGTTGTAGACAACTCATAGCAACCCTATGAATGAAAGGCCCTAACACTTGTATAACTTCCATCATTTCTCCATGTTCATAGAGTTTCTGGAGCAAGCTATTTTGGAAGTGGATACCACTCCTGCTTCCAAGCTTGTTTTAATTGGGAAGCTCCACCAAACACTGTCTGCCATGTAACTATTATAATATTGACACATCAGTGTTACAGTGTTTAGCATCACAGCAACCATGAGTTACCTCTGTAGAGTCAATGGACAGACCAGTGCTATACCACTTAGGAGAATGTTAGACCAAAAACCAATTAAAACCAAGTCTGAGGGCTGCAAATCAAAACCACCCATCTTTGGCTTAGAAGTATAACTTTCTATCTCCTAGGCCAACAGAACTCTCTCATTGATGTTGTTGTTATTGCTGTTAAGCACTGTTGAGTCGTAGATGACTTATTACAGCATTGACATAAATACCACGTCTAATCATCCATTACCTTCAGATGATCCCTCCCTTCACACATTCTAGTGTAGTGTTCATTATCTATGCATTCTTTCTCTGCTCTCCCTTCTCCCAAGTCCATCCTATTTTTATAAAAGAAATCCTGTGCAGTATTTGTCTCTCATGCTGGAGATATTTCTGTTCTTTAAGCCACCAAGAAGCTCTGATGGCCAAGTGACATTGTCAACTCAAAGGTGGGTGGTTTGAGTCCAGCAGCATTTCCTGGAGAGAAAGATAGGAATCTCTCCCAGTAACAACTAACCTATCAGACTTTCCAGATGAAATGGGGGGTCTGGGGCAAGGAGTTTGCCAGCATTTGGGTGTGCTAGGCTGGTAAGACACTGAAAGGTGGCGCCCTGCCTAGGGCCTTGGGAAATTTAATGTCAGTCAATTCTGGACTCTTTCATCTTGAGGTGCGGCAGGTTTGAGGACTCTGGGCACTTGTGGTGTTCTTTTCCCCCATGTGGTGGTTGGCAGAGCAGACTTTCCAGATGAACTAGGGGTCTGGGGCAAGGAGTTTGCCAGCATTTGGGCATGCCGGGCTGGTAAGACACTGTAGAGACTTCGGGCCTGTGGCTCTTGGGCCAGTCTTTCATTGTTTTGTCCATACTTTCCTCTAGGTCGTATAGCCCTGGTGTACAAGTTGCCGTACAACGGTAACTTGTGGTTGCTGTGAGGCTGAACACTGTGACACTGATGTGTCAAATGCGTTAATGATTGGTTATCCAATGCGGACAGAGAGTGGGGTGGAGCTCCCCAATTAAAACAAGCTTGGAAGGAGGAGTGACATCCACTTCTGTAATAGCTTGCCTCCAGAAACCCTATGAACCTGGAGAGAGGATGAAAGGCACCCAAGCGTTGAGGACTCTCCTTTATAGGGTTGCTATGAGTCACCTGCAACTTGACAGCACTTAACAACAACAACAACAACAACAACATCTGTAAGAGTTTCACTGCCAAGCCGTGAGGCAGGCAGTTCAAATCCACCAGTTGCTCAGCGGCACAAAGATGGGGAACTTCCTCCCGCACAATTTGAAGCCTCAGGAAACTTGTTCGAGGGTCAGCTCTGAGCTGGTTCCAACTCGATGACACACAACAATGGCAATCAATGAAGCCAACCAATCAGTTGCCAACAGTCATGTCTGACTCATCACCAGCCACTCTATGTTATGGTTGAACTGTGCCCCTTGGGATTTTCAGTTTAGAAATGTATTGCCAGACCTTTCTTTTGAAGTACTTCTGGGTGGATTCCAACCTCAAAGCTTTCTGCACTTAACCATGCCATCTGAAGGGACTTCCGTTCCAAATCATGAGTAGCCGTCCCGTTGATTCTGACTGATGGTGACACTGTGATTCACTGCCATGCACTCCTTCTGACCTATAGTGGCCTTAAGTCATTTTCCAATACTGTAAATCTCAATAGAAGAAGGCTGCCTATTTTTCCACCCTAAGCCCCATAGATTCCAACTGGACCTTTCTGTTAGTAGCCTAACTTGCCTAGTGCTACTCACTTGGGATCATTCCATTCAATATAAGCTCAACTCGTTCTCCTTGCCATCCAGTCAGAGTCATTGCAGAGTCTCCAGTGGGTGTTTGTTGTTGTTGTTGCATACCATCAAGTGGGAATCAACCTATAGTTGACCCTTCAGTGGGTATTCAGAGGCAGTTTAATCACACTGGAGAAGACTGCTCCTCTTTCTCCTGTGGAGAGGCTGGTGGATTTGAACTATGTGTTTTCAGTTTAGCAACACAGCTCCTTACCCATTAGGCCACCAGGTGTTTATTGTTGTTGTTATGTGTCATTGAGTAAGCTATGACCCATAGTGAGCCAATGTAAAGTAGCTCTGAACCCTTCCTTGTCCTGAGCCAGTCTCACTAATTCCGACTCATCAACCCCCAGCACCCCAGTTACTGTATCAATCCATCTCATCCGGCGTCTTCTTCTGCACTGTCCGTGCACCCTTCTGAGCATGATGTTCTTCTCCAAAGACTGTTTGTCTCTTCTGCCCATGTGCCCAAAATGTATGAGACAGAGCTTCAACATCCTAGCCTCCAAAGAGAAACTTGATTTCATTCTCTCCAAGACAGACCTGTTTTCTTGGCAGTCCATAGTATGTTCAGATTCTTCTCAAGTAAAACAATACAAAAGCATTGATTCTTTTTCTGTCATTCTTAGTGATTGTCTAGCTCTCTGACACATAGCAAGTAATTGCAAAGACCATGTTCAGGTATTTAGGAGGCTGTATCTCTATGAAGGAGATCGGCCATCTTTCTTCTGCAGAGCATTTGGCAGATTCGAACCTCATGCCTTTGGATTGACAGTGCAACTCCTTACCACTAAGCTCCCAGAGCTCAATCCATTTGATCTGTGCTGTTGTTTATGTGTTGTTGTTGTTGTTATGTGCTGTCGAGTTGTTTGCGACACATAGCGACCCTATGTACCACAGCCCTAAACCCTACCCTATTCTATGCCAATCGCACTGCCTCTGACACACCCATCCTGATTACCCCAGTCACTAAATCAATCCACCTCACAGAGGGTCTTCCCCTCTTGCGCCGTCCCTCCACCCTCCCAAGCATGATGTCCCTCTCCAAGAATCTGTCCCTCCTTGCAACATACCCAAAGTATGTCAGACGAAGAAGCCCCAGAATCCTTGCCTCCAAGAAGTAGCTTGGTTTAACCCTCTCTAGGATGAATCTGTTTGTTTTCTTGGCAGTCCAGGGTACATTCAATACTCTTCTCTAGCACCACAGGTCAAAGGCATCAATTCTCCTTCTGTCCTCCCTAGTCATTGTCCAATTCTCTGATGCATAACAAGTGATTGCAAAGACCATGGCCTGTATCAGGTGAACCTTAGTCTCCAGAGAGACACCGTTGCTCTTGAGTACTTTAGAGAGGTCCCTAACAGCAGACTTTCCCATCGAAATACGTTTTTTGATTTCCTGACTGCTGGTGCCAAGAGTGTTGACCGTGGAGCCGAACAAACTGAAGCTGTGAACAATCTCAGTCTCTTCGCCATCCATCCTGATGCTACCAATTGGTCCAGTGGTGAGAATCTTTGTCTTCTTGACGTTGAACCTCAGTCCATACTGAAGGCTGCAGTCCTTGACCCTTCGCAGCAAGTGCATGAGGTCCTCCTCAGCTGCCTTCAAATAACAGAAGGCTCCCAAGGGGGTGGTAGCTTAAGCACAGGAAGAGCCACAAAGAAAAATGCCAGGCTGTCAGAAAAATACAATCAAGGCAATAATAGCCTGGCAGAAGGGTCACTCAGGAGGACAGGGGGAAAGGGGCAGCACACCCAGTGCATCTTAATTTCAGTGTGTGTGTGTGTGTGTGTGTGTTTGAGTCTGTTTTAATTTTTTTTCTTCTTTGTTACAAACTCCAGGGTAACTTTGTGAGGTCTTATTCCAAACGACCCAGCCATCCCTCACCTACAAGACTAGGGGAGGGCAGAAATTGGCCCCTCGGGTTTGTGGGGTGTGGTGAAGCAGAATGGGCTGGCACAGAGGGTTTCTACGTGGCCACAGTTCCTTGAGGCCCAGGAGGAGGAATGCAGACAGGAGTCTGTTAGACCGATGAGGTGGTCTCCTGGCAGCTGGTGGTCCCCGCCAGGCTCTGCCCCAGGGAGGCGAGTGGGCCCGGGCGAGGTGGGCGGGCTCCAAGCTCACCCTGGCTGTGGACTTGGATGAGGAACTGAATGATATTCACAACCCGAAGTGATTCCATTTCATCATTTTGTACACATACATTCATGATGTGCTATATGTTATATATAATTTACTAAAGCCTGCTTTTAAAAATAGATTTGAGGAGCGTGGAGACCCCAGAAGCATATGTTATTGTACTGGGCTTGAATTTCCCCTTGCTTCCCACAGGGGACCTCTGAGGGTCTATTTGAGGGCATGAATATGGAAAATGCAGCTCTGGCTCCCCACCCCACTCCCCAAACAGCTCTGCAGAGCTGTGTAAAGCTCTTGTGGTTTTGAAACAACAGATGTAAGAGACAGGATAAGTAGAAAAGGAATTTGGGGAATGGGTCCTAAGAATCATAGCATTTCCTATCAGTCTCAGAAAAGACATCTCTGTTCCTGGGTACGGTGCATCTGTGTGGCTCCAAACCATCAATTATTTTTTCCAAGCAACATAATTACAGCCTTCTCCTGAAAGTGCCAAACACGCAAATGAAATACAGCTCCAGAAATGTTCACTTAAGTTAATTGGTTCCAATGACTCAGACCTGATTTGGCACCCCCCAAATTACATGAAGTCCAAGTTTTGTTTTGCTTTTTCCTTTTTTTATCCCTCCCTACCCCCCTTTTTTTTTCCAGAGAGAAAAAAACAACACAACAACAAACAACACCAAGCAAGAAGGAATGGATCTGTCAGAACCTAACTGAACCAGGACTTTCTCATTGTGGCAGGTGAGTCAGAATTGACTCATGTTGAGCCTTCAGCCGGTTTTCAGAAGCTGTAAATCCTGCACGACGAGATTGCCCCTAGTTCTCCTGCAGAGCACCTGGTAGATTCCTACTGACTGTCTTTGGGTTGGGATTACAACTCTTACCCAATAGGGCACCAGGATGTAGAATTGAAAGAGGCAAGGAGAATACAGCCCAGCTTCCACATTCTCATTAGATTGATGTCACTACCACTGTCCCACCCCTTAGGACCCCCAGCCATACTCAACTGTACAGAATACTTAGTAATGTTACTAATTCTTTGTAATGTTAGTGTCACTTTTAATCATATAATAATATGCAATATATGTAACCATAAACTGACTTTCATAGAATCATTTTGTAAAAGTGCTACAGTGAATTACAATATTTTTCTAATTATAATATAATAAATAAGCCCCAAATAGGTACTCATTTTTCTTTAATTACATTTTCATTCTTTAAAAAATATTTCATAGTGCAACAATAAATGAATGGAAACCCAAAATCTCTATAAATGTTCATTAAAATTAATAAAATTTAATAAAAAAATCTCTCTCTCTCACCCCCCCCCCAAATCAACCATTGGTAGGATGATAATCATCACAATATTGTAGGTCAATGCCAGACATTTTTAAATAATCTTTCTCTGTTTCACTGTTGAATTGGAGCCCACTCACCACTGACTCCTCTTCGGATTTGCCAAGGCTGTAAATCACCCGGGCAGAGTGTGCCTGTCTTTCTCCCTCAGCATCCTTGGTGGATTGAACTGCTAGAGAAGTGTGGCCTTTGTGTTAGCAGCGTAACTTTCTATAGACTAAAGGTCCACAGCTCACTTTGACAAAATCAATGACTATGAAAATGTCAGTAGGAATGAAAGAGGAGAGAATGCATAGATTACGGCAGACAAAACAGCATGAGTCAAGGCTTCATTATAACGGGGTAGTAATGACAGCTTTATAACAATAATGACAGTACATTAGAAGATTAAAAAATAATAAGTTGTTGTGGTTGTGTGTCATTGAGTGACCTGTGACTCATGGTGACTGTCTTATCCTGAGCCAGTCTCACTGACTCCAAAATGCCTACTCCTATTCCCCTAGTTATTACCAGGGTTGGAATTAATGTGGTGTTGTTGTTAGGGGCAGTTGAGTTGAGTACAACTAGTAGCGAACCTATGAATAAAAGCTCTGAACCCTGTTCTCTAATGTGCCTCACACTTCCTGACACACAAGAGCCCATTGCAGCAGTTACTGTGTGAATCCACCTATTTGAGGCTCTTCCTCTCCTTCATTGACCCTCCACCTTTCTCAACACCATGTCCTTCCCTAAGAAATTGAACCTCCTAGCTTCATGGCCAAAGTATGTGAGGCAAAGCCTCATCATTCTTACCTTCAAAGAACACTCAGGCTGCACCCTCTCCAAGACATATCTGTTCATTCTCTTGGCCATCCATGGGTTGTTCAGTGGTCTTCTCCAACATCACAGCTCAAAGGTGTCAACTCTTTTCCTGTGATCCTTATTCATTGTCCGACTCTCAGATGCATTGCAAGCAACAGGAAAGACAATGGCCTGAATCCTTAGTTCTCAAACTGACATCATTACTCCTCAATAACTTGGAGAGTTCCCTAACTGCAGATTTTCCCATTGCAGTGTGTCTTCTTATTTCCTGATTGCTGGTACCAAGGGTGTTAATTGTGAATCCAAGCAAAATGAAGCTGTTGACAGTTTCAATGTCCTCTTCATCCATCATGATGCTGCCTAACAGTCCAGTGTGTAAAGCCCTGTAACCATGTTGATATCTCATATATAGGCTGGGCTTATAAAAATGTTTTTGTTGTTACAACTACAAAGATATTTTTATAAAAATATTATTCTATCAAAACAACTATGAGATATCATCTCACCCTACTAATAATAGAAAAATTCACCAGAGCAGCAAACAACAAATGCTGGCAAGGTTGTGGAGAAATTGGAACCCTTATTCACTGTTGGTGGTACTGTAAAATGGTGCAACCACTCTGGAAGGCAGTATGGTGCTTTCTCAAAAAGTTGGAAATAGAAATACCATTTGACCTAGCAATTCCACTACTGTGGGAATACCCTAAAGAAATAAGAACTGCCACCCCAAACAGATATATGCACACCCATGTTTATTGCTGTGTTGTTCACAATAGCAAAGAGATGGAAACAACCCAAGTACTCATCAACAAACAAATGGATAGAAAAGCTGTAATATATTCACACAATAGAATACTATGCATCACTGAAAAACAAGGAACTCATGCAATATTATTTAAAATGGGTGTCCCTGGAGGACATTTTGCTGAGTGAAATATCTCAGTCACAAAACGACAAATACTGCATAATGTCACTGTTATAAAAACAGGACTGGCGGAGGTTGGAGGAAAACTAAGGAAAGAGGGGATAACAAGATGAGGGAAAGAATTCCTTAAAATGATTATATGATTAGGTATTATTTGCATGACAACAGTCCAGAATAAGAGCTGCATAGTGAAATGGACTAGGGGTGGGGATTGTACAACAAGGAAAAAAAAAAGTTTGTTTTCAAAGAGAAAAGCCAATGGGGAGGGAGAGGCAGGGGGGAAAATATGCAACAATGAATGAATGGAAATCAAAGGTCTCTATAAACTTTCATTGCTGTTGTTGTTGTTGATTGTCTTCGAGTGGAGCACAACTCATATTGACCCTATGTACAAAACATCTGAAATCCCTCTGATCAATTAAAAAATATTATTCTAAAAAGCTGTACAAAAATTTCATAGATGGCTAGTTTATTGTCACTTCCTCTGTTAGTGTCACTCCATAGTCTGCAACACCTAGTTACGCCACTGTCCAGCTCATATCTGGCCTCCTTTGCCCATATGGGCTTGGGAAGGGCTTTCTTCCTGAGCCTCCCTGAACTTAATCTGTCAGACTTGGTGTCACTGAATGTATATGCACGTCAGAAACTGTGGGCGTGGACTGCCTTTAAGATGTTCACTTCCAATGGCACTTTTAATATTTGAGTTTCAAATAGGATGTGCACACGGTAGTAGTTGGTCCTAAGAAAAAAAGATAAGCAGGTTTGGAGGAGGAAGCAAGTGTCTTGCTGGGCGATTTGTGAAATGTTGGCTTGAGGAACTTGTAGAGGTGGTCCTGATTCTAGACAAATTTTTACTGCAGATTAACAATACGGTCTGTCACATGACACAGGACACACGACATAGAAGAGCATGTTTGCCAAGAGTAGCTCTAAGAGCAAAGCATGGCGCCCACAGACTGTGAGGTCATTGCAACCCATCGTCCCTTTTAGCACTGACTGTGTCTCATGTAAGACCTGTGCCCGCCTTGGTGGAAACCCACTTAAAACCTGATAGAGGCTTTCAGACACGAGTTTTTTATATCAGGGTCAGATATGGTAGCAAGAGCTACCTGGAAACTCCAATTAATTTGTTGATATTAATGAAGTCCATGTTATTTGTAGTCAAAAGAGGATGGAAAGGAGGGACTTGAAACCCAGATTCCTGATCGGCTCCTTGACTCCAGGGTGCTGTGAACTTGGAAAAGACAGATCGACACTTTGGCCCTGCAGACTTTTACCAATAAAGCAAAATAGGCGATATTCTGAACATCTAGGCAGAACAGGAGCTTTCACCAACACTGCAGTCCCTTCTAAAGTTATCCAAAGGCCAACTTTGTTATTTTAGTCTAAACCATAGCACGCTTGCAGAATCATGGGGACTGAAATTGCAGCCAGAGACTCCAGTGCCAGACAGAAGTGACTGGGGTTGGCCTACACTGCCCATTAGCCAGCCGGCTGCTGGGCATTATTAGAGGGTTGCCTTGACAGTACACAGCATTTGCCAGGCAGCTATAAAGCCCCAAAGCTATGATTCTCTTGTCCGAAGTTTAGTGTCCGTGCAATGAACTGACAAGCTCAGTCTGTTTTAGCTTTGCCAGGTGTGCCAGTCATAAAACTCCCCTTCATCTGGTATTGGCTGAGAGCCCTGTCAGCTGACTCATAGAGAATGACAGGCATTTGGCAGCATCCTCAGACAAGAGGCTGGTGTTCTCTCTCCTGTGATGGCATCTTCTTTGCAGTTTTGTAGTCTCTCTGTGCTCCTTAGCCCTCATGGGGCAATTAGCTTCCTAAGCCCATTCTCATGAAGAAGGTGGCTCACTCCTCTCTGAAGGCCAAGCTTGTTCTCCAGAAGTAGTAAAGGTAGGAGATCTTAGTAAACATGCAGAAGGAACCCAGAGGGGTGGACAAGAAAGAAACCTTTGCAGTCAGAGAACAATCAGTCAGGATACAGCAGTGTTGGAGAGCTCCAGAATATACAGTATCTGGAAAATACAGCATCTCTTCTCCTCCATACAGGGGTTGCTTACCAGGCAGATCTGACCAAGAGAATGGATTTCAAGCCATCGTGTATCAGGAGGTTTAACAGGTTCCAAATGTAAGAGTGAGAAAATGGGACCCAAAGCAAAAGGAAATTACTTCCTCACACATACAGGCAATATTGTTTCCATCAAACTCTGTGTCAATGACAATCATGGGTTTAAGTTTGTCCTTAATCAGTGGTCCTTCACTGAGTTTACAAAGCTTTAAATATTTACAGAAGGTAACTGCTCATCTTTCTTCCTCAGAACAGCTTGTGAATTTGAACTGCTGACCTTTTAACTAGCAGCATAGTGCTTAACACACTAAACTAACATTACTAATCTAGTATGAAACAAAGTATAGCAACAAAAATTGAAAGTTGTGTCTCTTAAGTGTGTATCAAACCTGGATCTGTAGCTTTGACTTTGGAAATTGGAGATTTTCTTTGGTTAAATTAGTAGGGTCAGATCAGGGGAGATTCTAAACCTACTCCCTTTCAAGGGGTAAAAAGAGCAGAAGAGAAACACATATGGGAAGAGAGACTGTACAAGGATCTTCTACAAGGCAGAGAACACTCGGGGCTCCTGACAAGCAAGAAACTGACACGGCTGAAAGCCTGATTAGGACTTTTCACCTCTAAAACTGTGAGAAATAAAAAAATTTGCTCTTGAAAGCCACCCACTTGTGTTTGTGTCACAACAGTGCACAGTAATTAAGCCAGTGACCTTGAGGAATAGAGCAGCCACGCAAATTAGAGCACTGCTATTACTAAAGGGATACATGCAGCAAAACCCTCACTCACTTTGTAGCTTTTGTAAGATGAATGTGTCAAACGCTAAATGAACAGTTTTCATCTAGAACCAACACACGGAGAAGGGAAGATAGTGCTGGAGAACTATAGGAGAATTTCCTTCGGACAGAACAGAACATACGTGGAAGAACACAGTGACAAGACTTGGTTACAATAGAAACAAAGCTCTGTCTTGATTATTTTTCAAAAGACATTTTCTGAGACTTTAGGGGGGGAAATTCAATGAAAGGACATTACGTATTTATTTATGGGTGGAGATAGTACTTTCTTCTCCTAATTTTTTTTTTCTTCCAAAAGTATGATCTGACATTACATAGCAAGAAAAATATTTTAGGGAGTGTTTTCCTAAAAATATGAACCTTTCAGAGAGAAAATATTCTTTTCCAGTTGTTCACTATTTTCTCACCTATTGTCCAGATAAATACCTCAGAAGAACTTTTAGCCATCAAGCTGTAAACGAAGTGATTGAAGAGTATTAGAAAGACAATCATTCTGGACTGACCGAATGAAGGAGTAGTTGTTATGGGGTCTCTTCCTCATTATGTTGTTTGAGGATCAAGAAGCCAAAGGAATTAATTCTTTTAAAAAAATACTAGTTTATTTACAAAATTTGAATATATTGATTTTGAAGCAGACACTCATCCACTGCTGCCTAGTCAATTCCAACACATAGTAGTTCTCCATTGAGTTTGCAAGGCTTTAAATATTTATAGTAGGAAACCGCCCATCTTTCTTTCTCAGAGCAGCCTGTGGATTTGAACTGTTGTTAACCTAAAAGTTGACTTTTTTTTTTAGCCATTTAACCTCTGAACTCCAGCTACCTTAACTATAGGCACAGGCACCTGGTCTTACCAACGAGCATGGTCTTGCAAATCAGCATCAGCTGTGGGACTAGGATAAGTGAAGAAGTGCTTTCCACACTGAACAACAAGACCTGAGGTGAGAAAGACATGAGGGAAGACTTGAGGGGAGCAAGATCTGTGGTAGCAAGACCCTGGTGAAAATGAGTCCCTGGTGGTGAAGAGATTGTGGCATTGCTGTGGACAAATGGTGGCAAGATGTGACCTGAGGCTTCTTGCATTTGTGCTGACCACAGTTAGATTTTGCTGGTGTTGCCTTTGATGATGGAAGGAAAAGCTGCTTGCTGAAATGAAATTGGAGCCTAGATTAACTGAGGAGTTGTGCCTTGGGCTAAAACCTGGCCTTATTTTGGGTGATATTGTGATATTCTTTGCCTCCACCAATCTCCAACTTCCTTCCCTAATTGTTGGTACCATAACTGTGAGTCTGTGAGTAAGCAATGGATAAAAGAACCTCTTGCTGCTGGTGGGGCTCTACAGTCATTATGGAGCTGGACGATAGCCTCTTTATCTGCTTTCAGCTCTGAGGCGGTGAGGGGTTGTGTTATTCTCACTCCCTCTGGCCCTTTCAGAGAGATGCTCACGGCCCTGTGCCTTTATGGCTTGTTTTCTCCTTTTTCAGACAACTGCTGCTTAGTTAGCAGCATAGTACATAACATACAAAACTGTCATTACTAATGATATGGGAAACAAGGGTGAAGGTTGTGAATCTTGATCCCAGAAAGCAACTAACTCAGCTAATGAAAAAAGACTAACATACACAAAAAGATACTAATAGAATTTCCCATACTTGGCAACCACAGGCACACCAAGTGGGTATTGACTTAATTATTCAAATCACGATTGACTTGTCACTATTGCAAGGTCTATGTACCAAGGAGGGCAATTAAAGAGAAAAAAGTGCCAGCAACAGAAAGGCTATCCTGGAATCCATGTTTTGGTTGTTGTTGTTATGTGCCATCGAGTTCAGTGCAACTCATAGTAACCCTATGAACAACAGATCTGAACCCTGCCTTGTCCTGTCCATGTTCATAATTTCTGACACACTTAAGATCATTGCTTCAGTCACTGTGTCAATCCTTCTGGTTGAGGGTCTTCCTCTCTTTTGCTGACCCTCCAACTTTCCAGGCATGATGTCCCTCTCTAAGGGACATTATAAAAGTCTCTTTAAGCAACATGCTCGAAATATGTGATCATTTCATCTTTATCATCTTTGCCTCAAAGGAGCACTCTGGCTGCACCTTCCTCAAGACATATATATCTCTTTGTTCTTTTAGCAACCCATGGGATATCCAGTACTGTCCTCCAACACCATAGCTCAAAGGCATCAACTTTTCTTCTGTTATCCTTATACATTGTCAGCTCTCAGATGCATGTTGTTGTTGTTTAATGCCGTCGAGTCGTAGACGACTCATAGCGACCCTATGAACGAACAGCCTGAGCAGTGTTCATACATAGAGTTTACAGAGGCAAGCCATTTTGGAAGTGGATGCCACTCCTGCTTCCAGGCTTGATTTAGTCGGGAAGCTCCAGCCAACACTGTCCACCATGGGTATCCGTTACCACGACTGGCACATCACTGTCACAGTCTTCAGCACCATAGCAGCCACAAGTTACCTCTGTACAGTAATGTTATTTTGAGGACTAAGGTGTGCCTGATCCAGGTCATGGTCTTTAAAATCACTTGCTATGCCACGATTCCTGCGCTCACACCACCATGCTCCTTCCTTCTGGCAAGGAATTGACCTCTCTAAATTTTTGTCATGTCTGGGTTTGTTTCCATGTGGAAAAAGTTTGAAATTCTTAAAGTTTTAATTCTTTCAATTTCAGTTGATTTGCCAAAAACTGCCTGTTTATCCTGGGGTACAAGGACCAGATGGTTTCTGAGACAGCTTCCTTCCCATTGGGTCTGTGACCGATGCCTGTGTCTCATGTCACCCATTCTCATAGAAGATATAAGTAGCTCTCTCATGAAAATGTAAATGGCCCTCAAAAAAGCCTAATTATCTGAAGATGAGAGGAAGACATGGAAAGGGTGATTGAACCACAAAGGGGGAATAATCACCAAAAACAGAGAGTCTAGAGAAGATGAGGATATTTAGAAGATTGAATCAAGAAGGTCATTCTTCTAGGATAGTTATGAAGAACATCTTGTTAATCCTGACCTCTATCTGAATGAGATCTAATTTGGTGTCTGGTCAAACTGTTGATACTTTACTTCAAATATTAAATAAAAAAAGAGGTGAACTATAATTAAATTTCTAGATTTGGGAGCAACCGGTTTAAACATCTTTAGAGCATGCAGCAGGATAAGAATACGTCTTATTCCTTTGCCAATCTTTTGAGTGGCTCAGATTGTTTCTCCTCTCTCTGGGGTCAACACTAAAATGAAGGACTGATTGCTGCCCAGCTCTCTGATTATGATTTCCCATCACCTTCTGGAAGTGTGGGGAAATGCAGATCAGAAAGGACAAAGCTGGAGGTGCAAAGGGGGACAATTTTCACTCAGTCCCTGGACAGTCATCTGCTTGAAGAAGGAGGTCAGCCAAATTCCTTGTCTGCTACAATGTTCTCCCCAGTGGCTTTTCCAGATGGAAAAGCACTCGGAGTTTTGACCATTTCCCGGTGGATGGAGTGGATCTGATGAGGAAGGACTTTTGCTTCTCTAAGCTATTGAGCTACACAGATCAAGCTGCTGGTATCTCCAAGCACCTTGTACACAGTAGAGAGGCAATAATGATTTGTCAGATTCAGGAGTTAATACTTCATTTTGGCCAAAGAAGAAGATTTGGTTAAGTAACTCCTGAACAAGAATATTAGATTATAGTCCAATATCTTCATTTTTCAGTCCTACAGATATTTAGAGGAAAAAATGTGAATTTAGATTCATCTAGTTATGCAATCATAGTCTAGCCAAGTGTTCTCAACCATGACTGTCTATTACAGTCACCTGGAAAGCTTTCTAAAAATACACCTGGGCCCCATTCCAGGGTAACTGAACCAGAAACGACACCGAGGGCTTCAGATGTTGGTATGAGTTTCATATTCTCCAGGTGATTTTGATGTACAACAAGCTTGTGAATGACTCAGGCAACCTGGCAGGTGAAGTCGTTTTCCCAGGCTCTCACAAGCTGGTGGCAGGCTGGGCGGAGAATCCAGGTCTCCCCATCTCATCCTTTGCTCTTTCCCACACACTCCATCCATCCTCCATCAGCTCTGTTGCCCGTGGGATAGCTTGCACTTTTCCACTGGGAAAAGGGAGCAGAAGTTGACCCACTCACCCGCTAGATATGAGTGCTCCAGCATCATGGGAATTTTCCTGGTCCTATTTGTGGAAATGGTCCAACCTTGGATGTTTTTCCAGGAAAGGACATTGAGAGCAGGGTCCCTTTGGTAACTGTCTATAAGCATTATTTGTGAAGCATGGGAAGATTCTAGCCCCAAAATATCCCCTTTGCCTCCAGTTCCTTATGCTGAGAATCATCTCTTAGGAATATTTGGCCTTGGGGCAGGGGGAGTTTCATGTTAGTCTTTATTAGCCTATAAATGAACACACAAGTTACCTCTTCTCTCTGTGTTGGTCTAAACAAAGGATTGAAGGTTTGAAGTACCAAACATGGTGCTCATCCTTAATAGTTTAACAATACTAATGTGGTGACTGCTGATATAGCTGTCATTTAGTTGACCCCAACTCAATGCAACTTCATGCACAAAAGGATCTTTGAAAATCAATCATCAGGTCTTTATTCCTAGTCCCTCTAACTCTGAAAGTTCCACTGAAACCTCTTCAGCATCATAGCAACAAGCAAATATCTACTGACAGATAGGTGGTGCCTGCACTGAGATACACTGGCTGGAAATCAAATCCAGGTCTTCCAAAAAGAGAGCAAGAATTCCTCCTCTGATCCACTACTCTTTGTAATATACCTGCTGTGATATAGTCCAGATTCTCTGATTGTTTGCTCAACCTATAGAATGAAAATACTCTGTCAAGGTACTACTGCAACAATTTTGCCACTATCTTAAGCAAAATTTTATTTGTGATATTAATAATACTGTTTGATAATTTCAGCATTTGGTTGGAATGCCTTTCTTTGTGATGGGACACATATACGTATGTGTCTCTTCTGGTCAGTTGGCCAGGTTTTATAGTTTCTGTATTTTTATAAATGTGGGTGTTTCCAGCATTGTATACACTTGTTGAAACATCTCAATTTATATTCCATAAATTCTTGAAGTCTCATTTTTCACCAATGGCTTCAGTAAAGATGGGATGTCTTTACTTAATATCATCAGTTCTTGATCATATACTACCCTTAGAAATAGTTGAACATCAGCCATTTCTTTTTGGAATGTTAAGTCTATATTCCTACATCTACTCCATTTACTTTTTTAAAAAAAATTAATTTTATATTGCTCTGCTTATAAAGTTAATATACATTGTGTTTCACATTATTCTTCATTCACATTGTGTTTCATATAGTCATTCTCATTAATTGTGTTGTTGGTTTTTATTATACTAGTTTATTTACAAAATTCTAATAAATTGTTTTTCAGACCAGATTCTTCCAATTTACCTTACCCCCCATCAAATTATACAACCCCATGATTAATCACCCCCCTGCATATCATCATCCCTTTGCTTCCACCCCCCTTGGATCCTCATATTCATTCTACAATAATGGTTTTATACAATATTTGTCCATGTGAGATTGAGTTAATTCACTCAGCAAAATGTTCTCTAGTCCCTCCCAACCTAGGTAATAACTTACAAAATCATTGCTCCTGTGTGCTTCCAAGCAACTCATTGTATGAATGTACCATAATTTCTCAATCCACTCAACTGTGGTTGGACATTTGGACTGTTTCCATGTTCTTGCAACGGTGAATAATGCTGCTATGAACATTGGTGTACAAGTCTCTGCTTGTGCCTCAGTTCTCACTTTCTCAGGGTTTATTCCAAGTAGTGGAATACCTGGGTCATATGGACTTTCTATGTTCAAATTTTTGAGGAACTACCAAACTGCCTTACAGAATGGTTGTGCCATTTTATAATCCCACCAACAATGTTTAAGTGTTCCTATCTCACCACATTCTTGCCAACACTTATTACTTGCTGTCCTGTTAAAGCTGTTGGTGGTTTTTGTTGTTTGTTTGGGTATCGTCCCCCCCTTTTTCCCCCCTTAGTTTACCATAGAGTCAGATCTGACTAGCCTGGGAGGAGACTGCCCCTCCTCCAGCGGAGCTTCTAGTGGACTGCAGTGCAGGTTCTTGCCACTAGGCCACCAGAGCTCCCTTCCCAAGCATTATGGTTTTTAAAATTAACCACCTTTGGAACTTGCCTGTCATTGCCCTGTCAAATTGATACTCCATTTAGTTTTGATGTTTCCTATGTCATTCATTGTTTTGCTCTTAATATCTTCATTCTTAAACGTCAGGCTTGCCCTTTTCTCCTGTTCTTTCAGCTTGAGAAATTTCAAATATATTCTTCACATTTGGTTATCTAACTCTAGTTCTTTGCACAATTTGACTTCTCCAGCAGCCCTTTTCAGCTGCTACACTTCATCTTTTATTCACTTCAGCTATTCTACACCCAAGAATGGGCTTAAGAATTTATTATAGCATTCATTTTACAATTTTATTTCTCTCCTGAATACTTAATGATCTTTTGCTTTCTTCTAGTGTGATGTTCTTATGTCATCTAATACTCTATGGTCTTCACTGTACCAAGTCTATCCTGGTGATGGCCTCTTATTTCAGGTAGAATATATTCAAGATCATACCTTAACTCTTGTTTTACTTTTCTTCAGCTTCAACTTGATCTTGCAATTGAGCAATTGATAGTTTGTTCAGCAGTCAATTCTTATTGGTCCCTGTTATAACTAAGAGACCATTGTTTTCTTTCCCCTGAGGTAGTCAATTTGATTCCTGTGTGTTCTGTCTGGTGAGGTCCAAGTGTATAGTCACTACTTATGTTGTTAAAAAAAAGTTGTTTACAATGAGTCATTTGGTTGGTCTTAAAAAAGTCTATCCTGCAATCTCCAGCATAATTTCTATTAATAGGACTGAAATTTTCCAATAAATGATCTATGACTTTTCAACCACCAGTAATTATCAATGCATCTTGATTTCATGTTTGCAAAGGTTGGTAAAAATTTCAATTTTTTTTTGTCCTCATTATTAGTGGCTGGTGAGAAAATTTAAATATTAACTGATTTTCTCTATAGATTAATGAGCATCATCCTATCATTGAAAGTATCATACTCAAGATAGACCTTAAATATTCTTTGTAACAAAGAATGTCATGTCATTCATCTCTTAAATGTAATTTATAGTAGAGTAGACCATGTGAGTATCTGGTTGAAAATGGCCAAAGTCACTATTGTCTAAGATATTGATCTATAGTCCTTTTAATTTTTTATAATTTCTAAAGTCCCTTGATTCACACTGAATAGATTTCATTTTCTGATTATGAATGGCTTTTGCAGATGTTTCTTCTCATTTTGAGTCAAGCCACACCAGCAAATGGAGGTCCAGAATGCTTTCTTCCATCTTTACCATTAAGGCACTTTGAAAGGCAACATTCTGTCAGTGATATTCTGAGTGCCTTGCAACCTGAAAGGCTCCTCTTCTGAAATGATTTAAGATCATGTTCCACTGCTATTCAGGAGGTTTTCACTAACCAGTAGTTTTAGAAGTAGATAGATAATCAAGTTATTCTTCCTGGTCTACCTTAGTCTGGAAGCTCAGCTGAAACCTGTCCACTATGAGCGACTCTGCTGGTATTTGACACACAGGTGACACAGTTTCCAGTATTATAACAGCACTCACGTCACCACAGTGTGACAAAGTAGCGGTGGCATAGGAGAACTACCTTTGACTATGTTATCATGTATAAGAAAACCATGCTGATCTTTACACATTGCTTAATTTAATTATCCCTTCAAGGTTAAAAAGTTTTTAGTAATATCCTTGTTTATAAAATGAAGAAACGGACTCTGACTTTCCTAATTTTGATATCCAGAAGATCCTATGATCTTAGACTGATCTCCACGTTTTATCTGTGAGAGAAATCACCTCTAGTGATGCGGTATGATTTTCCTCAGAAATATATCACACATTCAGTTGTTTATCAATGATTCATGTCTTACCACAAATTAGTTCACGTGTTCTTTGGGAATTTGGAAAAGGAAATGCATTTGAGGTTCTTAGTTTGGTGCTCAAATCTAGATTTTCTGACTATAGAAAACGTACTTGTCCTGTTTAGTTTTTAAAAAAAAAAAGGGAGAGGAAGAAGAAAAGGAAGAATGATAGGGAGATAAAGACACAGAAAAGCAGAACATGGGGAAGAAGGTAAATAAAGAAAAAGAGAAAAGAAGGGGAGGGGGGAGAAAGAGAGGGAAAGGCACAGTCAGAATGCAATGAAGAGTCAGGAGACAGAAGAGATGAGGGCAGGAGGGCCTGGCTGGACCACGTCCCTCAGAGCTTTAAGGCCTCTTGTAGTTTCTTTTTTCTTAAAGTAAACTTTCCAATCAGAAGATAAGAATCTGAGACAAAAAGAATGAAAAAGCTTGAAATGGAGACAAATAGGAGGAGGAAGATAAGAGGTGAGCATTGCTACAGAAACAGAGAAGAGGACCAGATGAACTTGTCCCAAAACAATTCACTGACAGGAATGATGTGGAAAGAAAAAGGGCATGCAGGATCAATGAAGATGCCAAAATGTTTCCCCATAGGCCTGAGTTAAAGCACACCATAGGAGTCAAAGACATGAAACAGAACATGTCTCCACAGAAGAATGAGCATCTTTGAAGTGTCTCCCCAAAAGAGATATGCCATGGAATGAGGCTTTTGAAGAAAGGAGAAAGAAAAAGTGGTTCAAGTAAATCAAAGGAAGTGATAAATCTGTCTGTGGCCCAAACCTGAAACAAAATACACATAGTTTAATTAATGCATTTAGCTACCTGATGGGGAGTTCCTCATGGTCAATCCTGCCTTAAAGCCTCTCTAAATTCAGGAGTTCTTTGAAGATAAAAAATCCCCTTTAAGTGCCCACTCTGTGATGATGACCATGGAGGCTATTAATTCCAGAGAGATGGAAATAAAACCACATACTTACTGTGTGATTAATACTCATGAGGGCTACTGTTGACTGTACCGTGTAGAGAGACCCTACAGGACAGGGTAGAACTGTCTCTGAGGGTTTCCAAGGCTCAAATGTTTACAGAAGCAGACTACTTTATTTTCTTCATTTTTCTCCCTTAGAATAACTGGTAAGTTTGAACCACTATCTCGGATAGCAGGTGAGCACTTAACCACCTAGTGCACCACCAGGGCACCTAAACACAGAGAGACAAGGAGAGAAATAAAGTAAAAAGAGAATAGACAAAAGCTGGATTTTCTGGATGTATCGAAAGTTAAGGGGCAATTTGGTGGCATATTGCATAGAAAGTTTTTGCACTGCTAACCCAACGGCTAAACTTCTCTGCTGGTTCGAATCCATCAGCGGCTCCTTGGAGAGAGATGGCTTGTCTCTCCTCCTGTACAATTTATAGCGTCAACATCCTGCTGGAGGGTCAGCTGTGAGTCAGTTCCAACAGCAATGTGGTTTTTGACAAACGGTTAACATGCTCCGCTACTATTAGAAAGGTTGTTGGTTAAATTTCCTCAATTATAGTCTAGAAAAATCGGTCATGCAAAAGGCAGAGAACATAGCTCGGCTTTGACCCTGTGGGATCACCATGAGTCAGACCAGACTCAAAGACAACTGTTGTTTTTGTTTTTAAGAAAGACATGTAAGTGACAGGAGTCCAGAATAAGAGCTGCATAGTAAAGTGGACTGAGGGTAGGGTGGGTGGGATTTGTATAACAATGAAAGAATATTTGTCTTTTCAAAGAGAAAAACAAATTAGCAGGAGAGATTGCACAGGGAGGAAAATGTGCAATAATGTATGACTGGAAATCCAAAGTCTCTGTAAACTTTCACTAAAATTTCAATTTAAAAAATGAGGGGGGAAGTGGGAGAGAGAATGCTTAAGGCATGAGGCATCAAGTATTGGGATCTGAGATGAGAAAACTAAAGTCACTTTGAGCTCGGGCTACATGAGAGGAAAGTAATTGTGTCACACTGAAGTGGAAGTCGTTACATTTCTAGAGAAGGGATACCACACACATTTAAAGTCATCAAGCACCAAGCTTTTACTAGCGACCTGGGAAAACCATGAAGGAAGATGCAAATGAGTGACTCTGAAAATGTGGAATTACTCCCACGTTTGCACATTCTCTGTGTTTCTCCCTCTTTTCTGCCTCTGTTTCTGCTCCTCTCTGAGTTTGTCGCTCTGATCTTATCAAAGTTAGCCACAATGAATTGACAATGGGCAAAACGGAAAAGAAGAAAGGTGGAAAAATAGCCTCGTAAAAAGAAACAAATTTGCAAATGTGTTTGCGTGGAGCTCAGCATATTTCCCCCTTTAGGATGGAGGGTGATTTCTAAGGGCTGTTCAAATATTTAGGAAGTGGTGGCCAAAGAAATGAATAAAGGGCAGGAGAAGAGAGTCTTACATTGAAGCAAAACTCTTCATTTCTTTATATGTTATTATTTGATTTAAGAATACAAAAGAATTCCTGAGATGTACTGATAAACCTGGGAGGAATTTAAAGCCACCATCAGTTCATCCTGTGGTGGAAGGTACGAAGGCGTCACCTGACGAGGCTGAAAGAACACAGAAATGGGGATAAGCAGCTCTGGCCTTCTGCTTTGTTCCTTCTAGGATGTTCAGCATTGAGCTGCCACCTGACTCCGTATTTTAATTTCTGAATTTGCGGTAAGATTGTTGTTGTGTCCTCAAGTTCATTTCAACTCATACTAATCCTGTAGGATAATAGTGCTCAATAGGGATTCTCCCCGGAGAGATCTCTCTGGTGGCCTACATAATAAGGTGTTGAACTGAAAACACAAAAGTGGTGCCTCTCTGCAGGTTCAAATCCACTAGTGGCTCTTGGGGAGAGAGATGGGCAGTCTCTCATGTAATTTATAACCTTTAAAAACTCACTACTCACTGGAGGGTGAGCAATGAGTAGATTCTGCCTCAATAGCACTGAATTTGCAGGGTTATTTGTTTGTGTGCCTGTTGGTTTTGAGAATCTTTTCAGGGAATTAGATTCCCCAGAGCTGCTGGTGAGTTCAAACCACCGACATACTTCTGTTAGCAGCACACAGTATCACTGTATCACCAGAGCTCTTTGCAAAGACTTGATTCTAAAAGCTTACTTTTCTACATCGACCAATTGTCTAGGTTTTGATAACAGAATGGAGTGCTGGCATTTTAATCATTACCTGGTATCTAATTTCAAACTGTTTTCCATTTATTGAGCTATGAACTCAAAACAGAAACAGAATTGAAGCAAAGTTTCACTTGTGTGTATGTGTATGTTAAAAGATATTAAAACCAAGCATTCACCAGTTCAATAATTTTTAGATGTATGTCTAATTGAGTGAATTTTATTACTTTCATCATGTTTACAACGAACATCACTGCTCTTTTAAAAACTAATCCAGTATCATTAACAGAGAGTCAGTATTCCGATAGCAATGACTCCCTAGACCCCCTTCCCTCCCATTCTTGTAATCACTAACTACTAATGAGCTTTCACCTCTACATACTTACCTTTTCTTGACATTCCATAAATGAGGTCTCATACAATATTTGCTTTTTTGATATTGAGTTATTCACTTAGCATAGTATTTTCAAGGCCCATCCATGTATAGAATGTGTCTTCATTTCTCTCTCTGTTGAGCATTTTCCCATTGTAAGTAAATATCACTTTATCAATTTGTCTGTTAATGGACAGTTCACCTATTTAGCCAGGATAATAATGCTGCATTTTAGTTAGGATAATGCTGTCCTGAATGTTAGTGTCTAAGTTTCTATTTGAGCCTCTGCTTATAAATATTTCCACTGGGGAAAGATGGGCAAGCTCCTCCTGTGAGATTTACAGCCTCTGAAAACCTGCTGGAGAGTCAGCTAAGAGTTGGTTCTCACTTGAAGGCAAGAAGTGACTGAGTGAGATTTAAGTATCTTGAATATGAGATTGGAATTTCTGGATAATATGACAGCTCCCTGTTCAACCAAGCCTTATTTTGCTAAGGTCCTTTTCAAGACCCAGCTTTTTTCATTCTAGAAAGTGCCAGCACAGGTTTCTAGACATTAATGTGTATCAGTGAACTTTTCCTTTCCTACACTGAAGAACAAGAGGGCACCCAACCTTTCCAGGGAGGCCAGAAGAGAGTGGAGGGATGAGTTCTCCTGCTCACCAGCTCTGTGAGTGGACACACACATTACTTCCTCTACTGTGCTACAGTTTCGCTCTTTAGGAAACAAGGATGGTATTGTGTGCATCATAGAGTTGTGAGGATTAAATGAAATAATCTCTATCTTTTCCATTTCTGCGGAGTCAGAACAGACTCATAGATGACCCTCCAGATGGTTTTCAGAGGTTGTAATTGCATAGGAGGAGATTGCTGCTTTTTTCCCCCACAAAGCAACTGTTGGTTTCTAACTTCTGGGCTTGAGTTGACAGCACAACTCCCTACTGACGAGGCCACCAGAATTGAAATTAAAACCAACTATAGCTACCCTCTAGTGGGTTCTCATGGGCAGTAAATCGCATAAGAGGAGATTGCCCATCTTTCTCCTGTGGAGCAGCTGGTGGATACAAACTGTGTTCCTTTGAGATGGCAGTACAACTCCTTACCACTAAGGCACCAGAGCTCCTGCATGAGTGAACTAGTCCATGAAAAACCCTTAGCACTGCATGTGACAGACTTTTAACCATAAACAATTATTTCAATGCTGTTGTCACTGATAAAATTACCAGAAAATTATTATAAAAAGAATAGCATCCAAGTAATTTTCTGCACTGTTTCAATTGTTATGACTTGCTTTTTCTTTCTTTTCTAATATTTATTCATTTAAATGAATAGATGGTTTATCTATTTAAAATCCAACCATTATAGATTATTTCACAGTAACAGTCGATGCCAAAGCATTGTTTTTCCTTTCTTTTTTAACACTTTAATCCACCCCACCTACTTTTCTGTGGGTCTCCAGGGTTAATTAGGAGCAGCTTTGTACTTGGGTTGTTGCTTAATCACCAAGCAAACCGTCTGAAGAAAGCTACGCATAGGTTTTTCATCTTGGCATCAAATTCCCAGGAAACCTGGAAAACCCTCTTTTGCTTGTCGAAGGCCACCTACAGAATTAGGTAATTATTAAAGGTGATTGCATATCAGAGCCTAAATATAGTGCCAAAGAACCACTCTTCACGCATGTTCCCCTCACAGCAAAGGAATCAGAGGCACCGCCATGTATTTTTGAAGAGTAAATCTTTGTGCTAATTAATTATATTAATATCAACATGTTGATATTGATATAATTAGCACAGTGGATGACACTGATATAATTAGCACAAATATTTACTCTTCAGAAATAAGTGGCAGTGCATATGCATATAATAACCTTAATAATAATACCGAGCAGTTATGGCACCGTTTTCTCTGAGGAGCTGATATAAAGGCATAAATAGCAAACAGCCGAGGCTCAAAGCTCATTGAGAGCTATGACAGCACCATTCTGATAGCAAAGGCTTGTGTAGTCTGAAGAAACCCCATTAAATATGTCCCCATAAAAATACCAGGGGACATACCCCCCCAAAATAGAAGTGAATTTCCAAACTGCCACCAATAGGCCTAAGTCTGAAATATAAACCTATATCAATTGTCATTGAGTCAGACTCTTTTTTTAAAAAAAAAATCTGATTAATGCTCAGGTATCCACTTTCTAAACAACATGCCTCTGGAAACTCTACGAACTTTGAGAAACAATGATAGTTATAGAAAAACTTCAGGTCTTTTGTTCACAGGGTCACTATGAGTCATGCTTGACTAGACAGCAATCAGCAACAACACTCTTAAACCCACAGCTATTTGTTTTTGAGATGAAAGAGGTTTAGGTGGAAATGAGAATTTGGGGGGAGTAAGTTGAATTGTATTCCCTGCAAAGACATGTGAGGTTCTACCCACATTACTGGGCTTCTGAGAGTGACCTTGTTCAGAAAAAGGGTCTTGGAAGATGTTATCCGTTATCATGAGGTTACCTGGAGAAGGATGAGTCCTAGTTCTATTCGACTGACGTCCTTATAAAAGAGAAGAGAGTCAGAGAAACACAGGAAAGATGATCATGTATAGAAGCATCTGGAAGTCAAAGAATACCTGGGGCTACCAGAAGCTGGAAGAGTCCAGCAAAGATTTTCTCCTAGAGGCCTCCGGGGGAGCGTGGTCCTGCCAACGTGTTGATCTGGATGTGTGAGACAACATACTTTTGTGCTTATAGAAGTCATCCACTCAGTGCATTTCATGATAGTCACTGTAAGAAACTAAAGCAAGGAGCACATAGAAAACATTCTTATTTCCCTGCCCCCATTGCCTTTGAAATAGGAAGATCTTGGGCCTGTTGACAAAGAAATTCCACCCTGGATAGTGGGCCTTATATGACGTAGATTCCATACCTCTATTCACATGACTGTGGCAGAAGAGAAAATTTGGGAGGAAAAGTGTTTATGAAAATGTAAACCACCACTGTGAGCCACGTCGAATGCTTGCTTTGACACTCTGGTGTCAGGGTCCTCGAAGCACTTCCCTACTGTGTTTGGGATGGGAGATGTTAACCTCAACAAATTCCTTGATTTTTTTAATTTCTGAGTTCAGGCTTATGTAGTGATACATTTCTTGCCATAACAGCTGTATTTCCAATGACCACAGTTTTGAAGTCATTGTATCATACACACAGAAATATACACACACGTACATACTTGTATATAAACACGAACAACAAACTATAACAATCTGTTCACACACTAACTCACTGATGAGCATAAAAGGCAAATATCCAGAGGCTTTTACGTGTGTTGCATTTAAAAAAAAACAACAAAACCCTCACTTACTGGCAAACCTCTGAAAAGTAAGCACAGCTTTATGGACTGACAGAAAGGAACATTCGTTATTGTAACCCCCTCTCCCTCTGAGCACAAACTTCTGTAAAGCAGCCTCCCAGATGTTCGGTTTCTTAGTGCCTCTTTGGATGTGAAGATTGCACAGCAGGAGGAAACATCTGGGGGAATGGGAGGGTTTCAGAGAGAGATTTAGGACACTAGTGTGTTCTAAACTATAACGCTTGAGATATGTGTCAGAGATAAGGCAGCCTTCTTTGTTGATTACAAAGCATTTCTGGATATAAAAGCAGATGATTATGCCAATATTATTCTTGAGATTTTTAGCTTTCACAATATTAATATTCTAGAGAAATCACATTTTTCTCAGTTTTAGAATTTCAGTTGTAAATTTATATTCTTGCTTACTGTGACCCCTACATAATATGTATATATGTATTTTATATGTGTTTGCAGTTTTATAACATCAACAACTTGCGTTATACAGATGGCACAACCTTGCTTGCTGAAAGTGAAGAGGACCTGAAGTGCTTATTGCAGAAGATCAAAGACTACAGCCTTCAATATGGATTGCATTTCAACATCAAGAAGACAGAAGTGCTCACCAATGGGTCAATAAGCAACATTATGATAGATGAAGAAAATATTAAAATTATCAATTATTTCATCTTACTTGGATCCACAATGCACACCCGTGGTATTACCATGAGCAGTCAGGATATATATCGCACTAGAAAAGTTTGCTGTCAGAGACCTTTCTAAAGTCCTGGAGAGCAATTATATCAGTTTAAAGGCCAAGGTGAATTTGATTCAAGCCTTGTTTTTATCTCCTGCTATGCATCTGAGAGTTTAATGATAAATCAGCATGGCAGAAGAAGAATTTATTCCTTTGAGTTGTGGTGCTGAAAAGGTATACTGAATATGCTATGAATAGCCAAAAGATTGAACAAGTATGTCTTGGGAAAAGTGCAGCCAGAGTGCTCCTTAGAGGTGAGGAACATAAAGCTTCATCTAACATACTTTGGGCATGTTTTTAGGAGGCTCTATGAGGAGCTCTGGTGGCCTAGTGGCAAGAATCTGCTCTGCAATACCAAAGGCATGCAGTTCAAGGTCACCAGGTCTCCATGGGAGAAGGATGGACAATCTCTTCCTGTGCGATTAATTGCCTCTGAAAACCTGCCAGAGGGTCAGCTATGAGTTGATTCCAACTCTATGGTACACAACAACAACAACACATTCCTTGGAAAAGGACATCATGCTTGGAAAGGTGGAGAGTCAGCAAAAGCAAGGAAGACCTTTAACAAGATGGACTGATACATTGACTGTGGCAGTGGCTTAAGAATGTCAGAGACAATAAGGATGACACCAGATAGGATAGAGTTGGATATTGTTGTTCATCGGTTTGGTATGGAAAATTTAAAAGCACACAACAACAATCACACTTAAATTACATTGGCCTGTTGATAAAGGACTTCATGGTTACAGGGGTAAGAAGTGGAAAGTTTTAGCATCTCATGAGCATCATAGCTCAGACATGATGTCTTTCTTTCAAGGTAGTTTGAGGTTCAGTCTTAATGCTTATGATTGTCTCATTTCATTTTGACATCGTAATTGAGACTAATCTCCATCAATTTTCCCCCCTCTATATTCTTGCGTCCAAGTTTAATCTTCCACGGCAATTTGAACATAACGGCATTGGGATGGGCACTTTCTTGGAGACACACATTGGAATCATTTTGCCATCGTCTCCTCAGTTTGTTGCATTTTGGTAAGCAGGTATCCGAAGGCACACACTGAAATCATTTTACCAGCATTATCTTGCTATTTAATAGCTTCCTAACAGAGTATCCAAAGAAACACTCTGGAAACATTTTACCCTCCTAATTTCATGTTGTAATGACATCAAAATGTCATAAAGCAATTACCATCCCAAGCACAAAATGATCTTTAGAAGTTACTTTCTCTATAGGCTCATTAACTTCTTTCTAGCTTTAATATCTTGATTGTTTTAAAAAAATGCTCAATACTAATTGAGAGACATCATTTAAAGCTGAATACCATTTATTTAGCACGGTCGCTCGCTCTTTTTTTTTTTAGACCAAATTGCATCAGGCTGTCAGAACCCTAGATTTATAGGTATACACACACCTTCTGACCTCTTCAGTTAAAATTCTAAGTGAAATTGATCTGGTACAAAGCAGAAATCAGCATAGCACATGGATTGCTTTGGGGACAAAGGGGACCCAGGGCGTGGCAATGTCCTTGGCAGCAAGCACATCCCAAGTGTCCACAGCTGACCCTCTCCTCCCGACCCCTCTCCCCTGCTGTGAAATGTTAACTGGAGAGATTTCCCAGGTCCACACAACCATCTGATTCCAACTACCCACGTTTTTAATGATTGTGATCTGCCAGGTGTGTTTCTCCAAATGGAAACTCTAAATCAAAGAGAGCGGACAATGACAAATGGAGTTCAGCTTAATTCTGGAGCCATAAAAGGTGCAGGCTGTGATTTGCAGCTGCACCTTTCTGCAACAGCTAGAGGAACAGTTGCAAGCCTGTGCTTTTCTGTGGTTGTTTTTCTGTAGGCTGTCTGAAACAAATGTGGAACGGCAAGCCACCTCGACAACCTCATCTACCATCAGGATAGGAGCCAATTTTCCTCTTCTACATGGGCCAGGTAATACTCATAACTTAACCTTTAGCTTTTGGAGTGCATCGTTACCTGCATAATGGAAGGCTTGGAAATTAGCTCAACTGTTTTTGCACAAAACAATGCCAAAGACATCCAGGACTTTCCACTCAAATCAAGAGAGAAAATGGCCTCTGATTGTTCTCTGTCCGTGACTAAATAGCACACCTATGTTCTTGCCAATGTTTTTCTTCTCGTTCTGTTTTAACACTCTCTCAGAGGTGACTGATGGAGCCACAAGCAGCCAGTTCTATCATTTGCTCGAACTGTTTTGATGGTGCCAAAGAGTTGGTTCAGATATAAAGTTTCAAACAGGGAGGAGCTATTTGTTTAATAATAAATAGCAAGGAAGATATATGAATAAAAATAAGCATCTTAATGATTTACCATTGCTATGAAACCAATAGTCTGGAGATTCAATCCGATATCTGCAAATTTGTATAATCCTCAGGGTAAAACAATTTAATGGGCTGTCTTTTTTATAGTTACAAAAGGCCTTTCGTGTGATCAATTATACATAAGAGTACAATAAATGTAACTTTCTTCATACTAATCACATCTAACTTAAATCCTCCTGTTGGTCTTTGGAGTGTATGTGGCATTCCCAGTAAAGTTTTTCGTTCCGACTCTTATCAAAAGTTAATCTGCCCAGAACTTCCAAATAAATTGTCAGTACAAGGGCCTTTTTCATTTTTTTCCCCCACAGTAAATAAAATTGTTCAAACAATGTGGTTCATTAGCACACTGCCACTTCACTCTGTGTTGGCCCCTTCTACCACAGGGCTGCCCTGCTGTTTCAGTCAGCCAGTGGGCAGTGGAAGTTGGCTTGATGGGGGTTTGTTCTGTTTGGTTTTGTTTATATTTTGTTGAAAGGCAGCCTAACACTGTGTTAACACTGTCACCTGAGGCTAAGAAAACTTGGCTGAGAGATGGATGCTTCCACACTCTCACTCCAGTGACAGGTCCTTGGAGAGCCTGGGACCTTCCCTGGTTCCTATAAAATTAAAATTCCCATTTGCTTTATTATATGCTTAATTGGTTTGCTCTTCTATAGAACAGGAAAGTAAAATGACACCCCCTTGTCATGTGCCACTTAAGTTAGGGTTAAAGGTCATTTAGGCTTTAAAAGTCTGTGTGAAAAGCAAGAATTCGCTAAATTGCCTTTGTCAATCAGTTGTTGCCTGACTATGAATGAGTTGATCCAATAAATGTGCTTTGGAGCCACGATTAAGTAGCAGAATCTGTTCTAGATGTTGTAGATACAGTCATTACTAAGAATTAAAGCTGTGCTTGCTCTGAGGAGTAGCATGGACAGACTTTCAGGCACCACATCCATTCCTATACACATACTATACACAGTTCACTGCCAAATATGGAACATTTCAGCATATAAGCGAAAGGACTGGAAAAAATGGGGGAGGGGGAGAAGGAAAGCACTGTGATTCTCTACAAGCTTCCAATAAGCTTCAAAGAAAAGCTTCTGAGAAAGGAGATTTTGCAAAGTCCCAGTGGGATAATTAACTAATCCCTCGAGGTTAACTTTTGGGGCTGCATATCCTGAGAAAGTTCCACAGATGTGAACATTTTAGAAAATCCAGGCCTTACCACTCCAAGATAAGGTGAGAGCGTGTGTGAGTGCGTGTGAGTTTGTGTGTATGTGTGGTTTGCCCAAGAGCACTTAAGAAAACATACTGAAGGTTCTCTCATTGCTGTCTGTTCCATGATTTTGACTTTTCAATTCTGATTTGCTAAAGAAATCAGGCTGCCAGCAAAGTACAGCAAATTGGAAAAATGAACTGGAACATCATAATCTGCTTCAGCTAAAGCAAAGAAAAAGACATCTGGTAGACCACTTGGAAGCCAGCCAATGATGAAGACTTCAATTAAAATAAAGAACATGTCCTCGGGAGAGCATCTCTGAGCTCAAGAAGTTATAAGTCCAGTGTGCTACTTGAAAGCCAACTACTAGAGAAAAAGTCATTTTCAAATAAAGCAAGACAGAGTGAGAGAGTCTTGAATTCTTCCAAGAAAGCCATTCTTGCATGTACTGTTCTAACTGACGACTTAATAGGAGTTGGAGCTGCCACCAGCAAAGCAGGAAAAGGCTATCACATGGGAAGCGAGGCTTCAGCTCTGCTCTGTAAATGTTTCTGGGGAAACTCAAGAGATGACGCTCAAGGATAAAGGGGGATAATGGTGTAACAAAAAGTGTGCTGGACCAAGGGTTATCTGACTTTGGATTCAGGTCCAAGCCTGTCACTTTTTACCTGAGAACCTTACACAAAAGGCATTAGCTTTAGAAGTTTCTGTTTCCTAAGCTGAAAAAAAAATGAGGGCATTCAAAACCTTCTCCATAAAAGTAAGGGAGGAGACCTTGACACATTTTCTGGAAAGACGCTTAATATAGCTGCTAGCGTATGGTATAGTTACAAAATATTAATTAAATAGAATATGCCAGATGGATGAGAAAAAACACCTTAAGTAAGAATTAGGTATTCATTTTCATATTGTTGATGTTGTTAATCGCCATCAAACTGGCCCTTCGTTCACAGAATACAAAGTAGAACTGCTTCAAAGTGTTTTCCTGGTTGTAATCTTTAGAAAAGAAGTTCTTCATGCCTTCTTCCATGGAGACAGTAGAGAAATGGAATATACTAAAAAATTATTATGTAAATACCCTGACTCATGAGATAATATCTATTTTGCTGAAAGAAGAATCATGGAAGAGATGGAAAACATTATGTATGCTTCAGGAAGACAAGGTTTGAACATAGAAACAAGTGACCAGCAAGGCCTTAGCTTCTCCATGGAGAAAGAAGACATGGTTGCAAGTGAAGAGGTTTGTTAATAGGCGTACAGCGTACTTACTAGCCTCTTGATGTGTTAATAGAAGAGTAATGATTGATAGTCTTGATATCAAATTACTAACAAGAACCATTCTGTGTTTTAATTATTCACAGAAATGCTAGATAACTATAAGACCAAACACCTGGGTGAATTGTGTCCTAACTCTCAAAAGGGAAATTCTGAAATAACTATCAGAACTAAATGCCTTAGTGGAAATTGTTCACTGAGCCCTCAGAATCACTGATACCAGACAAAATCGATCTGTATTGAGCCTTTTCTATAACTTTATTAATGCATATTGTATATATAATTCTCTCTCTCTCTCTCTCTCTCTCTCTCTCTCTCTCTGTCTTCTGCCAGATTGGAAGCGTCCAAGAAGTGATCATTTTCTCTTACTAATTTTAGATCCTCAGTTTCAGTAATAGAAACAAGCACACCTGGAATAAGCTTAATAACAACAATACGATCAATGAAAGAATGAAAAGATGTGACTCAAAGAGTTCCCTCAGACCACTGCCTCATAGGAGTGTGATGTGCACATGGTGAGAGAAGCAGTGGGCAGATATTAAGAGTAGGAAAGTTAAGCTGATAGAATTTAATAAATATGGGAAGGAAGAACACTAGTCAAATTGTTTTTAGGTGTTTTCAGTAGCTTGCAACTCACAGAGACCAAATGAGCAATAGACCAGAAACTTGCCCTATGTTACTAGCCGTATACAGTGAATAATTGTTATCATCATTGTTGTTATATATCATCAAATCATTTGTGACTCAGAGCGAACCTGTGTACAACCATTCTGAACCCGGCTCTATCCTGAGCCAAACTTACACTTATTCCCATCAGCCCAGTCACTGAGTCAATCCATCTCATTGAGGATCTTCCCTTCTTGTGCTGTCCCTCCACCTTCCCAAGCATAATGTCCCTCTCCAAGGACTGGTCTCTTCTTGCAACATGCCCAAAATATGTCAGACAAAGCTTCAGAGTCCTTATATCCAAGGAGCAGCCTGGTTTCACCCTCTCTAGGACTAACCTATTTGTTTTCTTAGCAGTCCATGGTATATTCAATACTCTTCTCCAGTACCACAGCTCAAAGGCATCAGTTCTCCTTCTGTTATACCTAGTCATTGTCCAGCTTTCTGATGCATAGCAAATAATTGCAAAGACCATGGCCCAGATCAGGTGCACCTTAGTCTCCAGACTGACATCTTTGCTCTTCAGTACTCTGGAGAGGTCCCTGACAGCAGATTTTCCAATGCAATTAATCCTTTAATTTCCTGGCTGCTGGTACCAAGAGTGTTGATTGTGGAACCAAGCAAGCTGAAGTGTAAACAATGTATCTTCACCATCTACCATGATGCTGCCAATTGGCCCAGTGGTGAGAATCTGTTTTCTTGATGTTAAGTTTCAATTCATATTGAAGGCTGCAGTTCTTTTTTTTTTTAATTTTTTTTGTCACAATAAAGTTTATTATGAAAACAGGCTGCATGGGGACAAATACATTTAAGTTGGGTGGCTCAGGTGAAATAATGTGGCTCAGGTGAAATAATGCGGCTTCTTGACATTGATGCCATACTCGCTGAGAGGAGTCAAATCCTCCATGGTTAGAGTGTACTTGCGGTCCTTGCTCTTGCTTCTGGAGCTGCCAGAGGCTGTACCCTTCATTTTGCAGTGCTGTAGGGCATCGTTGGCAATATCTGAGATGAATTTCTGAGCAGCTAGGGAGATGAGCCGAATTATGCGTGGATCCGAGGCCTCAAAGTCAGCATGGTTTAGGTAGTAACCAGTCACTGCATCTGGGATCGTGGGTGTGTAATCTTCCAGCTGCATCAGGAAGTCCACGAGCGGCGTGCTGGACACCACCGGCTTCACGTCCCCGTTGGCTGCGCTCGGCAGTACATAAACCCCGTTAGACATGGCACCTTCGGGGGGCGCCGCGCCGCCTGCTGACACGGGAACCTCCCCTCGCCCTTGGGCCGGCTCCCCTGCCCGCGCCGCTACGGGGCCCGTGCCTCCAGACACAGCTCCAGCTCCGGGCCCCCCTGCGGTCCCCGCGGGGCTGGCCTTGTTCTCGGCAGCCGTGCTGACAGGCAGTGCGGCGGGGGCCGATACCGGCGGCGCAGGCACCGGGGCCGAGGCGGCGTTGGCCGGCGCCACCTCGGGATCCGCGCCGGAGCCGCTGCAGCTCATCGGGCCGGAGGGAGAGGCGGCGAACCTTAATTTTTTTTGTTGTTGTTTTATTATTTTTGTGTGCGTGTACCGTCAAATCAGATCTGACTGGTACAGGAGGAGATTGACCCTTCTTCCCCGGCAGAGCATCTGGTGGATTTGAACCGTTCGCCTCTGGGATTGTAGTTGCAGCTCCTTGCCACTAGGACACCAGAGCTCCCCTAAGGCTGCAGTTCTTGACCTTCTGCAGCAAATGCCTCAGGTGCATTCCTTAGATGTTTCAGCTCATGTACTTTGGGCATGCTCTCAAGAGGCACCAGTCCTTAGGAAAAGGCATCACACTTGGAAAAGCAGAGGTCAATGAAAAAGAGATAGATTCTCAATGAGATCGATTAACTCAGTAATTGCAACAACTGATTTGAGCATCACAAAAATGATAAGGACAACATAGGGTCGGGCAAGGTTTAGATCTATTGTTCATGGAATTACTATGAGTTGTAGTTGGCTCAGCAATATTTAACCACATTGACAAGGATCTGTAGGTTCCAAGAGCAGCTGAGTTTGTACCTAAGAACTGAAATCTTACAGAAGAAATCTCCTCAAGTATCTTGAAAGAGAGGAAAAGGAATTAAAACCCAAACTATGGGTGGGGTTATGGAGGAAGCTGAGCTCTGGCTTGCTTATCAACAGCATTGAACACAGTTGGGAAGAAGGAGGAAGATGCTCAGAATCTTTATTTGATGAGGTTTGTGTAAACATTTTTCCTTTTGTTACCTCTCTCTTTTGCTATTTGATGGAGAGAAGCACAGAAAAGAAATTCATTTACACCATCAGGTAAAGTATAGAATTTGGACTGCTTCCCTCATAGTTTTCTGACATTTCTCCTCACATGTAAGAGGTACACGCACACTTGCCAGTTACAAAAAGGAAAATCAAAAGAGGCAATCAGATATAGCTTATCACATTGCTATGGCTCTTGATAGTAACACTTCATAAAACCTACTCTGGCAATGAAGGTCGTTTTACATGGGAGTGAGTCAGGGGGAAGGAGTGGTAAGGTTTTTCTAAGGTGCCTCACTATTCTACCACTTGGGAGCATTGCACTGAACACAAATGTCTATGTTAATAAACAAAATTAAATCATCTTCAGAGACTCTCAGCAGCCATGGGAAATTTTCTGTAAATAAATATTTCTTTTGCATGGACATCCATGACCTTATGACCATAGATTCTACAGAATGGGATCATGAAAGAGACCCAATCCTGGACTTGCCATTCACCTTGAACAAGCTAGTTACTTTCTCTAAGGCTCTGCTCCAGCTTTTATAAGAATGTACAAGATTCCATCTCTCTCACTGAGAGGATTAAGTAAATGAAAGTGCCTAGAATGTGTCTAAATGTTAATAGTATGTGTTATCTTGATGTAATTCTACAGAGCATGGACTTCTCACCCCACCTGCTTTACTTTGACATTGGGAAGGAGAGAAGATCACTGTGCCTGACGCAAAGAGTAAAGAAAGTTGCTCAAAGTCGAAGTGCTTCAAACAAGCATACCCCTTATAGTTCTGTGAAGGCCAGAATCTACTCTATATGCGGTTAGGTCTTTCTAGCCTTAAAATTAATGACTTAGAACTGTTTGAACTACGAAGCAGTTGAACCTAGCAGGTAGGGAAAGAAAACAAGTAATTGCTGGTAGGTACCCTGTAGTGGGCCAGATAGACACAGTGACTGGGTTAAGAGGGGAAGGAAGGTGTGTCAGAGACAGTGAGAGTGGTTCAGGACAGGACAGGGTTAAAAGCTATTGTGCATAGGGTCGCTATATGGTTGTTTATGTTTATTGACTATGCAAAGGTGTTTGACTGTGTGGATCTATAAAATGAGGATAATGCTAATACATATCTCATAGGGTTGTTGTGTGGAATAAAAAAAAACCTCCCGTGTATAAATCATTTATTATAATGTTGGTAAGTAGTTGGTGCTTCATATAATGTTATTAATGATGGTAATATTACATACTGTTATTAACTTTCTCTAATTCCCAACTTTGTCCAGCTCAAGATGATTATTGTTAAGGAGAACCTGATAAATGTCCTGTAAAGCAAGACCAGGAAGGGACATGGGACTTGGAGGAGGAGGGAGGTGTATGGATGCCATTAAACATTGGGCCTTGCTGGCCATGAGGTGTCGAGGCACTTCTGAGAGCAGGCAAGTGGTTCTGGGTTACCCAGTAATCAGGATAAGCATGGGTTTACTTGTGCTTATTTACCAATCTATAGTGACCGATCTCACATATAATAAAAGACAAACACATTCAAGATTCTGCTTCTGAGTGTGGGTAGCATCTCTATCTCTACTAACTCCACAGTGTCCTTCTGAAGATTCAAATCCTTTAAATTTGCACTCTCTGACAGGGACAGAGTTCTACATGCAAGGTAATCATGGGTTTCCTTGGGCTGGCTTTCCGCTCCGGACTGGGCTTTCCCAGATTAGTAAACAAGTAAAATAAATTTATCTTCCTTACTGAGTAAGCCACACTGTAGCCAAGACTCCAGACACTTCATTTTCACAAGAGTTCTAGATAAAGTAGTATACTTAGTACTTTTTTCTGCCACTTGGTATTTATTATAATCTCGACTGGGGTCCAGGGGACTAAAAATAAGACTTAAAATACACTTATCAGGGCTCCAGTGTACCTGATTGGTTCACACCTGCTTGATCCATGACAGTCTCAGAAACATCTAGCTCAATCAAACCAATCGGCTATCAGCATAGTGTGTTCTTATCAGTGCCCAAGTTCTGAGAAAACCATAAGATTTTGTCCGACTAATGTGTTACAGCTCTACTTTTCCAGCTCCCGTAGCACTGTTCCTGGAAAAGTGGCTCAATCTCAGGATGTTGTTTCTTCCAAATCTTGGGTGGGGTTTTGGTTTTGGTTTGTTTTGGGTCTTTCCCCCCTCAGTTTGAAGTCTTCCTGTGACACATCCCAACCAGGCTGAAAGTCAAGTGATGCCTCCCTTACAAATTACCCAGAACTCAGAGGATAAGGTATCACCCATGCTGGAGCCCACAAGCTCTCTTAGCTGGGGTGATGGAAATCAGGAAGCTGTCTGCTTTCAGTCACACTTTGCTCTTGTTCAGAGAGTGCCATGTAGATAGTTTTATAGTTAACACAGGAAGGTCATGAAGTGAATCTGATTGAGTAAGAAAACCATTTATGACAGGAAGTGTTAAAGGTTTTTCTTTCATTTCCCCCATCTGTCCTCCTGTTGCCAATGCACTATCCACAAGTCATCAATTCCATCTGCTTCTCTAGTCAACATTGTTGTTTATAGATGCCTTTGAGTACATTCCAATTCACAGTGGCCCCATGTAACAGTAGAACTGCCCTACATGGTCTTTGCAATTACTTGCTAGGCATAAGAGAGTTGGGCAATGACCAAAGATGACAGAAGAAGAATTGATGCCTCTAGAGAAGAGTACTGAATAAACCATGGACTCTTAGGAGAACAAACAGGTTCATCCTAGAGAAGGTGAAACCAAGCTACTTCTTGGAGGCAAGGATTTTGAAACTCCATTTCAGAAACTTTGGGCATGTGGCCAGGAGGGGCCAGTCTTTGGAGAAGTCATATCATCTGCATAAATAATAGTTGATAATAAATCTTCCTCTAATCCAGATGTCACTTTCTTTATATGGGGTCCAGTTTTTTTAAATTGTTTGTTCAGCATACAGATTTAATGTTGTTGTTATATGCCATCAAGTGGGAACAGACTCAGAGCTGACCTTCCAGTGAGTTTTCAAGGGTGTAAATTATATAGAAGGAGATTATCTTTCTTTGTCCTATGGAGCAGCTGGTAGATTTGAATACTCTGCCTTTGGGTTGGCAGTACAGCTCCTTACCACTAAACTACCAGAGCTCCCTCTGTTGAAGAGCCAGTATGTACGATGAAAGAATACAACCCCGACACCTTTCCTCATGTTAAACAATGTAGTATTCTCTTTTTCTATTTGAATTACTGTTTCTTGATCCACGTCCAGGTTCCCCATGAGCACAATTAAATGTTCCAGAATTCCCATCCTTCTCAATGTTATCTCTGATTTATTATGATCCACACAGTTCAATGCTTTTGCACAGTCTATGAAACACAATGAAACATATTTCTGATATTCTCTGTTTTCAGCCAAGATCCATCTGATATCAGCAATAATATCCCTCCTTGGCCCCCTCTGAATCCTGCTTTAATTTCTGAAAGTTCCCTGTTACTATACTGCTCCAAACATTTCTGAATAATTCTCTGTGTGCAATAATAGTTATATTGTTTTGTATTTTAGGTATTTTGTTGTTGTTTTTATGTGCCTTCAAGTCACCTGTGACTCATAGTGATCCTATGTACAACAGCCCTAAACCCTGCTCTATCTTGTGCCAATTTTATTGTCTCTGACACACCTACCCCTATTACCCCAGTCACTAAATCAACACATCTCATCGAGGGTCTTCCTCTCCTGCACTGTTCCTCCATCCTCCCAAGCATAACATCCTTCTCCAGAGATTAGTCCCTCTGCAATATGTCCAAAGTATGTCCAATGAAGCTTCACAATCCTTGCCTCCAAGGAGCAGCCTGGTTTAAACCGCTCCTGGAAAAACCTGCTTTCTGTAGCAGTCCATAATATATTCAATACTCTTCTCCAACACCAAAGCTCAAACACATCAATTCTTTTTCTATCATTCCTAGTCATACCAGAGGAACGTCTGCCTGTGTTTCACTGACTATGCAAAGACATTTGACTGTGTGGAACACAACAAACTGGCTAACTCTGAGAAAAATGGGAAACCCAGAACACTTGATCGTGCTAATATGAAACCTATACTTGGACCAGGAGGCAGTCTTCAGAAAAGAGCAAGGAAACGCATGGTTCAAAATTGGGAAGGGTAAAAAAAATAAAATAAACTAAAAAAATTGGGAAGGGTATATGCCATGGATGTGTCTTAGCTCCATACCTTTTTCAGTCTGTATGCAGACAGATTATCTGAAAGGCTGGGATCTATGAAGAGAAATGTGGCATCAGGATTTGATGTAGACTTATCAACAATCTGCATTATGCAAATGACACAGCACTGCTTGCTGAAACTGAGGAGGTTCTGAAGCACTTGCTGCAAAAGGTCAAGGACTACAGCCTTCAATATGGATTGAAGTTCAATATCAAGAAACAAAGATTCTCACCACCAGACCGATTGGCACCATCGCAATGGATGGTGAAGAGATTGAGATTGTAAACAGCTTTAGTTTGCTTGGCTCCACAATCAACACTTTTGGCACCAGAAGCCAGGAAATTGAAAGATGTATTGTGTTGGGAAAGTCTGCTGTCAGAGACCTCTCAAAGTATTGAAGAGCAATGATGTCAGTCTAGAAACTAAGGTGCACCTGATACAGGCCATGATCTTTGCAATCACTTGCTATGCATCAGAGAGTATTTTGTTGGCTTGCCTTCTTTTGGAGTGGGTATAAATATACGTCTTTTTCAGTCTGTTGGCCAGGTAGCTCTCTTCTAAATTTCTTGGCATAGTTGAGTGAGCATGTCCAGAGGAGCATCAGTTTGTTGAAACAGGTCACTTTGTATTCCAACAATTCCTGGAACCTAGACTTTCACCAAAAACTTCCGTGCAGCTTGAACTTCTTTCTTCATTACCATTGTTTCTTGATCCTATGCTACTTCCTGAATGGTTTAGTGCCAACCAATTCTTTCTGGTACAGTGACTGTATTTTATACATTTTGTTTTAATGTTTCTTCCTGTAACATTCAATATTTTTCCCATAGAACTTTTCAGTGTTGGTAACTGGAACTGTAATTTTTTTTTTCTTCAGTTGGAGTAATTCTGAGAATATTCTTCCTTTTTGGTTTTCTAACTTCATTTCTTTGCAAATTTCATTATAATATTTTGCTTTGTCTTTTCAAGTGGCTTTTTATATTATTCTGTTATGTTTTCTTTTCTCATCGATTCTTCATTTTGCTTTAGCTTCTCTATATTTTAGAGCAATTGCAGAATCACTTCTGACATCCATTTTGGTTCCTTCTTTCATTCCTGACTTTTTAACGACCTTGTGCTTTCTTCCTGTATGATGTCCTTGATATTATACCACAATTCATCTGGTCTTTGTTCGTTAGTGTTCAAATCATTCAGTGTATTTATGTGACAATCTCGAAATTCGAGGTGGCTTACACAAGGGCAACATTATTTGCTATGACTCTTACTGGTAGCATCTTTGTCAAATTTATTCACCACTGTGAATAAGTCCAGAAGTGAATCTTAATCAGAATAAGTGCAAAGTAATAACTGCAACAAATTAGGTACTTCAGAGACTTACTATCTTAATGTACTAACTACCAAAATCCACTGGACAAAATAGTCTCCTTTCATAAATTAATAACTTGTTGCCACCTATAGATCACTCTTTGTTAACACTTAAGCTGTGAAAATCCCACAAAGCTTCTCTAGAAGGCACAGTCTTGCCATAAACTGGAATTGACTCTATTCCAATGGATTTGTTTGTTTTAAGGGCATGGAGAAGTGTATGGATTTGTAGGCAGTATAAATGGAGCACAAGGTGACAAGGCTCCAGAGAGATGCAATATTTCCAAATATCTTCAGGACAGTTTGTAGATAGGAAGTCTATGCCACCTTCATCAGTTTTCCAGCATTTGAAGGCATCACGTCCTCTCCAGAGAGAGAACACAGGTGTAGTGGTCCGACCTTTCCTCCAAGTCTCTCCCAAGCCTGAGGGTGTGGTTAGTGGCCTCTACAATGGACGTTCTCCTCCCTCTCCTCACTAGGAGCATCCTGCTTTTATCCAGTATGTCCAGAAATATTCTTGTCTTTGACTCCTTGCAATCAGAGAATGTGTGGTCATTTGATTAAGATCTGCCCACTGAGGAGTAGTCAGTGCATGAAGTATCTGGTAAAGTCAGCCAAAAGGCAGATTAACTGACATATACTTTGTTTGTTTCTCCCATTTTCCTTCCTGGAACATAGATATGATAATGAGAGGTAGAACAACCGTCCTGTGGCTATGAAGATGAAAACACAAATGAACAAAGATGAAAAAGAAGAGGGAAAAAAATGTGGAAGGAACCATGATTCCATCCGTGGAGTTGGACCTCTAACCTTGGAGTGTTTCTTTTTGGGCAATTTCTCCAATGAGAACAATTTTTTCTCTATTTAATGAAACACATTTTTCTCAAGTTTCACTTACATATGCAATCTTGAGTGCCAGAAACTAAGAATGAAAGAAAACCAGTACCCATCGTCAGACCTACTGTAGTTCTGAATCATGGCACCCTCTCACCGAGTTTCTGAGGCAGTAAATCTTCGCCATGGGGCAGCTAGTAGGTTTGAACTACCAGCTTTTCAGTCAGCAGACCAACACTTATCCTACTCCTACTACTCCAGCAGAGTTCCTTCAAAATGGGAGAAGAAACTTGACATTTATGTTTCCATTTTCTCTGGCTCCATCTCTATTTAAAAGTGGATTATCCTCAGGTCACATGCATTCTTGGTTACCTGTTCCATGTGTTAACTGCAGGGCCTGCTTTTGTTGGGGAAAGGGTTTACAGCCTGAGGCTGTGAAGGAAAATATCAGGACTCCTAGTCGTGATCACGCATCTAAGTATTTTGTGATCTCCAAAGCAGACTTTTAGAAACCAGCTGAATATTTTGTTCTCCATCTGCCTAACTCATGTGTCCATCTTTTAGTGAGTGCAACATTTAGAATTTGTTCTTAGTTGCCATGGAGTTGGCTCTGAGTTATGGTGACTTTATGTTCAACAGCATGAATGCTTTGCCATCCTCCTGGTCAACCTTTGTTTGGATCTTTTGTTGCTGCTGTTACATCAATCCATTGAGGACCTCACTCACAGACACTTGACCGCCTGAGACTCCAGCACTGTTTGGAGGAAAACAACTGGATCTTGTGAGCCACCTTCTCTGTAGTTTAGATTCTGGAGTGCCACTGAAAGAGGAGCTGTTGTTGGGGGCTGTCTCATTGATTCTGGCTAAAAGTGACTTCCTATGCAGAGTATAATTTCCCTATGAGGTCTTCCTTTGGGGAGATCTGTAATCTTTGCAGTCAAGCATTAGACAACTAGATCTTTCTCCCAAAGAGCCACTGCTGAGTAGGTTTGAACCACCAGCTTTTCCGTTTGTAGCCAAGTGCTTAATGATTAGTGCACCAGCAGGACTCTTTGATGGAAGGATAGAGAGTGAATATGAAGCTTCTTAATATCAGGCTACCACCATACACACACATGCACAAGTGTTCAATGCACATGAAAGGCTCTCACACAAATATTCTCTCACTCAATAACCCCAGGGACCTGCCTCCCTGAGAGATGTGTGCTTAAAGATTGTGTATGGAATCCAGCACATTTACTAGTGGGTGTCCTGAGGAGGTCTAACCAAACACGTGCTTTTTAAGCTCTGCCTCCTCTACCTCCACCAGGAAAGGTCCCTGTCCCCCATCCCACCCCACCCCACACTATAGAGAAACCCGGTGAGGCCAGGCTATGATGTACTTCGCTCACCCTCGTGTGCCCAGGGCCTGGAATGGAACCTAGATCAGGGCAAGTGCTCAGTAGACTTTTAAACGGTTTGTTAAAGGAACAAATAAATGAAGTCCCCTCAAAAATGAGCTAAATTATCTAGCCAGTCTCCATTTAAGTAGGAACTAATTGAGGATGATTTTCTCTATTTTTTAGTCAACTCAGCACTGTCCTTAATTATTCGATCTCTTGTAAGTACCTTCTAATGGGTTTGGTTATTTTATTTATTTTGTTTTTCTCAGTCACAGATAAATTTGCATTCTACTGTACCTAAATGGTTGGCTGAGACCCAACCTTGATGAAGACCCATCTGACCATAACAGATAGGCTGCATTTGGGCAGTTTTCCACAGAAGTAAAAATATTTCTCACATATATTCAGTTCTTTAATTATGGACAAGCCATTCTACTTGAATGGCTATTTAGCTTTTGACAAATTATTTGCAATATTAGTAACATATATATAAGAAAAATTTTCCATTCTAACAATTTTTATATGAGCAATCAACAGTATTCATTACTTTCTTCATGTTTTACAGTCATTTTATTACCAATTTCCAAAAGTTTTTCATCATCCCAAACAGAAAGTATCCATTAAGCAATGATTTGCCCTTTCTTCCTTCCTCTATAGCAATAAATTTTGTTTATTTGCCTATTCTAGGTATTTCATGTAATTGAGATCATACACTTTTTCTTTTCATGACTGACTTATTTCACAGTATAATTTTTTCCAAGTTTTATCCCTATCATAGTATGTATTAGAACTTTCTTTCTCTTTAGAGCTGTTGTATCCCTTTTGATTATCCATTTGAATACTGAGGTTGTTTCATTGGCTATTGTGACTAATTCTGCAATGCACATTGATGTACATGTATCTTTTTAAGTCCCTGTTTTCAAGTATTTAGACTCTCTAGTAACATAGTAGATTACCTACATGTTGTGTTGCTAACCTAAAGGTTAGTAGTTTGAATACACTAGCTGGTTCAATGGGAGAAAGCTGAGCAGTCTCTTCCTATAAAGACTTACAATTTCTGAAACCCCGTGGAGAATTGCAATAAGCCAGATACAACTCTGCTTGATGGAGTGAGTTTGGTTTGGTTGTTTGGTTTGATTCCAATATTTTAGTTCTGTCCCTAGGAATAGAATTGCTGAGTCATATGATAATTACATATTTAACTTTTTAGTGGAATTGCCAAGCTATTTTCTGCAGAGATTTCACTGCTTAACTTTCCAATCATTATCAAATAAGAGTTCCATTTTCTCCACATTTTCACCAACATTCGTTATTTTCTACCAAGTGTGTCTTTTATGGGTTTTCATTTGTTTTGCTTTTTACTTTCTTCTTTCTCTCGCTTTCCAGATTGTGTACTTTGAGATATCATTTCACCCCAGTCAAAATAGCAAAATTTAACAGAACAGCAAGCAACAAATGCTGGCGAGGTTGTGGAGAAACTGGAACCCTGATTCACTGTTGGTGGGAGTGTAAAATGGTGCAACCCCTGTGGAAAGCAGTATGGCGCTTTCTCAAAAAGTTGCAAATAGAGATACCATTTGACCCAGCAATTCCACTACTGGGAATATACCCTGAAGAGACCATAGCTGACATCCAAGCAGATATATGCACACCCATGTTTATTGCAGCTTTGTTCACAATAGCAAGGAGTTGGAAACAACCTAAGTGCCCATCAACAAACGAATGGCTAGAGAAGCTGTGGTATATTCGCACAATGGAATACTATGCTGCATTAAAAAACAAGGAACTCATGCAATATTATTCAAAATGGTTGACTCTGGAGAACATTATGCTGAGTGAAATATCCCAGTCACAAGAGGACAAATATTACATGATGCCACTGTTGTAGAATGGGACTGTCCTTGGGGTTAGGGAGACACTGAGTAAGATGGGTTCAATAATGTATACTGCACTGAAGCAGAGGAGGGAGAGAACCGTTTAAAAGAGAGATGTAACTGGGTATTTCTGTCATCACAGGAGACTAGAGCGAGGGCTGCATGGTGGAGGGGACCTGGGGGAGGGTTTGTAAAACAATGAAAGAATCTTTTCTTTTACTTTTCCATAATTTTTGGACTCATGTACTTATAACTTGTTAGTCAAATTTGTGTCTTCTAGGTTGCAACACCCCCATGATACATCTTGAAGGATATGTACATGTACAGCCAAGCACAATCAATAAGAGTGCATCTGAATTCCAAAATCAATCTCCATAATAGTCTATGTGTTTCCTACTGCCAAAGGGGCCCTTTAGAGTAGTGAGAGAAGATCTTCACCCTGAAACCCACAGCGTCCCTTTTCAGCAGGAAGTAGCTAAGCGAATACGCCATCCCCTTTTCCTTATGACTCAGGGTGAAGTCTCTCTCAGGGAGGAGTGATAGGGAATGGCAAAGGATACACTGACAAAGGAGATTAATCAGAACTGGCTTTGACAAGCACTGTGCATTTGGACAAGAACAAACTGGGAGGAGGGTAGAGAGAATAGTGCAACAATGAATGAGTGGAAGCCCAAAATCTCTGTAAATGTTTATGAAAATTAATAAAATATAATTATAGAAAAAAAAAACAGTTGTGAGGCTGAAGGAAATGTGATGCCTTCCAGCCAGTTAGAATTGTTAAGTAGAAGCTGCTTCTCCATATACTGATCTTTCTCAGCTTTGCTTTCTCTGGTCTCCATGTGAGGCTCAGGCTATGCTTTCTAAACAAAATGCTGTGTGCTCACTTATATCTACATGGGCAAAGTTTGTCCTGCATGAAGTTCATGCTCTTGGATTGTCCTCCAATCCAAGTTGCTTTCTCTCTGAAAATATTTGCAGACAGTTTAGGCAATTAAGTAATTATTATTATTAACCCTCAAGTCAGATCCGACTCATAGTTGAGCCTCTCATGGGTTTACAGAGACACTGGATTACATGGGAGGAGATGGCTCATCTTTCTTCTAAGAAGCAGTTTGTGGATTCATACCTTATGCCTTTGGGTTGGCAGAGATACACCTGAGCACTAAATCTAATCATCTCTCTGCTCTCAGAAACAGGAACTGAGGATATATCTTACCATGTGTCGCAGTTTGGTGGAAGCTCACCATGATCCCTGGATTCATAATAAAGATTCTACTGTTACTGATTGTATTATACTAATGCAAGCTACTTTATTCCTCCCTGCTTAAGTTTCACTTTTTGTTGGGTTTTGGAGTTTTTGTGTTTTGTTTTGAAGTCTCTTCATAGCATTGTTTGGAGTTTCTGGGTGGTACAAATAATCAACACATTTAGCTGCTATCTAAAGGTTAAGTCTACCCAGGAGTTTTTTGAAAGAAAGGCCTGGTGATTTATTTCTGTAAAATCAGTCCTTGGAAACCTTACGGCATAGGGATCTCCTCTGACCCAAACAGAATGTGTTGAGTTCACTTGGCTCAATAACAACTGGTTGGTTGGGTTTATTCTGACAATTCAGTGAATTCATAAAACAAAACAAAAGGAAAACTCTTGAACAATATCTGGTATGCAACCACTAATCAATAAATGTTAGCTTTAAAAATGGTTATTTTTTTGGTTTACATGTATGCCTCACCAACTGCAAGCTTGATCTATGAATTTGATATCCTTTTTACTTTCAAGCCCTAGAGAAATATCTAGAAAACAATTGGTGTTCTATAAATACTGAATCAATGAATAAAGATAGCCATTGAATGCAGCCAAATCACTCCAAATTAAAATAATTACTGCTTTATAATTATAATTGTGGAAAAATATCATTGTTATCACATGCAGGTCAAATCTTGCTGAAGAATATTTTAAAAATGACTAGAAAAGTACAACAACAGGGAACTACCACAAATTCAAACTGGACTCAGAAGACAGGGTACCCGGGATATTATTGCTAATGTCAGATGGACCTTGGTTGAAAGCAAAGAATATTGTCAGATGGCTATTTGTATTTCATTGTCTACGCCAAAGTGTTTGTGTAGATAGTAACAAATTATGGCTAACATTGAGAAAAATGCTAACCCCACAACAGTTAATTGTGCTCATTGTGCTTAATTATGCAAAACATATACATAGCTCAAGAAGCTATTGTCCAAACAGAAGAGAACACTGTGTTGCTTAAGATCAGGAAAGGTTTGCATCAATGTTGTGTCCTTTACCCATATATTTTCGATCTGTGGGCTGAGCAAATATTTTGGGGAGCTGGACTTTATGAGGAGGGAAGTGACATCAACAACCTGTGTTATACAGATGACACACCTCATCGCTAAAAGTGAAGAGGAAATATTTTCTACACAAGATCAAAGACTACAGCTTTCAATATAGATTACATCTCAGCAACAAGAAAACAAAAATCCTCACCATTGGGCCAATAGGCAACATCAAGATAGATGGAGGAAATATTGAAGTTGTCAATAATTTCTGTTTACTTTTATCCACAATCAATACATATGGTAATAACAATCAAGAAGTCAAAAGACACGTGACAGTGGGAAAATCTGCTGTCAAGGACCTCTCCAAAGTACTAAACAGCAATGATGCCAATTTAAAGACTAAAGTGTGCCTAATCCAAGTCTTTTCCACTTCTCCCTATGTATTTGAAAACCAAGCAATGAATAAGGATGACAGAAAAAGAATCAATGCCTTTATGCCATGGTATTGAGAATATTCCATGAGTTGCCAAGAGAACACAAAATACATCTTAGAAGAAGATCAACCAGAATGCTCCTTAGAGGCAAGAACAGTAAAACTTCATGTTACATGCTTTGGACATGTTTTCACAAGGAACTTATTGTTGTGTTGTTATGTGCCATTGAGTTGGGTACAACTTACAGAGACCCTATGAACAAAAGATATGAACCATGTTCTATTCTGTGCCATCATCATATTTCCTGACATACAACATCCCAGTGCAGCATAAGTAACTAACTAGTCCTTAGAAAAAAAGCCATCATTCTAGGAACAGTGGAAGGTCAGAGAAAGAGAGGAAACACTCAACGAGAGGAATTGACAGAGTGACTGCTCTAACAATGGGGTTGTGCATGTCAGAGATGGTGAGGAGAATGGGGGCCTGCACATGGAAGGGAGGGATTGCTTATAAAGTCATAGTTTACTGGAAATCAACTCTTCCATTTGTAATGTTAGCAGTAATGCAGTTAGGGGTAGGACCTCCCTCTATTCCAACTCATCTGAGCATCATCTTGAGTTAGTGCATGCAATACTACCTTGGCAGATACCATGAGCCTGCTGTCAACTCAAGTGAACCACAATATAGTATCATGCTCTTCTTAGGTGCAATCAAGTTGTCTATCACTCAAAGAGACCCTGTGAATAACAGATCTGAACCTTGTCCTGTCCTATGCCATCCTCATCATCTCTGATACAATTGAGCTCATTGCTCTGGTGACTGTGTCAATCCATCTCATTGTGGATCTTCCTCTCTTTCACTGACCCTCCATCTTTCCAAGCATAATGTCCCTTTCCAAGGAATAGCCTCTCCTAGAAACATGCCCAAAGTATATGAGATGAAGTTTTGCCATCCTTGACTCCAAGAAGATTACACTTTCCCTAAGACATATCTCTTTGTTCTTTTAGCAGTCCAAGTCAATACTCTTCTCCAACACCACAGCTCAAAGGCATCAGTTCTTCTTCTGTTATCCTTATTCATTGTTCTGCTCTCAGATAAATAGTGTGTGATTGAAAAGACCTTGGCCTAAGTTATGTGCACCTTAGTCTTCAAACTGATATCATTGCTTTTTAGTTATCTGGACGGGTCTTTGACAGCACATTTCCTCAATGAAACATATCTACTTATCTTCTGACTGTTGGTATAGAGTGTTGATTGTAGAACCAAATAAGATAGAAATCATTGAAAATTTCTATCTTATTCAATCTTTCGTCCATGTATAATGATATTGCTTATTGGTCCAGTGGTGAAGATTTTTGTCTTTATGTTGAGATACAATCCATACTGAGGGCCGTTGTCTTTGACCTTCTGCAGCAAACATTTTAATCCTCCTCACTCTCAGCAAGCAAGGTTGTATCATCTGCATAAAAAGTTGTTGCTATGTCTTCCTCCAATCCTGTTGCCACATTTACCTTCATAGAGTCTGGCTTCTCAAATGATTTACTTAATCTACAGATTGAATAAGTATAGAGAAAGGATACAACCATGATAACCACCTTTCTTAATTTTAAACCATGCAGTACTCTCTTGTTCTGTGTGGACAACAGCTTCTTGGTCTAAATATGGCTTTAGTATAACCATAATTAAGTGTTCTGGCATTTCCTTTCTTCTCAATGTTAGCCATAGTTTGTTATGATCCATACAGTCAAATGACTTCTCAATAGTCAGTGAAACACAAATTCCATTAAAACCTTATTTAAAGAAAAGCAAACAGTTGGCCATGAAACTTAGTTTTCCAACATCTAAACATCTGCTGGAGGGGAGTTGGTTTTCAATTTGCAGAGACATAAATTCTGGTTAATCTACTGCTTTTCTCTGACTCAACAGCACCTAATAACAACAACAAGCTTTATTACTAAAATAACATATGTAATGTGCTATTGTTTGGATTAAAACAAAAACCCACTACCCCACTGCAGTATGAATGGTACTAAAGAGAGTAAAACACCAAATTAATCAGTCATTTAAAGTTTGTTCTTGTTGTATACTATCAAATTGGAAACAGCTTATAACTGACACTCCAGCAAGTTTCCAGAGACAGTAAATTGCATAGAAAGAGATTGTCCATCATTCTTTTGCAAAGCAGCTGTTTGATTCGAACCATGTACCTTTGCACTGGCAGTGCATGATCTTGGCTGAAAGCAGAGAATACCAGAAGAATGTCTATCTGTGTTTCATTGATTATGCAAA